>NC_056728.1:939598084-939813084 GCF_019279795.1 Protopterus annectens | reverse complement strand
ACCAAACTATCTATCCATGACCTCAGCATAATAACGGTGGGCATCAGCATGATCATGGAGGTTGTCATGCATAGTAGAAAATGTGGCATTCATGACCCTGAGAAGCTGTCTTGTGTTACATTCACTATGTACCTGTGCCTCCATGGCAGTCTGGAACATGTGTCTGGTGACATTTGCTGTGGCACTTGTGACAGGGGCATGACATGCAGCAGTTCCCCTTTGAGCACCCCTGCCCATCTGTCTGTGTGGGACCTTGCCTGTTATCTGGCTATGGCTGGTGCCTACAGACACACTTAGCATAGTCACCACACTTGCCTTTCCCATGCCACCACCCGCCAACTCTCCATCATCTATGGCCACTGGTGATGGGTTATGTGTGGGCATTGTGACTGTGTGTGGGGGTGGGGTGGACAACAGTGGGATGCAAACCAATGGCACAGATTCAGCCCCTGACAAATCTGCCTATGCCTCACTATGGCTATCATCATTGTCAGAGTCTGCAGAGACACTGGCATCAGTTCCCAAGTGGAAGGGACCCTGATCCCCATTGCCACCTGTGAGGGGAAGACGATAAATGTAAATTAATACATGTACATTATGGTTGGCTGCCATGCACAAAGGCACACACACAGATATGCACACAGACACTTACAGGTGAGGTGGCACAAAGCTATTATACAGACCTCACATTACCCAAAAGGTGACATGCATAACATACGGCCCTCATCATCATGCATTGCAGCCATTCTCAATCCTTGTTACTAAGAATATACATCTCTGGGATGCATGAGTACTGTTAGTAGGTGACGTCCATTCCCCTAGCACACACTGCACCCATGTACACATTATTGCTGTTCACCTGTATAACACAGTGGCAACTGCTGCAGACCATCAGCAAAAACATACAAAACCAAATAGATCTGTCCAACAACACACCAACAGTCAAATTCCACCAACGTTCTTTATTCAACGATCTGGTACCTCGGCCATTCGCCTTCAAAGGATCACATTACAACTTTCAATATGAACACTATTTATATTCTAACTAATTGATTAATTAGCAATTAGTGTAACTGAGTTCCAAAATTTAAAGTGATCTTTGTATCAAAAATAAATAAACCATAAACATATACTTATAATAGTTTATATACATTGTTAATAACCAACTTTTATATTTTTTTCTCAAATTTTATATTTTTTTCTTCATTTAACCTTCAAATACAAATAAATAAATGAAAAATAAGTTAATAATAACATATACTTATTTTCATTAATATAAACTATTTTCAACCAATTAATACACTTTCAATAGATCAGCAAGCACATATAAATTCATTAAATAAATTAGACATATAAAAATTATTATACCAGAATATACTTTCATACAAAATAGAATATTATTCTCCCATGTAATTTACTATCAATCAAATTAATACACATTAATAAATGTAAATTTATTATATAATGTAAGTTTATCATTCCTAAAATTACTAAAGTTTAAATAACAATATGAACAATATGTGCAAAAAATACTCTCATAGAGTATAATTAAAGGCCCAGCTCCTGATTGAGACCAAATGGTTTCAAAGTTTTATATTTTAATATATATATATACTGCTGCAGACCATACCTCACAACTGTACAAATCATTGAAGAATGTGTAGATGTCTGGTACATATGTTTCCTCTGTTCCTCACAACCCCTATGTGTTTGTCTGACACATTACTGGGATCATATGAGGATTGATGTCACTAATTGATGACATACATTTGATTTGCAGACCTCATCACCAGCAGTGAATGTATATTCAAACAAATCCTGTTACACCAACAACCTTCTAAGCTTAATGTGGATATGATAAGTGTATACACCTCTCTTAACATGGCAGGCTCTTGTACCATATAAAATGAGACCACAATACTGCATTAAAAAACATTACCTACCTTAAATGTGACATATGACCTGTGCAGTCCAATCGAGAAACAAACAAATGTGTTAGTTGTGAAATATACTGAATGAGATGTGTACGGTATAGTGGTCGCATAGGTGTGGACACCCTTAAACCAATGCTTTTTTGAAACACCTGTTAAGTGAACTACAGCAGTCACTCTTCCTGGGAAGGGGAGTATCAGCATGGCACATCTTGACTTGACATTATTTTGACAGTCTTCCCTGCAAAGGTCCCCCAACTCTGTCAGCTGGCAAGGGCAGCTCATGTGCATAGACATTGGAGGTTACACTGGGGGTTTACTATTGGTGTTAAGTCTTCTCTTTGTCTGGCCCAGTACATACCCTTGATTGTATTCAGGTAGAGCCATTCTTAGGTAGCTTTGGATATATGCTTCAGGTCATTGTCATGTTGGAAGCTGAAACCCCTCTCCATCCTCAGCTGTCTTGCAGATGCTTGACAGCTTTGGCCCACATGTGAGTGTTATTTGAATTGTTCATAATTCCCTCCACCATGCCTAAAGGCCTAGTTCAAGCTAATGAACAGCAACCCCAAAGCAGGGCACTGCACCAGTGAGCTTCAACATGTGGATGGTGCTATTCAGGTGAAGTTAGGTGTTGCTTGTGCACCACATCTATCTGTAGGGATAGTGCTGTACATTTGAACCTTGATCTCATTACACCATTACACATTTCAACACATGCCTTTAAGAGATTTGATGCTATGTTTTGCTACCTGTACACAGCCCTGCATGGTGTTTGGTGTGGGTAAATGCTTCTATCTACTGACCCTACCCCATAGGCCAGACTTATGCAGAATCCAGGCAATTGTTGCCACATGTACTACACAAACAGTACTTGTCAGAGAGCCCTGCAAGTACCTCAGTGTTGCTGTATGTTTCCTGGCAGCCTCCCTGACCAGTTCTCAGCATGTCTTGTCATCTGTTTTGGAAGGACACATGGTTATTTTTGACAGCACTGTTGTCCCATATTTAATCCACCTTTTAATGACTGTCTCCACTGTGTTCCATGGTGTATACAATGCTGTGGTACTTGTGTTCTACCCTACCCCTGACTGATACCTTTCAAATATGAGATCCCTATGATGCTTTGTAAGATGTGTGCAAGCCATGGCTGCTTCTGGTACAGGCAACTGAGAAAATGTCATGAATTCACCACTCTGACAGTGGACCATTATTTGTTGTTACATTGAGTCCCTGTACTTGATGGCAGTTGTGTACCCAAGCAGATTGAATGCTGTCAGTTCATCACGAGCTGCTCCCACTATATGTTATTTAGAAGGTGTGTACACATATGCATCCAGGGTATTGAAGGGTTGTATGCCCCATATTTCGTGGGCTAACATATTGTTTGGTTTTACAAGTTAATTATTCATGTTATGGTCACATTACAGGTTGGAAAAGGTATGGAATGTAATATTGTGGTCTCTCATTGTATATATCAGAAACACTTGGCATCTTGATGGGGATGTATACACTGTAGCATCCACTGTATAGGATTAATGTTTCATACATGTCCCTATCATAGGCCCATTTGTTCCCCTAGTTTGTTGGTCTCTGTCCAGATGCCACGCACTGACAGGTTGTAAGGTATGCTGCATGAATGTTACATTACTCTTCAGATAGGCCCCAGTGGTGACCCACTGTGATACACTGGATTTAACACCACCACAAGTGAACATGGACATCAAGCAATATGGCTAGGTGTGTATTGGCAAAGCACAACAAAACAATTACATACTCACCAGCTACGGGTTGCCAGTAGACCAGAGGAATCTAAATAGGTGTGGGAGAGAGGTACTGTCAACATGTGGCCTTGGTACCGGGGGGGAAGCAGCATACCCTCAGTACTACAAAATATGCTGCCCATCACCATAGCTGTGCACTTATCTGCATTACCAAACCCCGTCCACAACTACTATCTTATGTGACATATGCATATAGATACTCTACAGATACAATCCCCAGTACTAAGAAATATGCTGCCCATCACCATAGATGTACACTTATGTGCATTACCAAACATCATCCACAACTACTATCTTATCTGACATATGCATGTAGATACTCTACAGATACAAGTATGTATGCTAAATTACTCCAGTAATGTGCACTAGGGCCTTACGTGCATGCTCCTCATCCATTGTGTGGGGGCACCCATATCCACAATGCTGGATTCAGCAAGATGTTGTGTTCTTGTGGTGAGTGCCCCAAGGTTGGTGAGGAGCTGTTCTGTGGGTGTCAGTGGGGCCTGCTTGAGCTGGCCCCCAGATGTGCTTGTCGCTTCTCTGGCTATGGCAGCAGCCCTTTGCTGGGCATTATGTATGAGGTAAGTAGCACAATGCCAGACCTGCTCATAGGTTCTTGTGTGCAGACCAACATTGTTTACCCTATGGATTAGGTCATTACACAGGGCAGTCTGCTCCTGCAGATGTCCCTGATTACAGCCCAACATGATGTCATAATGGTTGATGAAAATTTCAATTATCGCAGATGTTTCTGCTGCTTTGTAGGGTGGATTTCTGGCATGCTGCATCCCTCCTGGAAGACATAAACAGTGAAACACATCATAGCACCTCATACAGTTGTCAACAGTATCGACAGAATTTGCACATCGACAGTGGATATTTGTTGGCAGCACTCACAACTACACCATACCCCTGTAATCTATAAGCACAATATTAGCTTGCATTGCATTCCTGGCCCTGATGTGTCATATTCTTCCCAATGATGAACAATTAATTGTATAAATCTCTATTCCCCATTCATTTCTGTGTAGAGGGATGACAGTGACCATCTTCCATGTGGATGTGGTGTGGATGTTGCCAAGGCATGGTTTGACTATGGTGTGTGATGGAACTGTGAACACTTCCCTGGTTCATGTAGGATGCAGACAGGGATGTTATCAGGCACCATGGGAACTTGCTGTTGTTGTCTTTCAGTAGGCAATTTGTACCTAATCAACAATGATGAGGGGAGGGGTGTGGTTGATGTGCATATCTCCCTATAGGGATGGGGGGACAGGAGGTGATGTTCCCACCTAACCTGGCTGATGCAGGTTGTCTATAGCCATGGCATGTGTGTATGAGGTGTGATTTAAAACCAGTACAGGGTGAATTGTGTTGTTGCCTCTGGGACTGACAGCATATGTGAGGACACCCTTGAGACTGGCCTTGGCAGTGTGGATATGTGTGATTTGTACTCATAGTTGGCCTTACATGAAGTCACTTGTGACCTTACATGCTTGTTCAGATAGAGGTTGGATATGCTTCCAAGTTGCTGTCAGCACCCATGTGACCCTATACAGCAATATAGCAACCTATTATGTGGTTTGTGTATTGCTGCTGTCCATCAAAGGGGAATACTCTACCTTGGTGGAGGTGGGCTTTAAAGGTCAGGTATTTCTGAGTCCATACAGTTACAGTGGATATATAAGTGTACAAACCCCTGTTACAATGCCTGGTCTTTGTGCTATTGTAACTTGACACCACAATAACTTATTTCAAAACAATTCTCACCTTTAATGTGACCTATAGCCTGTACAATTCCATTGAAAACATAAAAATTTGTTGTGGGAAAACATGCAAATTGAAATCAGTACAAGAATCTGGTTGTATGAATGTGCACACCCTTAAACAGGTACTTTGTGGAAGCACCTGTTGAGATAATGACAGCATTCAGTCACCTTAGGTCAGAGTCTATCATCATGGCACATCTATATTTGGTAATAGTTGCCCAGTCTTCCTTGCAACAGCGCTACAAATATGTCAGTTTGTGAGGGCATCTCTTGTACACAGCCCTATTTAGGGCAACCCACAGATTTTGTATTGGATGTACATCTGGCCACTGGCTGGCACATTCCCAAACTGTAATTTCCATCTGGTGAAGTCATTCCTTTGTTGATTTGGATGTATGCTTGGGGTTATTGTCATGTTGACAGATAAAATCCCTCTTCATCTTCAGCTTTCTAACAGATGACTGAAGGTTTGGGGACAAACATGGTTGGTATTTGCAACTGTTCATAATTCCCTCATCTTGAGTAGAGGTCTAGTTCCAGCGTGTGAAAAGCAACCCCACAGTATGATACTGCCACCACCATGCTTCACCAGGAGGATGGTATTCTTTAGGTAATGCAAAGTGTTGTGTTGGGTCAAACATACATCTTGGAATTGTGGGCCACAGATTCAACCTTGGTGTCATCAGACCATGACACATTGTCCAACATACTTTTTTGAGACTTTATGTAATGTTTGTCAATGTTTGTCCAGCCCTGGATGATTTTCTGTGTAGGAAAAGGCTTCCATCTAGCAACCCTACCCCATAGGGCAGACATATGGGGAATCCAGAAGATTGTTGTCACATGTGGTGCACACCCAATACTTGGCAGGCATTCCTGCAGCTCTTTCAGTGTTGCTGTAGGTCCCCCAGCAGCCTCCATGTCCAGTTGTCATCTTGTCATGTCATCCAAAACGAAATGAAATACCAGTATAGAAAACCAAGAAAAATTCACCAGCCAGGAAACAAACTGTAGAAGCAAAACACTGGTCAGAAAACTGGAAACTCAAATAGCGTAGAAACAATTTATTACCGCTTTCGTCAGAAGACTTCATCAGAATACTTAGTTACAAAAAGGACCATACCTTAAATAACACTGTAATTATCCAATTATTCAATTAATTAAGAATGTTAAAATCTTTTAAAGAGCACCTGCACATTATGTAAACAACAGTTCAGTATTGTCTTTCTTGATACTTAACTTGCCATTTTTTAAAAAACATTTAATATTAACAATTCCGTTTAAACCTGGAGGTTTGTCAGATTTTAAATGGATCTGCCACAAAGCTTCCCTCTGTTCCACAAAATTTCTAAAATCTCCCCTCAAATCAGTTTTACAAACCTCAAGAACAGAGAATAAAAACTTTTTAAAATTGTTACAGATTACAGAATGTTTAAATAGTGCGTTCGTTTCATCATGCCTTTTGATGTCATATAAGTGCTCACGTATACGTATTTTTAAACGTCTCGTCGTCATTCCGATGTAATAAGCTGGGCATGTGCTACATAGCCCAATGTACACCACACCTGTGGTGTTGCAGTCAACATATTGGGGTACTTGAAAAGTCCTGTCAATACTGTCAATAGTGATCAAGGGTCCTACCGATAAAAACCTACAGGTGTTGCAATGATGACAAGGAAAAACACCCTTCATGTTAATTCTATTATTTACTGGTGGTGTTCTATTTGTTTCTAATGCTTTTTTAATATCAAATGTGTTTCTAAAAACAAAAACAGGTTTCTCACCCAACACCTTTGAGATGTCACTGTTTCCCTGTATAATTTTCCAATTCTTTTGAATCAAATTTTTTATAGCCAAACCATCAATGCTCATGCCTAGGGAACATATTGGACCTGTATTGTTAACATCGGGGGGGACATTCATATTGATTTCTTGTTGTGGTGTATCAACATGATTATTCAAAATAGCAGGATAAAAAATGCTTCTCCTGCCCATTACGGTGGTAATGATATCATCTAACATAGTGCCAGGATACCCTCTTTCTAAAAATAATTTCTTAATAAATAAAACTTCTTGATTTAAATCGTTGTCAGATGATGTCATACGACAGGCTCTTATCATCTGTCCTTTAGGGATGTTTTTGATGGTATGTTTTTGATGGGCACTATTAAAATGAAGATAATTGTTGGTAAAACTCTCTTTACGATATATTTTGCTATTGAATTTGTTTTCTAATAAGTCCCATCTTAGTGAGACATCCAAAAAATCAACTGTCAAGCCAAAATTCCCAAGTTTGAATTTTAAAAAACCATCCTGCTTGTTAACTTTATTAACAAATTCACGTACGGTGTCGTTGTCACCTTTTATAATAAAAAACAAATCATCAACAAACCTAAGGTATACTAGAATGTCAAACATGGTTGTTAATGGTTTTAGAAAAAACTCCTCCCACCAAGTCATTACCAAGTTGGCATAGGAAGGAGCTGCAGAAGACCCCATGGCCACTCCTCTTTTTTGTCTGTAATAACAATCCCCAAATAAAAAATAATTATTATGAAGTAGAATTTCAAGAAACCTACAAATAGTGGAGATCTGTCCAGAACTAAAATCCTGGCTTTTGGCTAACAATAACCGAATGGCATCAACCCCTTCTTCGTGCGGTATGCAGGTATATAGGGATTCTACATCTAATGTAAACATAATATGTTTGTTGAAATCAAAAACACCCTTAATGGCAAAGTTGTTAATCCTGTTCAAAAAATGCCAGGAGTCCTTAATGAATGATTCCTGTCGGGACACCAAAGGTCCTAAGGTGGCATCAAGGACCAATGAAATCCCCTCAGTTACTGAATGGGGAGAGGACACTATGGGTCTGAAGGGGGGGTCTGAAAGATTTTTATGTGTTTTGGGAATACCAAATAAAATTCCAATCCTAGGCTTCTCAATCACACAAAATTCGTACACTTCTATGTTGATTTCATTATTCATTAAAGCATCGTATAATAAAGAATGAATGAAAGCTTCTTTCTTCTTAATAAAAAATGGTGTAACCAATTCATATTCGTCACGATTGTTTAATAAACTCATCATTTTATCATTATACTGTGTTTGAGTCATGATGACAATATTACCACCCTTATCGCTTTTCATAAAGCGTAAAGTTTTGTTCCTATCACGCAGTGTGTTAAATGCTTTTCGTTCATTTAAACTCAAATTATGCCTTTGTTTAAATTTCTGACAAAAAATGTTGTCAAGATCATTAACACATGCCTCCTCAAATATTTTAACTGTATGTACTAAAGGTGGATTATAGATGGAAGGTTTCACTAAGGAGCTGTTTTTTCCAAAATCAACATCATTTAAAATATAAGACAAGTTTATTTTCCTAGAAAATTTCTTTATATCTAAAACAGTATTCCCATAATCTGCTCTAACAGTGGGAACAAAATTAAGGCCAAGTCTTAACACATGTAGTTCCTCTTCGGTAAATGTATAGTCCGTGAGATTTATTATGTCAAAATTAGATTTGGCATGGTCTTTGTCTGCTTCATAATTTAATTCTCTTCCTCGGAGGAATGGGAACCCAGAAAGGTTCTGCTCCTGGTCAGCATGGCCTTCTTGCTGTTTTGAGCTCTTTTTCCTAAAAAAGCCGAATCTCCTGGATTCGAAGTGTCAGTGATAATGTTCCCAACAGATTTACCAACATTGGTGTCAGTCACTTTATTTACCCCGTCAACCCCAGTGTCCCCCGTTGAATGGCCAACTGTATCGTAACCTGTTTCAACAGAATTGGCAATAGAGCTGTTGTAGTTACAAAACAAAGCGCTTTCACTGTTCATACTTAATGGAGTCTTCTTGTCACTTGTTTGGACTTCGTTAAACAAAGGCTTGTTGCTGCCTGCATTGCTATAAAAGCGTTTGCTATTAAAAAACGTACCAGTAGCCCTAGAATTAAATTCCTTGTTTCCTGGAACAAAGAAATTATAAGCAGAATTGGTCCGATAGCTCACAATGTCCCGTTCCAGTTTAGATTGTTTACGGTTGGTTACTTCAAGAGAATGCTTATCAATATCAGCAACCAGTTTGTTAAAGAAATCATTCTGGTTTGAAACACTACAAACCTTTCTAAGTTTAATTTCTAAATCGGAAATTTCGGCCTTTAAAACATTCATTTTAGCAATGTTGTTATCGGTTAATATCTTCAAAAATGTCATACCTGTTTCGTTAAAGAACGACACTAATGTTCCAAACAATGGGTCTCCAATATGTACCCCGTTTGGGCATTTAAAAAACCGCAGTCCTTTTGGCATCACCTTTAATTCCATACATCGTTTAAAGTAACAATTTTCGATGTGCAGAGACCTGTATCTTTTCAGAAGTCGGGTCAATAAATCTTGTTGATGCAATAACTCTTCGTTGGACATGGAACAAACATTAGCTGAGTATCCACCAAACGGGTTTGTAGTATACTCTAACAGTGGTTTAACCGCTAATTCACGAACCGGAAGTTGTCGTCCGTTACCTCTGTTGTGAGTTGTAGCTGGTTGTTCTTCTATCTCAATAACAGTATCTAGTTCGTTGAAAGAAGCACTCGGGCTAGAGGCATTCGCCACTGGAGATCTTGCATCGGAAGCTTTAGACATCAGGAACTTCAACGATTTTTGTATATCAAATAAAGTAGATATAAGCAATTTGTTCATGCTTAGCTCAGAGTCACAACCTGGAGTAGGGTGAACACTTAAATTTAAAAGTTGTTCGTCAATGTTTGATTCCTCAGCCATGGTATAGAGAAACCCAAAACGAAATGAAATACCAGTATAGAAAACCAAGAAAAATTCACCAGCCAGGAAACAAACTGTAGAAGCAAAACACTGGTCAGAAAACTGGAAACTCAAATAGCGTAGAAACAATTTATTACCGCTTTCGTCAGAAGACTTCATCAGAATACTTAGTTACAAAAAGGACCATACCTTAAATAACACTGTAATTATCCAATTATTCAATTAATTAAGAATGTTAAAATCTTTTAAAGAGCACCTGCACATTATGTAAACAACAGTTCAGTATTGTCTTTCTTGATACTTAACTTGCCATTTTTTAAAAAACATTTAATATTAACAATTCCGTTTAAACCTGGAGGTTTGTCAGATTTTAAACGGATCTGCCACAAAGCTTCCCTCTGTTCCACAAAATTTCTAAAATCTCCCCCCCTCAAATCAGTTTTACAAACCTCAAGAACAGAGAATAAAAACTTTTTAAAATTGTTACAGATTACAGAATGTTTTGTAACTAAGTATTCTGATGAAGTCTTCTGACGAAAGCAGTAATAAATTGTTTCTACGCTATTTGAGTTTCCAGTTTTCTGACCAGTGTTTTGCTTCTACAGTTTGTTTCCTGGCTGGTGAATTTTTCTTGTCATGTCATCCATTTTGGATGGATGTCCAGGTGTTTGCAGTATCACTGTTGTCCCATATCTTCTCCACTGTCTGATGACTGTCTGCACTGTATTCCATTACCTTTCCATAATGAGATCCCTCAACACTTTGTAAGCTGTCTGCAAAACATGTCTATTGCTGTAGCAGGCAACTGAGTAAATTTGAAATATATTCTACTAGGACAGTTGAACATTATTTGGGGTTAATCACAGTCTTGTTAATTGATGGCATGTGTGCAACCAAAAAGAGAATGCTGTGATTACTGCAGGAGGTGCATCAGTTTATATGCGTGTACATGTATGCAACCAGTTTATAGTACATTTTTTATGTTTTATATTTTTTCCCCTAACAGATTTGTTTGTTTGTCAATAGAACTGTACAGGTTATGGGTCGCATTTAAGGTGGGAAACATTTTGCAAAGATTTTCTGTGGTCTCGTTTTTGTATAGTGCACAAACCTGGCATTTTGATAGGGGTGTGTACACTCTTGATATCCACTGTATGTAGGTGTTCAAATAGCTGTTTGTGGTAGGCATGGACAGAGGATCATACCACAGTTGCACACTTCTCCGATTACATATGCACTGAAACTGATATTACACACAAGTAGAACATGCACAACTTATTTACATACATAGATAAGTTGATTGCACAGTATGCTTTGCTGTCACAGTGCTAAAACAGACAATGTCCCACATTCATATCTAGGCTATTATGTTACGGTGTCATTGCTGACAGACTTGACAATGGTTTGCCTAACATAACACGACTCTGTGTAAGTGACTACAGATATCAGGCACGCATGTGCTTATAAGATTGTACAGCTGCATGGTATGAACTCACTATATCACATGCATTTCAACACAAACTTCTGCAACAGTACTTTACTCTGCACATGATCTGTATAGTTCTCTTATATTTACAAGACAACACGTGTATCATAGTTATATGCACAAGTAACATATGTATATGTACAACATCCCAGTAGCTGGTCTAGCAGTGGCACAGTCAGTGGTGTTTGACAGACACTCCAGTAGTTGCCAAATGTCAGTTGTGCTTACCTGGGGTGAGTCAGGGGCCTGAGCTGTGATCTATGTCACTGTGGACAGAGCCACATGCTATGGCCATCAGTGCTGTTCAGCATCTTTCAAACTCCTATTTTCCATTATTACAGACCACCTACTGCATTCAATTACATGCTTACTTGTTTCACATACCTTTTTTTAAGTGGACTTTGTTGGATATATCTTCTGAGTTCTTCTGTTTTTATAGAGATCACTGTGTATGACAGACGTAGTTTGAACAGATGTCAGTTTGTCTTTTGTAGGTAATGGTCATGACCATGTGATGACCTGGGCACCAATTGGTGTTCCCCAGTTGTTAACTGCATGCAGAGCAGCAGCGTAGTTATTCCAATAGCCAATGTTATGGCAACACACACCTATAATTGAGTACTCCATGTGGACGTTAGCCCTTTACCTTACCTGTGAGGAAGACATCCTGCAGGTGTGTGAGGTAATACCTCTTACAACAAGACTTGTGGAGACAAGCCAACTAAATGGTGAAGAAGGTTCAAGATTTAAGGGCAGAATGTGAGTATTGCTGTTATATGTTTTGAATATTGCTAGTTTAACAAGGTTTATCTGAACATGCTACTTCTGCATGGGTTTCAGTCTGATGAAGTTCTGTGTCTGCATAGGGCTATCCACATAATGGCCAGAGGTTTGCCTGTTATGTATGGTCTGTTCCCCAGACAGTTGTTGTCCTTGGCAAATCAGTAGCATACTCTGGTGATTGCAATCAGTAAATGCTAGCATCCATTTCTGTTTCTGACTTTATATCCCTCAGAAAAGATATGTTACAACACACCCTGTAATACCAGCAACTTTTTCAGTGTATAACAGCAATATTTCACTTTGCTTTTGGGCCTCTGCCCCCCAGGTATGTCAGTTTTTTTCCAGATGTTATACAGTAGAAGTTTGATAGGTATGGTCTATCATTATTTAGTGCTGTCATTCCTGCTGAATGGAATGGCTGGATAACATGTGGAACTCTGTACATTCAAGAGGTTGGTGTATAGAGAATGCTCTTAGATGGCCTTGTAACATATTTTATGTAGGGGAGAGTAACAAGTGTTTTAAAAATAGGCTGTTAGAACATGTGAGACATATTATTGATAAGAAAGCAGACAGTTCTATAGCTGTATATTTTAATAAATCTCACCAGGGGGCAGTAGTGGGTTACAAGGTACTGTTTTGGAAAAAGTCTGTTTCTCAGTTTGATCAAACAGTCATAAAAGAACAAATGTTATGTACGGAATAAATTTATATTTCTAAATGTGATACTTTATCCCCTAGAGGGTTAAATGAGGAGTGTAATTGGAGGCTGTGTATTTAAATGTAATTAAGTGTTAATGGCTTCTTGTATTTAAGGCAAGTATTTATTGTAATGTTTTACTCATTAAAGGCTTTGGCCAAGACATCAACGTATAATAAACTTGTGTGAATTACTGGCTGGATATATTTCTCTTTACTATCATCAGTCATTTTAGTTGTTTTTCTAAGAGATCATTGTATGTCTGGCCATTGTGTATAGCCAATCATGATTTTGTAGCAGTGTACTGTCCACTTATTTGGACTGTGGGGGGGGGGGGGAGATGTGAGTGTCATTGGTCCTTTTGTATCCAACTGTGAATGCTGCCCCAGTTATGGGTGGTCTATCAGCAGCATATGTTTGTACGAGCATTTTGAGACATATATGCATATATATATGTATATATGTTTATACATACACACACACATTTCCGCACTGTAGTATGATCTAGGAGTTGGTATATTAAAGTTATGGGGGATGTGGGGGGAGTAGTTAACACTTAGAAAGTGAGTTACTGTTGTGCTGCTTTTTTTTTTACATGTTTGAAATTGCAGAAGTCAAACATATGGTCTCGGCCATATGGATTTCAGCTTTCCGCATTTTCGATCATGTCTAGTAGACCCATCCATATACATATATATATATATATATATATATATATATATATATATATATATATATATATTCCTCAGTATTTATTGGTAATATATCTATATATTGTTATATACATATATGTATCTCCATACATATCTATCTATCTCTCTGTATATGTTTCTTTTCATATATATATATTTATGGATACCAATCCTTCCTGATTGCACAGTGTCTCTTCCCTACTGTAAACTGGCTGTAATGCATGGTATATTTGAAAAACATCCAAAAGCTCTACAGCTCAGATGGCTTAGTGGCAAAATGCTGTGACTATTGTGCCCAGGGTCCTGGGTTCATGATCTGCTAGGACTGTTTATTTTGTTGCTAGGCAGAATAAGGGCTGTTGGATACAGAGTCATTAAGGCAGTTTTGAGCAGCTCTAACTGGCTTTGCACGGGTTTGTGCAATGGTAAGTGATGCTAATACACAGTTAAACTAATGCGCGTTTACACCGTGTAGGCTTTGCTTAGCGGCACTTACCAGTGTGCAAATCTGCTTAGCATTCACATTTAAACAATGGTTACACCTGCTAAGCATAACTCAGCCCCGGTAATCATTGCTCACATTTCAGTTTTATAAAATTGCAGCGTAATGATATCATTTAATAAGTGCATTTAATTTCCTGTACATACCATGCTTCTATGTGCTGTCATTACAGTAGCAAGGGGTGTGACTATACTGTATGGGACACTTGGGTATACATGGGTAGTATCACATGTTTATTTTTAATTTTTTTTTTTTTTATACATGGGTAGTATCACGTTATATGCACTCACACTTGCATGTTTCACCAGTTGCAGTGCACTGGTTGACAAAGCAAATTTAACACATATTGTATTATTAAATTAGTACTTTTAACAGTGTTTTTCCATGTAAAAAGTAGATTGTGGCTTGTAGTAGCTGAACCATGCACCCTTGCATACAAGGCTGGGACACTTGAGTACTACACTATATTGTTCTTGGTGTTTGAGCTGTATGGTTTTATGTATTTCCTAATGGATATTAATATGATATTATTATATTAACTGTAGTGTACTATATATTTTGGCCATGTCATTGAGGACTGCTATGATACAGTAATGGCATACATTTCACTTTCAGACTTCTATCCTTTAAAATATTCATCCTAATACATGACCTGTTTGCTATCTACTTTGTCTGTCCTCTGTGCAGATGTTTTTATTCGGTAATTTAGTATTTCGAGATTATAAAGTAAATCCATGTATATATATATATATATATATATATATATATATATATATATATATATACACATATACATATAGATTCATAGGTTCATAGGTGTGTACTAGGCTAATGGGCCTTAGAAGCCTAGCCTATATGATTACCCTGTCATTGTGCCACCCGACCTTAGCTCACAGTGCCTCTGTCGAGTAGAATCACTGGAGTGATCCCTGGGGTGGATTTTCTATTTCCCATCCACTCATCAAGATTTCTCTTGAAGAGGGCCAGTGAGGTGCTCTGCTTGACATGTATGGCAAGTGTATTCCATAGCATGGGCACTCTCTGGGTTATGAACCTGTCCCTCCAACATGTTATGCTGATTGTAGTAATGAGGTTGAGGTCTGTGGAATGTGTGGTGGGGAGGGATTGGGATTTCTTTAGCTGTAGCACTTCTAACAGAGCTGGGTCAGACATAGCTTTGTCACTCAAGCAGAGATCACCTCTGAGTAGGCAATATGAGACAGAGAATAGTTAGAGCTTTTGGAGCCTGTCCATATAGGACAAGTAAAATATAAAAGAAAAAGCAGTTCAGGCACACCAGGAAATGGCTCACAGTTAGTTTTTTTGAAGTAAAATTCCACACAAGCACTGTCGCCCTGACACAATGCAGAACTTTATTAAGTGAATTGTGTCAAAGTGAAAGCGCTTGTGTGGAATTTTACTGCAATAATTTAACTGTGAGCCATTTCCCAGTGTACCTGAACAACTTTTTCTATTATTAGTTTTCATTTGTGGTTGCCTTCTGCTGTTTTTGTGTTTTAAGTCATATAGGACAAGTGTTTAAGGCCTAAGATCCTGTTTGTGAGGTACCTTTGCAGTCTCTCCAGTCATTGCAGGTGTCTATTGAGGTACATGCCAAATGGGGCATTGTACTTGACAACTGGCCTAATGAGGGAAGAGTAGAGGGAAGCAATGGCCTCTTTCTTCCTGGATGCAAAAGCCTTAGTAATGAGATGTGACACATAGAAGGACTTTCTGACCACAGTGGCAATGTGGTAGTCAAGGGAGAGGTTGCTGTCAACCTGTGTTCCCAGATCTCTTATAATGTCTTCTGTGTTCAGGGGATGACAATTGATGTGGTAAGATATAGGAACCAGGTTTCTCCCAAAGGGGATGATGACACATTTTTTGTCAGTGAGCTTAAGGCCATGGTTCTGACACCAGTCATTGGACTCAGTGAGACCTTTCTGTAGGATGTCAACATCACTTGTGGAGTTAATAATAGCTCCAAACTTGCATTCGTCTGGAAACTTTGTCAGCCAGAGTCTCTTCATGTTGCCCTGGACTTCAGAGATGTAGATACCAAACAGGAGAGGACCCAGGACTGAACCTTGTGGAACTTTACTCATGATTGGTCTGCAGTCTGACTTGGAGTCAGCTACTTTCACAGTGTGAGTTCTATCTGTGAGCTAGTTTTCAACCCACCTAGTGATATGCTGGTTGATGTCTAGCTAAGTGAGTTTTTCCATAATTCCTCAGTGGGGAATGGTATCAAAGGCCTTGTCCAGATACAGGTAGGCTATATTATCCACCTTGCCTTCATCCACAGCTCTGGTGACTGACTCAAACAAGTCAACCAGGTTGAGCAGGCATTAACTATCCTTCAAAAAAAACAAACTGCATGGGATCCAGAGTCTGGAGATTTCCTATATTCCTCTTTATTAGGTCCATGATGATGCCTCCCATATCTTTGCATAACAGACTCATCATGCTAAAGAGGAGATAGTTCCCAGGGTCTGTGGTCACTCCTTCTTTGTGGGGAGGGATGACTGTAGCAGTTTGCCATTCAGTAGGGACATGAGGCTGTGGTGGAACAGGGCACACAGATGAGGTGCCACTTCACTCTGTAGTTCATGTAGAACACAGCCTGGGATAGTGTCAGGTCCCATAGCTGCTGTATTCTTGGCCTTGGTCAGTGCTCTTTTAACCTGCGCAGCAGTAATACTGTGCACCTGTCAATCTCATGGTATTGTGATTGGTCCTTCGGGGGGGGGGGGTTGGCACTGAATCTGTAAGCCAGTATATTGGCAATATCTGTTGGCTCGGTATAGGAGATACCATTGTGCAGTAGTTCAGAGCAGATCTGGGTATTGCCAGGGAGATTTTTTTACATAACTATAGAAGGCCTTGTGGTTGTCTTTACTATCTGCTGCAATTCTGTTTTCATTGTTAACTTTGGAGGATTTGATGAGGGATCTCAACTTTTTGTTGAGGCTGGTAAGGGAGTTTTTCCAGTCCTGGGACTTCACCTTATTCCACATCAGTTTCCTTCTTCTGTTGTAGAGTTTGCTTATGGCAGGAGACCACCAGATTGGTTTCCTTTTTTTGGTGGGGAGCGTCTTGGTTCAATTGGGTATGGCGGAATCCATGTATTTGTGGACGTCTTCATACATTGCAATGGTGTATGATTCGGCAGTCATGTAACTATTCTCCATTTTCATGGCTGCCGTGAAGTTAGCCAGCTTTGTTTGTAGGAGCCCAAAGTTACCTTTAGAAAGGTTTTTCATGGTGGTTACCTTTGCGGGGGGGGGGGGGTTTCCAAGGTGATTAGTTTGTGGTCAGATATAACCAGGGAAGGGTTGGTTATTGGTGTACAGCAACAGTCGCCCATGTTAGTAATAAATATGTCAAGGGTGGTACAACCGGTAGTGGGGTTAAGAACAAGATGGTCCAAGCCATTGGAATTACTGAACTGTAGGAAACAGTGGGCAAGTGCATTGGTACATGAGTAGCTATACTAGTTAATGGAGGGGTAGTTGAACTCAACCAGTATGACAGTGCTAGGTTGCACCCTAATATTTTCCAAGGTGATTAGCTATATCAAGTATGAGTCTTGGGACATGGTTGGGGACCTATACCACACTATGACCTGAATTGCTGTTTTACCCAATGTTAGCTGCACCTGCAGTATCTCTGATGCGTTATGAAGGGCTAACAGTCCGGAAGTGTGTGCATCCTTTATGAATATGGAAGCACCACCACCTTTGGAGCTTCTGTCCAAATTCTGGGGCCAGAAGGTGTGGAATGAGTTATAGCCTGGTAGTGCAGGGATGCTTTCTGTTGACTTGAACCAGGTCTGTGTTACAGCACAAATGTCAATGTTGTCCATTTTAAGGGGTGCTTCAAGTGAGTGCATTTTGAGATTTAGACTTGTAGCACTGAGCAGCATGGCCCCCAGATTGCATTTGTTTGTAGCTTTTATATATATATATATATATATATATATATATATATATATATATATATATATAAAACTGTATAGAAAACCCTGCTACCGCTTCTCCTTTTTACATCATGACAGCATGCATAATCCCAATTTGTTCAATAACATTATTAAGGGACAAGCCATGAGAATTTCAAGGCTCTGTTGTGAAGACACTACTTTTAACAGTGAACTAGTAGAGCTTAAACAAGGTTTCATGAACAGAGGGTACGAAGAGTTGGAAATTAATAAAGTTTATGCACAAATGGGTAATCTTAGGAAAACGAGAGCTAAACCATTCTTCTCTTCAGTGATAGAAGGGTCTAGGAACAATAAGCAGGTAGATACTACTCCTTCCATAATAATACCCTATTGTAGTAACATCTCACAAATACAGAATATTGTGCATGATAATTGACACATTCTATTAGTAGATGAACAGACACATAAGTTGGTGGGAGATACACCTAGATTCACTTTCAAAAACAATAAAACATTAAAACAGTCACTTTGTTACAAGAACAGTGAAGCAAGAGTATCTGAGACAATATTTTTTAGTACCAATAAATGTGGAAACTGTGCTTTTTGTTCCTATATTGATGAATCGAGATACTTTAAGCATCCTGATACAGGACATTTATGGGAGCTTAGATGTCAGGGGAACTGTAATAGTAGAAATGTTGTATATGTGGGCCATTGCACTGTATGTTTCTCCTACTATATAGGGAAGACCAATAGGTCTCTTCGAGAAAGGATAAGAGACCACGTTTACAGTATTCGTAGAAGAGAAGAATACAGTGCTATAGCAAAACATGTCATTCAGGAAGGACCTGAACATTCGTTTTTATTTCAGATTTTACATATGCAACCACATAATAATCGCTTAGGTAAAATTATCAATGACACTGAAAATGCAGAGTTGAAATGGATTCTAAGATTAGGAGCAAACAGAGGGAGGGGTTTGAATGACACAATATCTATAAAACCAGCTCTAAATGCTAGGAAATTGAGATAACTTGCCCCCATCTGCTGTATCTACATGTATATAGGTATCTGTATAATTATTTTATTATATTAGTACACCATATTATATTATACTATTTTTAAGAAACTGAAAGTAAGCTTTCAGTGATATACTGTTTGATTGATTTTTTACTTGATGCTTAGCTCTAGTAGTTACACATTAACTGAGCTTAATTGATTAATTGTTTAATAGATTATACCATGATGCATTGTATTTAAACAGTGGTTTTTTGTAAGATTTTTAACGTCTGAAGAAGCGGATTGTGATTCCGCGAAAGCGCTTACGTCCTGTCTTGTTTTATTAATAAACTGCTGGTGATTTTAAGAAATTCATCTACGTGAATACTTTGGATTAATTTCATTGTTGCTGAATATACCTAATTTCTTTGTTGCTAATATACCTTTGAGAACATCTTCAACTGCTTGCTGCTTTTTGGGTTACCTGTTTGAATATATATATATATGTGTATATATATATATATATATATATATATATATATATATATATATATATATATATATATATATATATATATATATATATATATACATATACATATATATATGTGTGTGTGTGTGTGTGTATATATATATATATATATATATATATATATATATATATATATTTATACATATGTATGTATTTATTTACTTTTCTATATATATGTGTATGTCTATATGTATATATTTTAGATGTATATCTCTATAGATATACATGTTGTATAGATTTTTCCACATATATACATCTCCATAGATATATCCATGTATATAGAAAACCTGACTGATTCTACAGAATATTTTCCCTACTGTTGACTGACACTCCTGACTGATATGTTTAAATAAGCACCATTGATTTTGAAAGCTCACATGGTGTAGTGGTACATTACTCTCACTATGGTAGGCAGGGCCCTGAGTTCAAGACTTGGCAGGACTGATAATTTTTTGCAAAGCAGGACAGTGGCTGCTGGAGACAGTGGGATAAGGGCAATATTTAAAATAGGTCTGTAGTTTGGGCCCATTGACCCCACATTTTGACAGCCTTTGCACATATTTGTTGCAGTAAGTGTCTGTGTATATGTATGTATGTATATATATATATATATATATATATATATATATATTTATATATATATTTACACACACACACACACACACACACACACACACACACACACACACACACACACACACACACACACACACACACACAGTTTCATAGTTTCATAGTATAGTACTAGGCTATCTGCCCTAGGGCATTTATAAGCCTAGCCAAAGTGTATGTGGCTTTCACCACCCCATGTAATGATACAAAAGTGTACAATTTAAATTAAATTTAGTTTACTGTGCCTCTATCTAGCAATGACACAGAGATGACCCCCGGGGTAAACCTACGATCACCCATCCATTCGTCCAGATTTCTCTTGAAGAGAGTCAATGAGGGGCTCTGCCTAACATGGACAGGTATCCTGTTCCAGAGTGCGGGAAGCCCCTGGGTTATGAATCTATCCCTCCAGCATGTCCTATTCATATTTGTGCTGAGGTTTAGATCTTTAGCTCTCGTGGCTCTGATGGATTTGGATTTTTTGAGGTGGAGCATGTCCATTAATTCTGAATTGGACATGTCCTTGTACGTAAGGCACAGATCACCTCTGAGCAGGCGGTATGCTACTGAATAGAGCTGGAGCTTTTTCAGTCTGGCAGCATATGACAAATGCTGGAGACCCTTGATCCTCTTGGTAAGGTACTTTTGGGGTCTCTCCAGCTGCTGCAGGTGCCGGGTGAGGTACATACCAAATGGGGCATTGTACTCAATCATAGGCCTGATAAGGGAGGAATATAAGGGTACAATGACATCCTTTGATTTGGATGTGAATCCCTTCATGATAAGGTGGGCAAGGTAGAAGGTCTTTCTAACCACTTTGGTGATGTGGGTGTCAAATGAGAGGTCACTGTCAACTTGGGTCCCCAGGTCTCTGATTACTTTTTCCGTACTTAATGGATTACCACCTATGTAGTAATTTGTGGGTACTTTGTTTTTTTCCAAAGGGAATGACTATACATTTTTTGGCATTTAGTTTAAGGCCATTACTCTGGCACCAGTCATCTGTTTCTGTGAGGCCCTTCTGGAGGATGCATGTGTCAGCTGGTGTGTCGACTATGGTGCCTAGTTTGCAGTCGTATGTGAACTTTGTCAGCCACAACCCCCCTATGTTTGCCTGCACATCTGAGAAATAAATGCCGAACAAGAGGGGTCCCAAAACAGAGCCCTGTGGGACTCCACTTGTGACTGGCTTAGAGTCTGACATAGCTCCAGCTATTCTGACTTTGTGGGTTCTGTCCTTTAGCCAGTTTGCAACCCATCTTGTGACAAACGGGTTTACATTTAAGCTGTTGAGCTTGTCGATGATGCCTGATGGGGTATTGTGTCGAAGGCTTTTGCCAGATCCAGGTAGGCTGTATGAACTGCTTTGCCTTCATCAATGGCTCTAGTGACTGTTTCAGAAAAGTCCACCAGGTTTAAAAGACAGGATCTGCCTTTTACAAAGCCGAACTGGGTAGGGT
This sequence comes from Protopterus annectens, assembly GCF_019279795.1. Taxonomy (NCBI): domain Eukaryota; kingdom Metazoa; phylum Chordata; order Ceratodontiformes; family Protopteridae; genus Protopterus; species Protopterus annectens. The sequence continues at coordinate 939,791,110 of NC_056728.1, read as the reverse complement.
CAATTGTCTGCAGGTCCCCGATGTCTTTGTTTATGAGTTCCATAATGATCCTTTCCATAGCTTTGCAGACCAGGCTGGTCAAGCTTATGGGGCGGTAGTTTCCAGGGTCTGTAGAGGTGCCACCTTTGTGGAGTGGGATCATTGTAGCTGTATGCCAGTGTTCAGGGACATATCCTGTAGCAAGGCTAAGATTAAACAGCATTCTTATGTGTGGGTTTAGCTCCTCTAGGAGTTCACGTAGCATGCAACCCAGGACACTGTCAGATCCCATGGATGCTGTATTTTTTAGCTTTGCTGAGGGCAGCTCTCACCTGGACATCTGAGATTTCAGGGAGGTTGCATTCAGCTGAGATATTTATTTTGTCTTTTGGGGGAGAGGGAGGGGAGAAATTTGCATTGAACCTGTCTGCCAGTATGTTGGCAATATCTATGGGTTCTGTGTATTTTTTGCCGTTAGGAAATAACTCTGCGCATATCTGAGGGTTTCCGCCCAGGTTTCTAACATAACTGAAGAAGGCCTTGTGATTATCTTTAGTGTCCTTAGCGATTTTTCTCTCAAAGTTGGCCTTTGATGATTTTATTAGCGAACATAGTTTTTTGCTAGTGCTGATCAGGGATGCCTTCCCTTTATGGGATTTTGCTGTGCCTTGCAGTAGCTTCCTTCTCTTGTTATAAAGTTTGTTTATGGCTGGGGTCCACCAGATAGGATGCCTGCCTTTGCTGGAAAGGGTCTTGGTTTTATTTGGGATTGCATGATCCATGCATTCTTGGAGATGCCCATAGAAAGCATTTGTGAAGGATTCAGCAGTGTGGGATGTGGTTTCCACTGGCCCAGGGGGCTTGAAGGATACCATTTCAGTCCTAAGGAGTGTAAAGTCGGCTTTTGAGAAGTTTCTCACTATGGTCTTTTGTGCTGGGGGTGGAGGTGGGATATGAATATCTAGGGTTATTAGTTTATGGTCTGATCTCACTAGTGAGGGGTATACTTCTGGTGTTAAGCATTTTGTCCCCATGTTTGTGATGATCAGATCAAGTATATTATTTCCCCTTGTGGGGGAGGTGACTAGTTGTTCCGTCGCATGCACGCACACGCACGCACACACACACACACACACACACACACACACACACACACACACACACACACACACACACACACACATATATATATATATAAATATATATATATATTATTTATATATGTATGTATTTATTTACTTTTCTATATCTATATATCTATATGTATATATGTATATATTTATATGTATATCTGTATATATATAGTAGGTATTTATTTTGACATATATATGTATCTCCATACATATATATATATATATATATATATATATATATATATATATATGTATACAAACCTTACTGATTCATTTATATACTGTTGAATGACTCTACTGAATGACATGCTTGAAAATGCATTAATCATTTATGTAGCTCAAATGGCTTACTGGTAAACTGTTATTGCTATGGTGAATGGGGTCCTGGGTTCAAGTCTTGCAAAGAATTATCATTTTTTTGCTGGGCAGAACAGTAGCTGATGGAGACAGGGTGATTAAGGTAGTTTTAAGCAGTTGTAAGTGGGTTTGTGCAGGTTTGCACGATAATAAGTGATGCCATCACACAGTTAAATGGGAAACTGCTTAATCTGGGTAGGCATCCCTTAGCATCACACAAACATGCTTACTGCAACAGCTGTGCATTTGTATAGAATTTGGAGGTGAATTTGGACACTCAAACCCCTGAGAGAGGGGTGAGGACAACAGTAATGTGTTGTTTAACCAATTAGATCAGATTATATGTGTCCAGTGGACACATGTTCAAAATGGACAGCTATGTATGGGGTGACATTTTTTGTGGGAACAGATTGCCCCTTTTTTTTAAGGTGAGAGTGGGATGTTGGGGAAGGATAGTAGGTATATTTGGGTAGGTAGGTTGGGTAGGAAGACAAATAAGACAGGCAAGCCAGCAGGCAATGGTGGTATATGACACATGTGGGGGGTAATCACCCTGGACAGGGAGGATGTTTGGGAATCGCATACCCATGAGCCCCCAAATGGATGCAGTGGGACTGAGGTCCCCACCCATAGGCAGTCACCAGTGCACCTTCACGGCCTCAAAGATGGCTGCGCTGGCAGCTGAGCAGGTGGGGCAGGCTGACCCTCAAGATGCACCACGTAGCCCTCAATCTGGCATAGCAGATCTCCAAACTCCTTTTGAAGCTCACTGTACTAATCCCCAGACCTGACGATGGGTGACAGTGTCCTGTTTTTGCCCACTCCTAGGGAGGGGACGGGCCCTATCCCCTGAGGCAGTCCCACCTGAAGTTGGTGCAGCACCAGCAGATGAGGAAGTCCCAAGATGGGTCCCAGACATGCTGGAGCCCATTGCCATGACCAGTTGTGGAGGAAAAGCAGAGCCGCTAGGATTGGCCTTCCCAGATGTGCTATGGTGTTGCAGTTTTATAACATATGTTGGTTAGTCATAAAAACACATTCCAGGATTAGTTATAACAGCATGCATAGGGGTTCCCATTAACCCAAAACAACAGATCTGGAACAGTTGTATAGAAAATAGAACACATGCATATATGGAATCAAAGTGGGAATTATAATGGCATGCAGGTTACATTGATAGTGACAGGCCACCAATGATAGTCTTTGAACAGGGAGCATTAATAGTCAAAAGTTTAAGTATTTGTAGAACAATAGGACACATGTCCTAACAGTAGGTTTGGTGAAAAACATACCCATTGATTTATGTGTTTAGATTACTGGTGCAGATGGGGAGGTGTCAATAAACAACTATATAGTCTTCAATTGCTCACAACTTTAATGCTCATTGCTCTAATCATTACTCCCCAGGTATTACCTCACTTTACATCAACCTATGGCCTTGGGTTGGGCAGTGGTATGTTTGTACACAGTGTATAATTACAGCCTTCATACAGCTACTTTATACCTTTGCTTACCTGGCAGACCTGTGGAGAAAGTTTCTGTTAACACTACCTGACTGTTTCTACCCATATTCACATTGTCAGGGTTACATATGTGCACTCATACTGTGTGTGTGTGTGTGTGTGTGTGTGTGTGTGTGTGTGTGTGTGTGTGTGTGTGTGTGTGTGTGTGTGTGTGTGTGTGTGTGTGTACTACTGCCATACTCTGCCATGATTTATATCAGTCACACTGAGTGTAGACAGCAGTGACCACTAGCTATGATGGCATGACACTTGAGGGAAATTTATTGGAGGAGACTACTTGGTGTCTGTACTTATCTTGTTGTCATTTGCAGCCTTGGGGTTGGACAGTGGGTGTTATACATAATTACAGCCTTCTTACAGCTAAGATATACCTTTTCTTACTTGGCAGACCTGTGGAGGAAATTTTTGCTAATACAACCTGAAATTTTCTATGCATATTCACATATTCCTGAGTGAAAATATGCATACAGCTTACTACCACTCCCGGAATTCAAACCGTACCTGTTTGTGCATAAAATGGAGCAAAGTTTGTCTTTCATCAGAATGAGCTATTGAGAAACTGCTATAGTGCATTTGACTGTTTTCTGCCTAATACTCTCTTGGTTGTATAATCCAAGCTTGTGATTCTGACATTTATGCATGGCAGATACTTCTTATACTGTGTATTCATATTTTGACATAGCACCATCTGGAAATCACTGGTTAACACAACATTACTATTCAGGTACCAGATCTTGATGCATGGAACATTTCATATAATTAGACTCATGTTTTACAACTCCACAATCTTTGTCAAATGAGCCTTGATTATTAATGCTTTCAGAGCTATAGTTGCTGTGCAGAAACTGTACAAATTTCAGTTCATACCACCACATACCAAAGTAAGCATGACCAGTCCAGGGTTTTGACTTTTATTGACAGGTACTGACACTTTTATTGATATATACCCTATACATCACTATTACTCTGCTAATGTCTCATTTATTCAGTACAAACCATACCCATTTTTAAATACTAACAGGTGACATTCTACTCCTTTCTATTTATTTGCCATGAATACTAGAAGCTAGATTTGTACTCACCAGCGTCATGACACAGTCTTAGTTGCCTGCTGGCATCCATGTTCGCAGTCCTCTCATCTGCAGCTGTACAGGAGATACAGAAACATTTATGCATACCTATCCATCACATACACAGGCTGGACTTTGGAAAACACTTATTGAGACTGATACTTACACAGCGGGGACATTCCCTGCCCATGCATCTTGGACCCACCTCTCCAAGAGCTCCTCTTCCTACATTTCAAGTCAGCAAAGTGGTGCTGGACCTGCTCACCAGTCTGAGGGATGCCAGTGGCATGGGTGAGGTCACATGCGAGATGGTCCCAGGCCTCTGCTTTGTATTGGGAGCCCTGGTACTGGTCCTGCAGCAGAATCCCATCATGGTTTTCTACTAGGAGTCCAACCATGACCCTGGACTCCTGAATACTCCAGTGCTGCACCCAAAAGTGCACACCTTCACCAACACCAGCAACAGTGCCTGCAGTGGGGCACTACAACTGGTTATGAGCTGTATTCCCACCTACGAGTTTAAATATGGCTGATTTCCCACCCTTTTCTGTGATTATACAGTTTTGAATATGCCGAGCTAAGCTGAGCAACAGGCAAACCGGCTTAGCAAAGATAAGCATTGCTTAAAGGGGTAGATGCTAAGCACTGCTTACCAGTGCACAAATCTGCTTAGCTATGTTAATTATTGCTAAGCATATAAAATTAAGCAATGCTTACTCCAGCTAAGCACAGGTGAGCACAATTTGGCATTGTTCAGCTTTCATTTTACAGACTATCATTATTATCATTATTATCAGTAGTATTATTAATTATTATCATCATCATCGTCATTATTATTATTATTATTATTTTATGTGCTTTCATTACATTCTTTCCTGGCTATACTGTATGGAACATGTGTTTACATAGGTGTTTCACATCTGTACTACACTGACACCTCACATTTGGACCTGCTACACTACCCTGGTTAACAAATATATATTATCCACTACCTATTTCTAGAAAAATATACTTCTAGTTCTGTTTTCACAAATAAAAATGAATGGTTTGCATTGGGACTCGAACTGTGAATGACTGCATACTAAGTGAAAGCTCTAACCCCTATGCTATTTTATTTTGACTATGTTGGCTGTATAGTTTGATTTAACTCCAATGTTTAAGCTATGCTATGCATAGCTGTGCAATGTGCACACCTGCTCAGCTACGCTTAAACTTTACTGGGAATGGAAAAAAAACAGTGCAACATTACTCATAAACTTAGAACGCTGCTAGAATAAATCCATTTGTGTTAGCATGCATTTTTTGAAGGATATAATTTATGCAACTCAAATGTATCACTATTTACTGACTTCAATCCTTAGATCATCTCAATGATTTGCCAGACAAGAGGAAATTTTATGAGGGAAAGGCCAACAATATAAGGGAAAACTCTGGACTTTCTGCAAACATCTGGCCAGTTGAGAGCTATGTTGTGGGGGGGGGGGGTGTGCTTCTGTCTTTTGTCTGTGGACACTATCTTGTGATAACAGTGTCCACGGTCACTGTTAGTTGCTTTAGAATTGCCATACATCAATTCTAGAGTGCAGGGGGCATGTGTACTGTGTGAGCAATGCTCGGACATGCCCCCTGTGCTTCTACACGTCTCATGTCCATGTAGAGAGTACAGCAGCATGCATTCATTAATATGCAAGTTGCGCTGCTGTTCTACAAGGCCACAATTCACTCTGTGCAGGAATAGCACTATTCCTGCACGGGGTTTAATGAATCCTGGGGATGGTCTCTGAGGAATTCAAGATGTAACCACTTGTACCTTAGGTAATGTTTTCTTGTTGAAATCTCCACTATTTTGTACATTAAATATTTTGTGTTCATACCTGTATATCCATTTATACTCTATCTTACTCCTAAGTCATTGATGAAAATGGTCTGTTTCTGAATCAGTCATATGAATGCATATATAATAATAAAATAATAACATTTAGACAATTCTAAACATTATTTTTCAATATCATTATCAAACTATTTCATTTAAAGATTTATTCAAGACTAAAAGTCAATGAAGACAATTTACTTCCAGTATGAAATGTTGAACAGTAGTACTCCAAGCATTAGACAAAACAATACCTAATCCCCAAATACAGACGGGTGAAAAAGTAAAATGGAAGTGTTTTTGCAGGTGGAACAATCCCACCTAAAGTAAAATGAAAGTGTTTTTTTTTCAGGGGGTGCAATCCCACCTAAACTCCTGATGTGAGAGGTAAACTCTCCTCCACCAACTTATATATACCAACTCCATAACTGCACCAAGAGAAGGGGAGATATTTCCCAAAAATGGCATTACTGAAGACGCAAATTTAGAAATCGCACCAATGATCAGCTTTGGGAAACAATGATTGGTTCTGGTACTTCTCAGCATCTTGTGCTGCAGGCAATTGACTGTCAATTAATTTAACCTTGTCCATCTATAGAATATCCTAATCTATTACTTGAGTACAGAATATATAGCAAATAATCATGATTAAACTGAATCACAAGTCCATGGTTTCACATTCTGTGTAATGTATTTCTATGAGAATTCATCAGTACAATTTTATTAAGTTTTATATTCTTTGCACATTGGGCTGTAAATGCACACATTAGATTATATGTATCTATGAACATATAATGTAATTAAAGTTGGCACGTTTTCAGCTACAATGTAATTTTAGTTTGTATTGTCAACAGACTAATCGTGGTATAAAAAATGTACCACACTACCAAATGTTTTATATAAGACAGCTGTTAAATGAACATATGTAACTTGTGTCAAACAAGTAAGGACACATTTTATTTTAAAACATTTTATTTTAAAACACTTGAGAAAATGGGATGAATACAATGAATTGCCTCAGATTTCTGCCAATAACATTTTATTTCTCAGCCTTCAGAAGCTGTAAAATTACACTGCCTGGCAAACACAGCCAGCACTTAGTAAAACACAACCCAAAGCCCATCACTTTATAAAGAAAGCAGATTTCAAAGAATATTAAATATACAAGATGCTAAATGTGTTATATGCAGCAAATAAAATGCATTTAGCTTGAAGAAAGCAGCTGTTCAGACTGTAAGTTACCCTTACAGGATTCCAAGAGGAAAGGAAACATACTGAGTATATGATTTTCAATAAATGTCTGCCAAGATTTGTGTTTCTTTGATAACAGCCTGAACATCCTGAAACAGTACCATTTGACAAAAACATGAAGAAATTATATAAGCATAAGACGATTCAATACACAAATCATACTGTATACAAGTTCATTTAAATATTACATCATAGCACAGTATGTCAGAAATGCATTAAAGATATGTAAAATATTAAGCCAAACACAGTGTTTTATTTAGCAGTCCAAAGCTACAAAAAGTTTCAAAAGATAAGTAAATTGTACAAAGAAATCCTTGAATATTCCAGCATTTAGTCGCTATATGATTATCTGTATGACATCATAGAACAATTATAAGATAAAATGGCTTTCACTGCACTTTAGCTTTAATGTCTGGTCAACAGATCCATGAAAGGAATGCTTGATGTGATGAACATACGAGTGACATATGAGTAACGACTTTAGCATCATTCTAACCATATTTTTTCCACAAGCAAACAAAGAATGCAAAGTGCTGCATGAAATATTATTGTCTTAAAACAGACGTCACTGTTAGACCCCCAACTATAATTTCTGTATATAGACCCTTTCACAGTATTTCTCTTAGACAAAGTCTGAATACAAATATGTTTAGTATGACTATGCCAAAGTATCCTTATTCACATATCATGTGAGGACTAGAAATGTTTCCACATAGTACAGACCTACCACACAGTGAAGGCTGAAGCAATTAGCATGTATATATTCTGAGAGCATTTCTCTGTACCCCAATGATTAATGAAAAATTCCATGAATAGAATCCAAATTGCAACATGCACAGAACAATACATAATTTTAATGGCTGAAGAAAAACAGCTTAGGATTGCAAAAACTTTCTACTTGAGTTTTTTCTCCCATGAGTCCAATAAAATGGATTATATCTTTTCTGATTTTGGAGTTAGTTCAGTAATCAGGGTTATATACAGTGTACAACAGTACATGACAGCTGACTGCATAATATTAGATATTTCTTAATGATGCCTATTTAAAATGCACAATAGAGTGACAGACAATGCTGGACATAAAATAAAAGGCAAAATTTAATCGTCATTCATTCTTCACTTTTCACTGCAGGATGTGCAAAGAATTACTGTAATTCTGAAAAATGGAGATGACAGAGTAAGCAAACATCATAATAAAGTCAGTGCAGCTAGATGTATTCCCTGAGCCACTACAAACTTCCAAACTGAGGTGATAAGGACTTCTGGGCTCAGTCACTCTGCATGTTGCCTGTACCCTGTTATCTTTACTTCTACTTCTTTTTGGGCAGGCAGTTCTATGGCCATTCTGCAATGTGGATTATGTTTCCTGCATTTACCACATGCACTTACTGGAAGTCTTTGTCATGCATTTACTCTTCTGCAACATCTTCTACAGCATCAACAGAACTGCTTAGAGGGACAGGTATATCTCTTAGATGATACCTTTGCTCTGGAATAGATTCCACATCCATATAAAATAAAGTTAATCACTGTCCATATTTAAGCAACACTTAGCTCTATGGATGGGAAAAAGAAAATCTACCCCAGGACTGCCCCATGTATACTAATGGATAGAGGCAGCTCCTAAATGCATTATCACATGCATGGGTCCTTTCAAATTATCTATGGTATGATTCCATTTATTGTCATTAGGGGTAATATATAATTATTGACCATGAGATGGATAAGGCCAATCTCTAACCAAATGCGATAGGTTAATTCGAACACAAAAAGGGAAATTAGCTGAGCTGAAAATGGCCTGCACTGGCAGTTAGCGTAATACTTACCTATGAACATATGAAACTATTTACCTCTGTATACTCAAGTTCTCCTTTATAGTAATCACCCCCCCCCCATGGTTATGTGCTTCTATGCTACTGTAATTTTTTTCTAAGATATACACTCCCATTTATTTGATTTTTATCTTGAATATCCATGATCTCAAATTTTAGTTTTTCTTATAAACACATTATAAAACCTACCATCCTCTCCACATATAATCTTTGGATATTGACCGGTGCTTTGTCAGCTGTCATTTATTAAATGACCACCACTTTAGCTATGTTTATTTGTAAATGAAGTCTATAGATTGGAACAAATTTTATGAGGTAAACACGACTATATTCTATTACACATTTTCTTCCTTTTGCAATGCCTCTCCTTTTTGAACTTGTTTGTCTAAACCTTCGTTGAAATTATTTGTCTACTGGCATAGCTGAAGGCATCCATTTGCACAGCTGGCAACCTAGAGTTCAAAGCAGGTGGCTGTTGTTAGAACGGCAAATGGCATATGAAGTACTGACCATCTGAATGACTACTTTATTTCCAGGTGAGAGAAGAATGCTGGAAAATACCTACCTAGTATCTAGCCCCTGCTGAATATGTCAGAGTGTCCATCTTGTAGGAGAAGTCTGACAATGCTTGCCAATGGACAAATGCAGATAAAGATCTTTTAGTCCACACGGTCCTGTGCCATTGCTTGATGGTTCAGGCCAGGGCAGAGATACTATTCCAGCCCTGCAACATTATTTTCTACCCTTTTCACTTTCTACATTCCCTGGTTGTCACCCTTATACACAACCTGCACATCAAGAATGTTAAGTATAGTTTTCAGTAAACTTTAGACAACATTCTTAAAATATCCTTTCATATCCATAGGCCTTGACACTCAGCAAAATAAAAACTAGTTTGTAAGATTTCCACTGCATGATTAAAGGCTGTCTAATTTGCTATACACTCATGAATCCCTACAATGTTTCACATTACATGACAATCCTATGATGTTGTGTATTATTATGACCTGTAATTACTTCTGTTTCTCCTTTAATCCTCTCTTTTAAACCTTAGCTACATCTGCTATTCTGTAGTATTCCATCTCCTTCTGACAGGGATGCAATCAAGAAGGGAGAGCGTGGTACCGCCAGTGCTCTCCATTTATTTACTCCACAATGTAACCCATACAGAATTACTGTCTTGTATCTCCTGTTATTTATTGATTTGATTCTTTTACCTGATTTATTTTCATCTGGGTGTATATTTATCATCATATGTATTTACATATATGTATGGTGAATGCAGGTGTCCTTTCACAACAGGCACACAAGTAGCTTGCTGTTGGGGTATGTAGGACATCTGAAGACAATAAAAATGCTTGCAAACAATATAGAATACAAGGTAATAATATACACATTTCCCTATGAAAATCAATAAATACCACGTCTAATAATATATTGAAATAGTTTACATTTCTTGGCATTACTCAAAACACAGTTAGTAACTAAATTTTTCATACTCAAGGATTATGGCTTGGATGTAGAAAATGGCACAAAGGCATTTGTGCCTTAGTAAAAAGAGAAAAATAATCTCATAACAAATTCAAGGACAGTGAGTTGTACCTGTTTTGTACTGTTCTGCATTATAGGGATAGAGATAACATGACAGAAATTATAAAATACTTTTAAGTAAATACAGCACATTTCATCAGCATTCATGACAAAAAATAGCTTCCCACTACAGACACTGGTAAATAGCGAAAGTAGTTTAAATTTCTGCATGTCTGTTAAAGTTCTTTGATGCTAAAGAAAGAGTGGCCAATTAAAAGCTCCTGAATTACATGGGTAGCTTTAATACCTCAGGAAGAGTGTGATGGAGGATCCATCAGCATTTGAAGGACTATGAATTGGCAGCCTTAAAAATATGCGCTTCAGCTACTTTATTTTGTTGAGGATTTGCGACTACTAGTAAAAGGTAACAGAAATGCTAAGAATACAAATCAGTGTAATTCAGGCAGAAAAAAGTTGCCAGGTTCCAGATGCTGTGCAAGATGCCTATGACTTGCATTCCCTTCAAATGTATACATCACTAAAAAATCCTTATATATAGCAGGACTCATATAAAGAGAGCTTGAAATAGATTCTGTCAACAATCCCTTCAAGAGCACATTCCTATGGAAGGTCCCATTAAAAAATAAGAAGCACTTAGTCATTTTAACACATTAAACTGCTCAAAGTACAAATGAAAAACTGAAATATGGTGACAACCATAAACAACACCTTGATTTTAAAACTCAGTATTTTGAAAGGCAAAACTCCATCAAGCAAATTGAACAACATTAACTACCTGGCACTTTGTTTCAGCTCTGCAGTACATACACCAATAGAAATAATATAGACTTGAATGATTTAGAGTCACACAGAAAAGGAATATCTGATTGCAATAACCCACTTCAGGGCTTTTTGTTTTGTGGGGGGTACCCTCTTTATATGATGCATGCATGCTTTTCTGAATGCTGTTATAATAGTCTCCAAACAAGTGTCAGCAGAATTCACATCCATTCATAGTTTTAATGACTAAGGAAATTAAAACTGGAAATGTTTCTTAAAATCTTTTGCTAAGATTTATTCACCTTAATGTGGCTTATAATGATTATCTTACCATTCTTATCACCAACAAGAAAAAGAATTAAAAAAACTGCAGCCATAGACAAGTTTTTATTTTCAAAATATGGAACTCTATCCAAACACTCAAAAAGTGGAACAAATTGGCAAAATTGAAATATTTACTAGCAATTATGAAGGAAGCTGTCAGAATTGTTGAAATGTGTACTTTATACATACAGTATAACAAGTTCTTTTGATGTCCATCCTGCCTTTTCTTGCTGAAACAATCACTTCTTGCAACATACAAATTTCCTTTTACAGTATTTATCCAACAGTTATAATATAAAGGACAGGGTAGTGTGTTTTACTGCATATCCACTAGAGACTCTCTGGAAAAACAATGCAAGTAGTAAAAGTGCAAGGTCCCAGGTGAGCAATCCAAAGTATAACCCCTCACTCAAATAAAGCATAGTCAACTCCTGTTAAAATCAAGAAATTAAACAATTCAAGTAAGAACATGCTAGCAACATTGTGAATGCCATACCATCCAAAAAATCAACAAAGAAACTACAGACATAATCAACTTTTCTTGCTCAGAACATGAGGTACTACACTGTCTCACAAAATATGGAACTGATCAGCAAAATGGAGCACATTTACCAGTAACAAATAGGAGGGAAACTCAAAGCATGGTTAAAATGTGTACTTTTTTACTTACAAAAATGTATTTGTTATACAATCTCTCTTTGCTTGCCAGAACAGTCACTTTGTTTTAATATAACATTTTCCTCTTACACCATTTGTAAAGCAAAAAAAGGTTGTGCAGCAGTTGTAATATATTGCGTTTTACCATACACCAAGCTCTTCAGAGACTTGAGATGACAGTAAGTTGCAAAGGTATAGATCCCCCCACACAAAAATAAGCAAATTATTATCATATGCTCTCTTAACATCTCTTGTTACAAATTCTCAGTGACAAACAATGTTAGCCTTTCTTCCTATATTCATTATTATTATGTAATTCTAGCCATTACATTGCTTATACTTTGATCTCTGATCCATATTTATGCACACACACACACACACACACACACACACACACACACACACACACACACACACACACACACACACACACATCAATTACAACCATTTGTATGACTATATACCTTGGATATGCACTTGCGATCCACTGAATGAATAAATTAATACATAATGGTGCAGAAATGTATCAGTGTAGCTCACTGATATCAGAACCAAACAGGACAAATTCTCTCTGCTCTCTCAACTTCTTTGCTCGAGACTCAGAAACAAAGACACAAAATCATGAACTAATTTTAAATATTTCTCTTATATGCTTGTAATGTTGCTAGAATAACAGACTTTGCATTAGTAGGTTTTTTGAAGGATACAAATTCTGAAACTCACATGCATGTAATTATTTATTGACAGAGGTCTATAATAATTTGCTAGAAAGACACATATTTTACAAGGAACAGACCAAAATACCTCTCAATTTCTCTTGTAAGATCTCTGGACAAAGTCAGAATTTTGCATGATTATATTTTATACCATATTTTCCTATATTCTCGTTTTTCCTCTATACTTAACTTTCACATTTTTATTTTGTCTAGACACATCTTTATTTCTTCATTTCTTCATTCTCACTCTCTTTTATTTAATTTTATTAATTTCCATTCCCTTTCATATTTTTCTTAAATGTTCCTACTACCATCTTATCTTCTTCTTTTCCATTTATCCATTTTAACACCTTGTAGAGATTCAACAAATCCTCATATACTATAGGGTTCAATAAACCCAGACTTCCATCCTCCTTATCCATACATGACACTAATCTTTTAACTGGGCTTAACCTAGATTCCCATATAAATCTAATGATTATTTCTAGAAATTGTTTCTTTGATTTTTTTGGCATCATATACACACCAGCTATGTATAATATTTTCCCACCCATATTGTATTAATTAAATGTGCTTTCTTCTTATATCACAACCTATATCTGTTCCACATAACACTACGCCCTTTTTATTCTTTCAAAGATTTTTCCCATTATACACTTAGTATAGAATATTTTCCAAAATGAATTCCTAATATTGATATCTCTTTTCTTCCAAATTGTATTCATTCAAACTGTTCCTCATCTCCAAAACCATTACATTTTCCCTATTCATTAATAATCCAACTTCTTGCAATCTTTTATGTACTTATATAATCACAACTTTAATTTTCTCTACATTCTTATACATTAATATTGCATCATCACCATAAGACATAATAATTGGATATGAAATGCCTATTTCCTGAACATATTTACTTTTTTCCAATTCTTCATTTATTTCTTTTACTATATAAATCATGATCATTACAAACAAAATATTACTCAATGGACATCCTTATTTTAAACCTCTACTCATTTGAATTTCTTCACTTCACCTGCCATTTACCAAGATCCTAATATTAGTACTGTATTTTTGTACACTAGGTTTATAGGTAGGTACTAGGCTAGTGGCCCAAGGGCCTAAGTAAGCCTAGCCAACAAGGGTCCCTGGCTTATGCACCCAAGAAAGTTATTTTCTACTCACATACTTTTTTATTTGTACTCTACAATTATATCCTTCCATTATTTGCCATAAAGTTTCTTACTCTTGACTTATAAACATCTTTTAATCCTTATAGTTCAACAGTACTGGCCTCCAGTTTTTTTTATTTCATTCTTCTTTTTTCCTCAAAAAAACCTCATAACTCACGTACATATTTCATTTAACCATACATTAAACACTTCCACCAACATTTCTTTCTGCCATTGTATCACATTCTTATACACTGAATATCCTATTCCATCTGTTCCTGCTGCTGAATTTATATTTATTTTCCTTGTTTCTGTATCTAAATCCATAAGTGTAATTTGTTTTTCTAATCAATTCTTTATTCATTTCTTCTGTAAACTGCTTCATCCTCAATTACTTTTTATCTGCCTTTTAACATCTCTTTAACATACTGCACTACAATATTCATAATATTTCTTTCAATTTCTCCAGCTTTATTTTTCATTTCTCTCATTATACCACTAGCTTCCTTTACTTTTTTACTGACATATGGAAATACTTCTTCCCTTTTCCCTTTATATAACAGATATTTACTTTTTCTTTAGTCTTTTGATAAATCTCTTCTTCTTTTCTAAAAAAAATATTCCCTTTCATTTCTGTCCAGATTGTCTTTCTCTATTTGTATTTTTTATTTGGCCAGGTTAAATATATTCTTTTATATTTCTCTTTAAATATTATCCATCATTCTGATCAGTTATTATAAAACATTCATTGTCAAATTATCTTTACATAAATTTATTATATATTTTTACCTTTCTTATTCCACTCTTTTTCATTTATTTTCTTTATTCCTCTACCAATTTTCTACCAATTGTTATATGTTCTTTATTCTTTTCTCTTTCTATCCATACCACCAAATGTTCTGAAAATCCGATTTCTACCACATATTGTTTCACTATTTTCATAGTTTTAGATTTTAAAAAGTAATCTATTTTTGTTTTAAATGTTCCTCTTCTATATGTACTTTTATTCAAATTCAATAACTTTAAATTCCAACATTTTATTATTTCTTCCATTACTTTCTTATCTGATCTCTCATCTTGCTTTTTACATCTTAAGTCATAATTGAAATCTCCTGTTATTTTGATGTCCATATTTACTATAACATAATCCAAAATTTCTTCAAATAATTTCTTATCTTTACATATTACAGAAGCATATATTTATATAAGTCTATAAACTTTCCCTTCCCACCTAAAGTCAGCTATTGTTTATTTTCCTAGTCTAACTAAAGTATAGTCCAAAATTTTTATTCCCATCCAGTATAATATACCTGTCCCTGAACACATTTATCTACCTAAATTCCATACTATACTTCATGTCCATAAAATCTCTGTCCTGTTTTTTCTTTAGTTAAACCACTGATATCTTCTTATACTAGTAAATCTACCTCACATGTATTACACCATTCTAACACCCAAATCCTTCTTACTACATTCTTTATAATATTAACATTGATAGATAAAATTATGAAATTATTTGCTTTCCTTCTCCTTAATTTGTAATACATTATTTATTTATCCATTTCCTCTTTTTTTACTTTCAAACCCATACTCTGAAATTTTCTTTTCATATCTTTAACCCTTTTTCAATGGAATTTTTTTTTTAACCATTGCCCAATCTATATCTTCTCTGTTGCTAACCTCTGATCCACTTTCCATCTCCCTTTCCCTTTTTTCAATCTCATTTTCTTCTTCTTCTTCTATATTAGTGTCATTACTGTCCCTTTAATGTTTTTGTTTTTCTTCTTGTTGCAACTACTCTTTATTAAATACTTTTTCTCTAATCTCTCTATATTAAATTCTGAACTTTTCTCTATCTCAGAATCCAGCCTTAACTGTCCTGTTTGTTTATATTTATAAAATTTATTTTCACATTTTATTGCATTATAAGTAATCTTCCCACATAAATAACATTTATTTTATCACAATTACTTAAAAAAATGCCCCCCCCAAAAAAAAAACACATGGTTTTGGTTGTTCCCATACTTAACAGCTCTATGACCTTCAACATTAATCAGACTAGGAATATGTGCAATTTTTCCATTTTCCATTTTAAAACTCACATTATAATCCTAAGCCCCTATCCAAAGTCCTCCTTTATAAAACATTTTGCCAAGCTCAAATGTATTAAGCCGAGTGGTACTCCTTTCATTTTCTTATTTTTTATTAGTTTGATTTTTATTCGTGTTTTTTAAAGTTTGAGTTTGATGGAAGGGGACCCGAGTGGTTTGAGCTCAAGTCACATATCCTTTCAGGATGTTTTAGTTGCTATCGGCAACCTGACAGCTCTGGTTCAAAATTTAACCTAGCAGGTTTCAGCTGTAACCAACGTTCGAGGTAATGACAATGGAATCAACACTTGTAGCCATCAGTTGGGTTTGTTTTCCCAAAGCAGTGATATTTCCATGATTACACCAGCAGAGAGAGGTTCCATTAATTCATTGAGCCATCTTTCCACGGAACCACCAATAAGACAAGCCAGTGGGAGGAATGGTGACAGCACTGATAACAGAGGCTCTGTCTCTAAAGCAGGATTTTCATTAAGTGACTGGCTTCAGGAAGGGAAAGATCATTTTTTGAGACAGAGATGGATGCTACTAACTATGGGACATTAGATAAACAGTTAAAGGACTTGCATGATAAAACACTGAAGAATCAAAAAAAGCAACTGGAGAATGGATATTTGAGAGAGGAACATATACCAAAGGGTCTGAGGAATTTGAAGTATCCCTCAGGACTAGTGAATAATTATTGTTTATACCGTGAGTTGCTTGGTAGTGCTGCGGTAGCATTGTCGGCTCACAGTAAGGAGCTGTCCGGTTCAATTCTCAGCTAGAGCGTCTTCTGCGTGGAGACATGCGTGAATGGGCGTACCTTCATTGAAGGTTGTGCGTCAGGGCTGGTAACTCGGCACGTAAAAATCAACTACCAATCATTAGCGGATCGGAGTTCCACTGTGGCGACCCCTAACCGGGAAAAGCTGAAAGACACAACACAACAACCGTGAGTTGCTTAATTTATTTAATAAGCATTATTGCCTTATGAGGGACACCAATTGCAAAATGACTGAATTACATTACTCTATTAATGTACTAAATTTACATATTTGTTCCAATTTGTTGTTCAAGTTTAAAATGAATGAATATAGGGCTATTTTTGCACAAATTGGCAAGGCCGTTGCTGATCTTAGGAGTAAAAAAAGCCAAAAAAAACTACAAAGAGACAAGGAATATTATGAGATTGGTAAAACCAATCCTATACCACCGGGTAACACCCCTAAAGGGGACAACAATGATGGCCATGAAAAATATAATTTGATGATTTTGAACATGTTAATGAGGGTTTTCAAGGGGACAATGATGATAACCATTCAGCCCCTTTAGATGTCCCCTCTCTGAGGAGGTCTGAATGACTGATGAAGCAGAGGGGAGGCAATGGTTCCCCTCGAGGGGAGAGGATGGATTATTAACAAACCTCTTACCAAAAGAGGGGAAAACAGTGAGAAGGGGATGGGGAGATGGAACAGGAGGAGACAGAAAGCATACATGAGCATTGCAACATATTTTTGAATAAAACTGATGATTTCAAGGTATATAATTTCAGTGAAGTGAATGTAACTGTTGGTTGGGCTGACCTTTTTGAAAAAGGTTTTACATTTGTAGTGGATAGACCAGCTAAACTTGATGATGTTTTAGTACAACTAAAACTATACATTAGAAAGTTGAAGTTCCTTTTCTTTTTTTATGAAAACAATGCATTTGTCCACTCTAATACTAAGTGTTTTAGACCTAGTATTTTTAATCCACCTTTACATCCCGTGGTCAGTTTATTTGAGAGAATGGGCAAATATGATATTCACAGATTATTATCTTCACCTAGTTTTTATACACCTAACCTTGGCCCAGCTGAAGTTGATTTATTGAAAAAAATCACTAAAAATAAACATATTAGAATTATGAAACCTGACAAAGGTGGGAGCCTAGTTGTTATGGGTGTTAATGATTACATCAATAAGACGTTTGTGTTATTGTACACTGACACTTATGAAGAGGTTTCACTCAGTGAAATGAATATAGCATATCAAAGTTTTGATTTAACACTAGAGGACCTTCTGTTGAATGGCCAAATTGACCTTTAAGATCTTGATTTTCTCAAAGTTCCACACCCCAGGACCCCCACCATTTTTGGTATCCCCAAAATTCATGCAAACATCAGTGGTCCACCATTGAGGCCTATTGTCGATACCAAGGCATCTAAAACTTTTCCCATAGTCAAATATATTGATTTCCAGTTGAAGTATGTATTACTCAAACACAATTCTCTTTACCATGATTCGTGGGAATTTTTGTCCAAAGTTACTGATGATTTATATTTGTACAATTTATTGTTTGTTATGATACATGTCCAGGACTTATTCTCGGTAATTTCGCATGACATAGATCTTGAGCTGTTTTATGACTTTATGTGATAATTCCGGCCTCGACCACTCTGACATTCTTAAGTTAAGGACTTTAATGGACATTGTGCTAGAGAACAATTTCATCATCTTTGAGAATCAGATTTTTCAACAGATTAAGGGTGTGGCTATGGGTTCTGCATGTGACCCTGTATTTGCCAGCCTTGTACTGGCACAGTGGGAACAAAATACTATTTTTTCATCTGAATTTAGTAGGTGCTGGTCCCTTTATGGACGTTACCTTGATGATATTTTTTGGACTGATTCAAGGGACAGGTTACACCAGTTCCTTTTGTTTTTGTATACTAGCACTTATTTTTTTTTTTTAATTCACAATGGAAGTACATTCTGAAAGTTTGAATTATCTAAATTTGTCTTTAATCAACGAGAGAATTGACAGAAAATGTAAATCCACACTGTATTGCAAGCCAACTTTTTCCAATTCTTTATTAAATTTTGATAATTGTCACCCCCTTCACCAAAAGAAATCTTTTGTGAAGGATCATTGTGTAAGATTGGCTAGAATGATCAGCAGCTTTGACATTTTTCAGGAGGAATTGTCCAAACTGAGACTCACGTTTGTTAGTAGAGGGTATCCAGAACATTTTTAAATAATATTTTCTATGAGGTGGAAAAAAAAAGACAAATGCTAATGTTTTCCTCTTTTAGGGACTGGTGACAAGGCCACGACAATCCAAAAATACAATAAGTCAGATTATTTGAATGGGGGCAGTGATTTTCAAACAGGCCTTGTTTTGACTTATAGTTTGCATTTTGATGGTATTAGAGACATTATTGAAAATAATTGGAGTGTTTTTGGGGTAGAGCCTGAACACCTTGGTAAGGTGGGTGACAAACCTACTATAGTTTACAAGAAAGATGTCAGTTTTAAAACCTTGGTAGAAAGGCTATTATTGGCTGATGTTAAAGGTGTTATGGTTAAAAGTGGACATTGTTCTCAATGCAAACATATTTTGGAAACAGCTGATATATTTATAAAAAAATTGGATTTATTAGACTTACAAAAAGATTTTACTGCTTCAGTAACGGGATCATCTATTTGGCTAAGTGCCAATGTTGCAATAGTTTTTACATTGGTAAAACAATTAGGGCATTTAAGGAGAGGATTTACCAACATGTTTGTGATATTATACAAAGGGTAGAAATCAAAGTCCTAGCTAAATATATTATTAGTAACCCATTACATTAAGTTTGTGGCCACTGACCAGCTTGATTTAAGACCTAGGGGTGGGCCTATGGATTTATATCTTGAGTTTAAAGAATTAAGATGGCAGTTAAAATCAAATGCCATGAGTCCCCCTGGCCTTAATGAAATGACCTCTATTACTAGTGTACTTACGTTAAAATTACAACTATCCTTTTGCGTTTTATACATTAGGACTATGTTAATTGATTATCCATGATGGGTTGGTAAGAATAATTATTTTAATCTTGTAATTTTACTTATTATTTTTGTATTTAAATGTTTTCTGAACTTGGTTTGTTTATTTACTTAGAGATATGGAGATTTTGATGGCAGTGTTGCCTTTTAAGACAGCTGACTTGATTTATTCAATTAATTTATTGATGGTAATATCATTCAACATGTGAGTGTTTTTTTTTTCTACTATTTAAATGTGAGTAATTGCTTTGACAGTTATTCTGAAGAAGACCAAATATCTACAGTATGAAAGCAGTTAATATTAACAATACATTTGAGCTTGGCCAAGTGGTATTCCTTTCATTTTTTTTTTTGTTATTTATTAGTTTGTTTTTCATTTGTGGTTTTTAAAAGTTATAAAACGCTTTAGAAATGTCATTCACTTCTTTGCAAACGTTTTTAATAAATATTTTTAAGTTTCTCTTTCAGTTTCTGTAAGAAATTGTATATTAACTTTTTGTGTATTTCACAAAAAAGGATGTACAATATATTTATTCCACGCATACATTTCTTTTCTTTTTTAATCTTCTTCCCCCAAAAAAGTTTTTAATACTGCAGCAGAAAATGTCATAATAAGTCAATTTTTTTAAACAAAATAAAAGCTCTTACCTCCTGTGCATTGATTTCAAGAGGAACAGCTATTTGTCCCATATTTCATATGTGTCCATTTCTAGTTTTTTCTTTGTTCTGAATTCTAGCTATGTACTTTTGTATTTCTTTTTCTTCCTCTTTCTTCCTTCTCTTCCTTGACTACTTCTGCAAACATTTTCTCTTAAGATACTGTCCCTCTTCTATATGAATGATTTCCATCATTTTGCCCCATATACATCCTTTCCTGTCTCTGGCTCACTCTGGTTGACTAGTTTTACCAATAAATCATCTTACAATCCTCCCAGCTGGAGGGCTGTAATAATAGCATCTTCCTGCTGTTGCTTGTCTCCCTTCAAATCCTTAAACAAATTATGCTAGAAACATCTGCCATATGCTCTGTCTAGTTGCTGTCATGATTCTGTTTGCCAGATATCTCTTCCTCCTTTTCTGATAACAAAACTAAGGAGTCAGCATTTGTCTCCACTCCATGCTTCTCTGTCACCATGTTTGCATGCTGCTCTCACAGCCGCCACTGTGCCAGGAATAGAACAGATGCTCCACTCATTGTCTGTGTGCACCATGTTGTAGTGGTAGGAGAAGTTCTCTGATGCCCCAGTCAAGTTTCCCCTAGAAGTATAAAAGCACCACCTTGGAACTCTCCTGAAAAGAGACCACTAGCCCAGTGGAACTAACCCAGTTAATAAAGGCTAACTAACTAAATAAATAAATAAACAGAGAATTTTGAACTAGCAACAGCACAGTTATGTTTCAATGGTATGTTCAAGAAATTGTCTGCTAGAACCACTGTCCCTCCATCAAGTCGAATACTTGTGATCCCAACGATAATTAATCTTAAAAATAGTTACACTGTCCTCAAAGGTCTCTGCATGGGTATTTGTCTCACATAGATGGCCACACCTATTGCCCTAAGCACTAACTTATGAATGGGCAAGGCAATCACAAAAATGAATAGAACTGTATCACTCATAAGAATGACTGCATAGGCAGTCTCTTCCCTCTTACAAGATGGCCATTCAGGGCCTGCGCAAGTGAGATAAAGACTGAACTATAGTCCAAGTGATATGAGTTTTATTACCAGTTCAGATACTTGATGGCACAGCCAAGAAGTGTGGACATGCTAATCCTGCCTGCAGGGTGGAGATTGGGCTAAGCCCTGGAGGAGAACACCATTCACAGTGAGGTAGACCATCAAGCCTATCATAAGGAAAGGCTATGTGGAATGTAGCTGTAAAAGACTGGGGATGCAGCTTCAACACTCTTCCTTGTCCACGCAGCTCAACAACAGGCATCAGCACAGTGGGAGGAACAACAGGACTATAAACTGATGACCTGTGACACATATAATGACCCATGTTTCCATTTCCAATATGCCCTGTCACACATACCATAACCTGTGTTTCCATTACAAATATGACCTCTCCCACATACCATGACCCATGTTTCCATTGCAAATATGACCTGTCACACATACTACGACCCATGTTTCCATTACAAATATGACCTGTCACACATACTACGACCCATGTTTCCATTACAAATATGACTGTCACACATTACACGATCCATGTTTCCATTACAAATATGGCCTGTCACACATATCATGACCCTGACCCATGTTTGCATTACAATTTTACGTACCTCTCAGCTTCTTAGAGCAAGAAATCTGGACAAAGCTATAAATAAAAGTGGGGCAAAGGACCAAAAATAGGGACAATTTTAAAATATTTCTCTTACAAACTTAGAAAGTTGATAGAATAACAGGTTTTGCATTAGCATGAATTTTCTGAAGGACATGAAGTCAAAAACTCAAATGTCTGTCATTATTTTCTAACTTCAATTTTTAATGACTTGCCACTAATTTGCCAGAAAAACACAATTTTATGAAAAATGTACCAAAAATATGAGGTAAACATTTTATTTATTTATTTATTTATTTATTTATTTGCAGTTGGTTTACCAGGATAGTCCATTGGGCCAAAAAGAACCCGTTTTCAATGGAGTCCTGGGGAGAAAAGCTCCAGACAATGTAGGTTACAGTAGGTATTAGGCATATTTAAACATTGTTAAAGTCACAGTAGGCAAAAATCAAATGCTAAGCAAAATAGTTACAATAAATTTAAGTTTTAAAAGTAAAAAAGAAAACTGATGACAGATTATCTCAAATTATACATAAATTCAAAATTCTACTAGAGTTATTTAATAAAGAGAGTTCAACATATGAGAGTGCAGAGTATTCTTATGTATTCATTAGTGATGAACAGTGAAATGGGAAATTATGGATAATGAGAGAGAGAAGTCAAGAACGTCAGCAGGAGTCCAGGAGATGGGTATTTAAGTAGGGTGGGAGCAAGAGCATTCCCACTGGGAAAGTAGAAGTGAATGAAGAGATTCTTTGAACATAAGATGGTTAGAGGTAGTGCGGATAGATGAAGGTAGAGAGTTCCAGAGACGAGCTAACCCATGTGAGAGAAGGTATTTGCCAGGTGGACGGGTTGGTTTGTACACTTCAAGCAGATTTTGGTTGCTGAACCTTAATATTCTACCAGGTTTGTGCATTTTAAGCACAGAAGAGAGCAAGGGACAGAGGGAGGGGTTGAAAATAAGTTTGTGAGCAAGGGATAGTTGTGTATAGGAGAGCTGATGGGGTAGTTCTAGCCATTTTAGTTGTTGGAGAGAGGAGCAATGGTGGGAGTAAGTCTTTTGGTTGGTAGCAAACTTGGCTATTTTATTGTAGCATGAGGTGAGTTGTTTTTTCAGGGAAATTTGTAGATTAGTTAGTAGTGGAGCTCCATATAGAAGGGAGGGAATAAGAAAGGAAGTAGAGAGAGTGATTTTAGTGGTGGTTGTTTGGTAGTTTTTTTGTCTATAGAGCATCCCTAGCCTTTGATGTGTTTTTTTAATATTGAGTTGTATATGAGAGTTGAATTTTAGTTGGTTGTCAATTTGGACTCCAAGTAGTTTGGTGTCTGTCACTAGTTCCAGGGGAGTGTAATTTTCACTAGTAATTGAGAATGAGTTTGTATTGAGAGAGTTGTGTTTAGAAGGGGTGAATATCATTAATTTAGTTTTAGTGGGGTTGAGTGCTAAATGATTTGCTTTCATCCATAGTTCAGTGGTAGAGAAAGCATCTTGAGTTAGTTTTATGAGAGTGGGGATGGTGGAGGCCTTGCAGATAATGGTTGAATCATCTGCATATTGGATGATATTGGAGAGAGGGATGGCTTTGTGGAAATCATTTATAAATATGTTAAAAAGGAGGGGACCTAGTATGGAACCTTGGGGGAACGCCTGTTGGGGTGTTAAGGAATGAAGAGGTAGCCTTTTTCCATTTCACTGCTTGATGTCTATTAGATAGGTAGCTAGAGAACCAGTTCAAAGTAGAGGGGGAGAGGTTGAGTTTGGAGAGTTTGGTTAGAAGCAGTCTATGTGATATAGTATCAAAGGCTTTAGAGAGGTCAAGTAGAAGGGTAGAGACAATTTGTCCAGAGTCTTGGTCACTATTTACAGTTTCTAGAAAGGAGAGGAGGGCTGTCATAGTGCTGTGATTTGGTCTAAATCCGTGCTGTGTGGGAGAAAGTAGGTTGTTATCTAGGAGATGTGGTAGGAGTTGAAGGTGGATGCATTTTTCCAAGAGTTTAGAGATGGGAGATAGGATAGCAATGGGGCGGAAGTTGGAAACAAGGTTGTTACTACCGCCTTTATGCAAAGGTATGATGAAGGCCTTTTTCCAGATTTGGGGAACCATATCTTCTTGAATTGAGCGGTTGATTAATATGCTAATAGGGTAGGCAATTCCTTCGGCTGCTAAGCTTAGAAAGTTAGAAGGTATGTCATCGGGAGCATTGGTGCCTGGTTTTAGTTTCTTAAGGAGTTTTAGTATGGTAGATGTGGGTATAGGTTTTAGTGAGAATGGAGGGGGACTGGAGAGGGGGTGTTAGGGGATGAAGATAAAGTGGAGGGAGAGAGAGTAGGAGAGCAGGTGTATATTGTAGGGAGAGGGGAAGGTGTAGATGGAGTGAGAGTAGGAGAGGAGGAGTGTGGAAGAGAGTTAGTAGATATGAGAGTGTCATTGGTAGTAGTGTTGTGTTGAGTGTGGTTGTGGTAAGATGGAGGTGAGTTGGAGTGTGTGTTGTAGGAGAAAGAGGAGGTTAATTTAGAAATAGATTCGATGAAAAATGTATTGAATTGAGTGGTTAAGCCTGTATCAGTGGCATTAGGGTCAGGGGTTGGGGTGACTATTTTACTGGGGTGAAGTAGAGTGGAGATGCCTTTCCAAAATTTCTGAGGATCTGATTTGTTGTTGTTTTGAAGTGTGAAGAAGTAATTTTGTCTATCAGAGATGATAAGATTTTTTACCTTGTTTCTAAGAGTTCGATAGTCATTGTGGATGAGGGGGGTTTTATTTTTCTGATATTTAGCCCAGAGTTTGTCTCTTTTCCGCATAGTAGCTAGTGTATTTTTGGTGAGCCATGGAGAAGTTTTAGTTTTTATTCTTTTAGTTCTTAGAGGAGCATGGACATTTAGCAGTTTAGGAATGTGGTGTTGAAGTGGGTGACAGCATCATCTAAAGGAAGTGTTTTTAGACAATTCCAGTTTATAGGTTTTAGGGAGTTAGTGAAGTTAGAAGGATTGAAGTCTTTTTGGTTACGTGTTGTAATGTAGTTATGGGAATGATGTTGGGTTAAGGGGAGTCGATGAGTGAAGATAGGTATATGGTCACCAAGGGGATCGGGAAGGGTTCCACTGTTCGAGAAATAGTGGGGATGAGATACTAGGATCCAGTCTAGGATACTGCTGGAGGAGAGATTTTTTGATGGGTGTGTGATAGAGTTGATTAGTTGTGAGAAGTTATGTAGGTTAATGTTAAGTGGGTTTGTGGGTGACTGTATGGAGATCCAGTTAATATTCATATCACCTAAGATTATGGTTTCATTGCTGATGTTGTTGGCAAGCCATGAGAGTATGTCTTCGAGAGTGGATATATTATCTCCTGGAGGGATATAGAGTGAGACTATGCATATGTGTTTATGTTTGTTAACTTGGAGTAGTGATATAAGTATTTCTGCGTTATTAAATTGAGGTGTGGGTTTGTTGTAGGGGGTAACTGACAGGGAGGTAGAGTAGAGGAGAGCTACTCCTCCACCTTTTTTATGAGACCGGTCTTTTCTGATGATTGAATAGTTAGGTGGAAGTATTTCTGAGTCTTTTATATGAGGTTTCAACCATGTTTCTGAGATGGATAAGATGTCTGGTTTATGATGTGTTAGCCAAGCATGGAGGTTTGGGATTTTGTTAACTAAACTTTGAGAATTTAAGGCAGTAAGTATTAAGGACTTGACCTTGATTGTTGAAGTGGGGGGGCCAGGGTTAGGATGGATATCTCCTGATGATAAATTGCTAATGGGAGTTAGGGTTAGTTTGGAGAAGAAGCAAGCCAGCTTAGAGAATAGGTTTGGATGTATTATGCTTTTGAAAGATTTAGATATTGTTGGGAATGGAAGGAGTTTCTGAGTGGTTATAACTTTAAATGAAAAAAGTTGAAGGTTGTTTAAAGGGCACAAATGTGGGGAAATTGAGATGTTAGAGTGAGGTAGTGAGGAGCTAACATGGTTGGTTATGTGGTAGGATTGGGAGTGATACGTATAGCTAGGATGTGTAAGGTGGAAGAGGTAGGCTAAGGTAAAGAGTAGAATTAGTGAGAAGATGAAGAATTTAGGTTGTAGAGCCTACAGCTCTACAACCACTAGAACATCTGGACATTCTGCAAAAATCTGTACAATTGAGAGGTATGAGTTTACAAATATGACCTGTCACACATACATAGGTTCATAGGTTCATAGGTAGGTACTAGGCTATCTGACCGAGGGCATTTATAAGCCTAGCCAGAGTGTGTCGGCTTTCGCCACCCCGTTGATTAATTTACTGAGCCTCTGTCAAGCAGAGCCAATGAAATGATCCCAGGGGTGTATTTTCTGTTACCCATCCACTCGTCAACGCTTATCTTGAAGAGTGTTAGTGAGGGGCTCTGCCTAATGTAGTTAGGAATTTTGTTCCAAAGCATGGGCAGTCTCTGTGACAGAACTCTATCCCTCCAGCATGTTCTATTTATTGTTGTGATGAGGTTTAGCTCACTAGAGCGCGTGGTGCATGTCCATCAATTCTGAGTTGGACATGGCTTTGTAAGTCAGGCAGAGATCTGCCACTGAGTACAGCCAGAGTTTTTTCAGTTGGGCTGCATAGGACAAATGTTTGAGGCCAGTAATCCTCTTGGTGAGGTGCTTTTGTGGTCTTTCAAGCTGTTGGAAGTGTCTTGTGAGGTACATCCCAAATGGGGCATTGTACTCTATGATGGGTCTGATGAGTGATGAGTAGAGGGGCACTATAACCTCTTTATTTCTAGATGTGAACCCGTTAGTAATTAGATGGGCCACATAGAAGGATTTCCTAACTACTTTGACAATATGATTGTCAAAGGAGAGATTACTATCTACCTGGGTCCCCAGATCTCTTATTACCTCTTCTGTATTAAGGGGGCTGCCGCCTATGTGGTAATTCATGGGTGTTTTGTTTTTTCCAGATGGGATGACTATGCATTTTTTGGCATTTAGCTTGAGGCCATGACTTTGACACCAGGTGTCTCTCTCAGTAAGGCCTTTTTGGAGGATGTCCGTGTCAGCCGGAGAGTCAATTATGGCTCCCAGTTTGCAGTCATCGGCGAACTTGGTTAGCCATAGTTCTCCTGTGTTTGCCTGTACTTCTGATTAATATATGTCGAACAGTAGGGTTCCCAGAACCGAGCCTTGTGGGACACCACTTGTGATTGGTTTAGAGTCAGACCTGGAGCCTGCTATTTTTACCGTGTGAGTTCTGTCTGTAAGCCAGTTGGCAACCTATCTTGTGACGTAGGGGTTTATGTTCAGGCTGGTGAGTTTTTCTATAATACCCGAGTGAGGAATGGTGTCAAACGCCTTGGCAAGATCAAGGTAGGCTGTGTGAACCACCTTTCCCTCATCTATGGCCTTGGTAACTGTCTCGAAGAAGTCAACCAGGTTTGGTAGGCATGATCTGCCCTTAACAAAGCCGAACTGGGTCGGGTCAAGTGTTTGGAGGTTTCCAATGTCTTTGTTAATGAGTTCCATGATGATGCACTCCATAGCCTTGCAGACCAGGCTAGTCAGGCTTATGGGGTGATAGTTACCAGGGTCAGTTGTGGCCCCTCCTTTGTGGAGTGGAATAACCATTGCCGTGCACCATTCTATGGGCACGTAGCCTGTGGAGAGGCTGAGGTTGAACAGCGTGTTTAGGTGGGGGGTTAGTTCGTTCTATAGTTCGTGCAAGACGCAGCCTGGGACACCATCTGGCCCCATTGATGCTGTGATTTTGTCTTTTGAAAGGGCTGTTTTCACCTGTGCTTCTGTGATTTCCGGGACACTACACTTTTCCGGTATTGCTGTGGGCCCTTTTGAAGGTGAGAGGGAGGTGAAGTTTGCACTGAATCTATTTGCCAGGATGTTGGCAATAACAGTAGGTTCAGTATATTTTGTGCTATTTTGCACTGTCTCAGAGCATATCTGTGAGTTGCCACTTAGATTCTTGACATAGCTAAAGAAGGCTTTGTGGTTATCTTTCGAATCCTTGGCTATTTTTATTTTGAAGTTAGCCTTGGATGATTTTATGAGGGACCTTAGTTTCTTACTGATACTGATCAGGGATGTCTTTCCTTCTTGGGATTTGCTTTTTTTTCTGAACTAGTTTCCTCCTTTTGTTGTATAACCTGTTTATGGCAGGGGTCCACCAGACTGGTTTCCTTCTCTTAATGATCTATGCATCCTTGTAGGTGCTCATAGATTGCAATTGTAAAGGATTCTGCATCTTGGGCAGTGTTATCCTTTAGAGTGGGGGCTGTGAAATTTACCACGTCTGCCTTAGGTAAGGTGAAGTTTGCTTTAGAAAAGTTTTTCACTGTGGTTTCCTTGGTTGGGGGTGGTGGTGGGGCGTGGACATTCAGGGTGATTGGTTTATGGTCTGATCTAACCAGTGACGGGTTGACCTCTGGTACAGAGCACCTGTGGCCCGTGTTGGTGATGACCAGGTCCAATATGTTGTGGCCTCTGGTAGGGGAGTTTACCAGCTGATCCAGGGCATTTGAGTTGATAAATTCCGGGAAGCGCTGAGCCTGGGAGTTTGTACTCAAGTAGTTTTCCCAGTTAATGGTAGGGTTATTGAAATCTCCCAAGATCAGGGTGTTCAGTAGGACCTTCATGTTTTCCAGTATCTCCAGAAAGGCGGAGTGGTGGTCCTGGGTCATGGAGGGTGATCTGTAGCAGGTCACAGTTTGCATTACAGATTTGCCCGATGTTAGTTGCACATGGATGATCTCAGAGGTATCATGCTGTGCCACTAACCTGGAGGTGTGGGTATCCTTGATTAATATGGATACACCCCCTCCTTTTGTGTTTCGGTCCGTGTTCTTTGGCCGAAATGTGTGGTATGAGTTGTAGCCCAGGAGTGCTGGAGTGCTCTCTGGAGCCTTAAACCAAGTTTCAGTTACTGCACAGATGTCGACGTTCTCCATACTTAGGAGTGCTTTGAGCGCATGCATTTTGAGATTTAAACTCCTGGCTTTGAGTAGCATAACCCTCATTTTTTTACTTGTGCTGTTTACGGAGGTGGGTTTGAATTTTGAGCCTTGCCTAAAATAGGCACTATGGGGGCAGCAAGAGCCTTGGCCAGTATTCGAAAGCCAATGGGTGACAGGTTCAAACTGTCTCTTGTGAAGCAATGCGGCTTGTCGAGCATGTCATCCCAGGCTGACAGAAACTGGATCCCCTTTGAATGACACCAGAAGCTTAACCAATTGTTGAAATTGATAATTTTTTCTTTATACTGAGGTATCATTCTTGGTGAGAGCAGGATGCTACTCAGGGTCAGGGTCATACCCGCCTGGGCTACATGATCAGAAAGCTCTTCCATGTCTCTTTTCATGTAGTCCAGGGAGGTACGGCTCAGGTCATTCACACCAACATGAACAATGACAGAGTCATATTTGTACTTGTTCTGGAGTGACCTGAGTGCTTGTGTTATGTGGCAGATTCTGGCTCCTGACAGGCAGCTAACAGTAACCTTCTCCTTGTCCAGCCTAGTGAGTGGGGTGTCAGTGTGCCTGAGTATTGATTCACCTACTACTAGTGTGTTAGGTATGTTATTTCGCCTTAAGGGCTGTGATTGTGCGGCACATTGATTTTGTGTTTTATGTGTTGTCTGGTTTGTGATGGGAGGTGCAGGTTTTGTGGGTGTCTGCTTTGGAGCTCTCTGATGCTTTTGCAGGTTTTTATTTAGAGCCTCCGAGTATGATTTTGTGTATTTATGTGTATTTTTTGCCAGTGCTGGTTTAGTAGTTCTATGTGAGGCTGGAGGTGTGGTGCAAGTGTTAACCTTCTCCTCATGACTGTCTGTTCCAGTCTTGGGTGGAGATACCTTAGCCTCTAGTTTGGCCATATAATTGCATCTCTCACATATGTTAGTGTTTTGTGGTAGGAGGAGAGGGCTGTCTGTGTACATGAGGCAGTTGCAACATTGCCTCAGGATACCCAGATTCACCAGCTGAACTGGAAAGTACACCTGAAGTTGCCCTTTGGTCATGCCTGAATAGTAGGGTGAGCTGCTTAGTTGCTTGGTTGGTGAAGGGTGGATAAAGAGCCTTGCCCTATTGGGCAGTCAAGCGTTGGGGTATATTAGTGCTTGCTATTAAGTCTGAGCAAGTGCTGGACTGTAGGATGCTTTTTGAGTGCTTAGGTTGAGAGTTAGACTAGTTTCAAGTGAAAAACTGAAGAGGAGACTTAGTGGAGCAGGGAATAATTTAACCCTGGCTAACTGGTGCTGCCCGGCTCACAAAACCGCGCAACGCATTTTTTAAACTACTAACTTCTGGGCTGGAACCACTCCTCCAGTGACAGATGGCTGCTCAAAGTTCCCCTCTCTCACAGGTGAACAGAGAAACTTCCCTCTATCCAAGTAAGGTAAGGGCAACTCAGAAACTTGTAACACAGCCCTGAATTCACCACTAGCCTGAAAACTGTACTATACTAGCTTAGAAAGGCTGGAAACAAGAAATTTATTTATTTATTTTTTTGAAAAGATAAGACAAAAACAGTAAAAAGTACACTTAAAACAGCTTTAAACGACTACAAGCAATCAGAAAAGGCTATCACAATTTAGTGTGTAGCCTACAACAGTTAAACAATTTATTTAAACAAAAAACAACTTTTTAAAAGTGCAGGTAGTCAAATAAGTACAATATGTGAAAAAAACAAGCTTTTAAATCACAATAAGTGCTGGTAAATCAGTGTTTAGGCAGAAAACAGTTAAGTACAGCAAGAAAATACAGAAAACTGATACTCAATCACTCCGTCTCTCTTTTAAGCTAGAAGGCTTATATCAGTTTAAAGCTTTCTAGTGCTTTCCAGTAGGTTAGTTACAGGAAAGATGGGAAACAAGCACAGATGTGGTCTTTTAAATCAGAAAGTTGAAAGAGATGGACAACTTTCCGAATGGTCAATAAACTACAATTCCTGGGCCAAGAACCACTCCTCTTGTGGTAGGCAGGCTACCTAGTACTTACCACTCCCACTGATAAGCTAGAAGGCTGCACTCCAACACAAAGGCTTGGGGGGCTCAGAATCTTACAAACAGTCCTGGATACAGCAAATCTGTACCTGGACTAGACTAGTTACGTTAAGGGGGGGGGATCAAGCACAAACACGGGCTTTAAAACCAGAAAGTTGAGAGAGATGGAAAAAAACTGCCCAAACGGCCAATAAACTACAATTTCTGGGCCAGAACCACTCCTCTTGTGGTAGATAGGCTACCTAGTGCTTACCACTCCCACTGATAAGCTAGATGGCTTCCCTCCAACACAGAAAGGCTTGAGGGGCTTAGAAGCTTACAAACAGTCCTGGATACAGCAAATCTGTACCTGGACTAGACTAGTTACAGAAAAGGAGAGGAACAAGCGCAAATGTAGGTTTTAAGCCAGCAAGTTAAAAGAGATGGAAAACTGCCTAAACGGCCAATAAACTACAATTTATGGGCAAAAACCCACTCTTCCATGTTATTTCCATTACAACTATGACCTGCCACACATACAAAGAACACCAACCAACCCAAACCAATAAGGGTAATACAGTACTAATAAAATAAAAATAACCACAATGTAGAACTGTAGAAATTAGTCAGGAATTAGTGTATATATCCTTTATTCTGTGCTTTCATTTAAAACGACTTCATCAGAATAATTCAGAGTAAAAAAATCAAGTCATTATATATGTTTAAACATCCATATTTACAGTATATAGTGTAGTCAGTTCAGTCCTGGGTGGCCATATTATTTTAAAACTGAATAGCTCAATGGATTTTCATGATGACATTTATTACTAGAGTCTTTAAATTGGATCTTAATAATTGTATTTTATCAAATATGTTATTAGTTTTTCAGGGTAGATATTAGCAGAAAAGGGGGAACTCTATTGCATGTTACTTGGTAGTTGGCCAACCCTCATAATGTCAAACCTGGAAGATTGATGGCGGCCTGTCATGGAGGAGATGATGAGGAAGTTATTACATTTTCCACACGTTCTCCCTCATTTATTTATTTATTTTATTTATTTATTTCAATTTGATGACTGGGGTAGTCCACTGGGCCTAGTAGAGCCCACTTTCAGTGGAGGCCGGGGGAAAAAGCTCCACAGACATTGACAATTTTACAGAACAATGAAATCATTGGTATCATACAGACAATATAAAATCCATTTGTAAAAAGAAGAAAAATATGTAAATTGTACAGTCTTGGAAATTTTTACAGGGTATATACACAATATAAAATTATTTACAAAGAAATCTTACATTTGTACAGTCATTCGAATCTTTTATAGAAATAGAATGTAAAGAAAGAAGGAAAAAAGGGTTGATTAATGGATTTGTTGATGATTAATGATGAATAATGGAGTCTGGAGTGTGTCCAAATAGGAGTTACAGAGTGAAAGGGAGTGAAAGTAGAATAGATGCAGGAATAGCTGAGCACTGTAGTAAAAAGTTAAAAGTTTAGATGAAGGTGTATGAAGGTGTTTGAAGGAGTTATGTAGGACAGGAACAAGAGCATTCCTACTTTGAGAATAGGTAAGAGTGGAGGAGTGATTTGAAATTGGAGTGGTTTTGAGTATTTGGAAGGGAGTATGGAAGTGAGTTAAAGAGTTTAGCTAAGGAGCAGGATAGTAGCGGGTGACCTGGGGGTTGTAGAGGCCTGTAGATTTGTAGAAGATTTTGGTTTTCTGATCTAACTGAACAGCTGGGAATATAGAGGGTTAAGGAGGTGGAGAGAGAGGGACAAGTAGATGGTCTGAATATGAACTTATGGGCAGTGGTAAGTTTGAGGAAGTTGAGGTAGTTAGGAAGTTCAAACCATTGCAGAGAGTGGATTGTGAGACAGTGATGGAATGAGTTTCTAGAGTAAGTGGCAAATTTGCAGATTTTATTTGTAGCAGGTTTCCAGTTTGTTATGTAAGCCAAGGTGAACATTAGTGAACAGGGAGCACCATACAGAAGGAAGGAGAGAAGGTAAGTGGAGGTCAGGGTTTATCTGGGGGAGGGGGTAAGGTAGCGATTGTGCCTGTATAGGAGAACTAGTTTTTGGTGTTTTTTATGTTAGATTGGATATGGGTATCAAATTTTAGATTCTAGGTTTGTGTGATTTCTGAGGGTTTTTTTTTTGTGTGTGTGTGTGTGTGTGTGTGTGTGTGTGTGTGTGTGTGTGTGTAGGTCAGGGGTGTGATGTCCCCTATGTTGTGTATTTTGTGACTTTGAGAGTATGACTTTTGATCTCCCTAGGTTTTACATGTTTTGGGAACAAATAATCATGGCTGAATTAAACAAGATGCAGTTATTCACAGTGTAACCAGAATGAATAATACTGGCTAAGAGAGCTAAATTATGTGATGGGTACCAGCCTTAGTTCAGTGTAGCCACAGCAAACTGCTTCAGACACATAAATACATTCCTGTTATTCATGCCCGATAATGCAGCATGCATTTGTAAATATTTAAAAGTTCACAGACAAGGGGCCATAATGAACCCATTATGAGCACTCAGAGTCTATAGCGCTGCCATATAAAATCACATTATTGACTCCTGATGACACATGGTTCTTCTGTGATACAGATACATGAAACAGTGAATGTGTGACATTGGTTACTGCAGCATTATGTCTTGCATGTAGCATGCAGGTATATAAAATTTAGCATCATTGAGAAAGACCAGAGGAAATGTATAGTGTGGGTAAGAAGCAAACCACATTATATTTAAGAATGGGATCTAATGAAAGCGGGCAGTGATAGGAATATGGTTAAGCAGATAAGTAAGAGAGAATTCATAGTATTGAGAGGTGGTGACTATACTGAGTGGTAAATACTTTACAATGAAGATAGCCAGGGTCGGTAAAAGTAGTGGACATTATTCCTAGGGGAAGAAAAGGCAAGTTATTAGAAAACACCATATAAGTTATTAGAAAACACCATATAACCCATAAAGTAGTAAGGAATTAGGAAAACAGCTGTTGAGCTGTAATTTCAGTAGAATTAGGAAAATTCTTAAATGAGAAAATACAATACATAAGGGTGGGGCTGACAACATGCAAATGCAAAATATTTTACTGAAGGAAATGGCATTCCCTCAAAACTGAGTAGACATTTAAATAAAAACAGTTACCTTCAGAATATAACATTTTATTTTAGGGCACACACATTTTAGAAAAGCAGTGATCTAGTAACAGGAATATCATTGCTGTACTACCTGCTTCTAAGAATTTGGTTAGAACTTGGGAATTACAGCCATAATGTCAACATTTTTATAGAAAGGCAAAAGGTCAACATAAAAAAAAACTATAAACTAAGTGCAGTAAATAGAGGGAATGACATGCAAAACAGATGGAAGGAACATATTTATAGAAACATGTTTCTGTTTTACTTCTCAGAGACAGTTAATGTTATTTCTAAGTTATCATAAACATTGATATAAAAAGATCTAAAATCAAAGTAAATAAGCCCATCAAATGGAGTGAATAATACATGTTCTGACATAAACAACTGAGAGTTTTAAACTGCATTAAAATACAGTTGACATCCTCCATGGTGAAGTGCAGCTTTTAGAAAAGTGTTTTTTTTTTTTTTTTTTGAGAATAGGAAGTATGAAAAATAGTATTCTGTCTTTAATGATACATATATGGATGGTCTAAGGCCAACTGAGCTGATTGGTCTCAAAAAGGCTCCATACCTAAGAGGGGCCCCACACACTTGTAACTGCAATCTGCAGTCCAAAAACGTAGCTGAAAAATAAATAAAAAAAGGTATTTACTTTGAAGACCAAAAAGGGGGATCTTCTTTTTCAAATTATATAATCAAACTGCCACACACTGAGCACTTCATTATAGCCAGGACACCAAATGCAATACTTGCATTGCTTTATATTTTTTGTATGAATAACCCAGGGGGTTGGGGAATGTACTTATTTTCCCCTATCTGTGAGGGACATGGATGCTAAACTGGGGGCGAATTTATGGTTTCCATTCAGTTACCCAAATTATTTTTAAATAAAGAGAAATATGTTGCTTTATATGGAGAGGAAGATGGTTTCCCATAATCAGTGTTTCCTGTGATACATACCTATCTCTCTGGCATGTTGTATTAATGTTGCAAAAGAAACTGAGATTCTTCAGAGTTGTTGTTTACACTACTGTTGGACTTACAAGTATGTAACAGATCTGACAGGATGAGGTCACATGAGTATCTGGACATGAGGATGAGGTTACCTCTCAGTAGCCTGTCTGATGCTACCAAGGCTTTGAGTTGGTCTGTTTAGTGCTTGTGGTATAAACCCTTGATTGTTTTCAGTGAGAAAGCCTTATGGTCAACCCAGTTGTAAGAAGTGTTTGGACAGGTACATACAGAAGGGCTTATCGTATTCAGTGACTGGCATAATGAGAGCTGAGTACAGTGGCCTGATTACATCCCTGGTCCTGGATGCCATATCTTTAGACAACAGTTTCTGTTACAGAGATCAAAATGGATAGCTAACCAGAAGAAGATGTCAGGCAGACCTGATTATTTTTAAGATTAGGCCACCCACAGGAGAACTTGGCAATGGAGTGCCAATGGAAATGGTTCATAGCAGCTTCAGCAAAGCCTTGGGCATTGCTTGTAAATAGGCTGCAGTAAGGAAAACTGTAAGAATGTGGGGATGGGGGTAGAGGGGTGGAGGTGAGAAGGAATAACTGAATATTGTCATTATTGGAGGACAGGAAACAGAAAGCTGTGCTAAGGGGGTCATCATCAACAGTAAAGTAAAATGCTGGGAGAGTACACCTAGAATTTACAAAATGTAGCTGTATTAAAAGGAAAAGAGGACAGGATAAACCACTTAACAGGTGACAAAAATAAAGGAAGGGAGACCTATGAAAGGACTTGGAAAAGCTGATTAAGTGAACATAAAGACTGTATTTTAGGTTCTTTACATGCAACTATAAAATATCACTCTAGGGACACTATAAATCTGTTGTAAAATGTCAGCTGTAGAGAGATGAGCTAATGATAGAAGAACAGGAAATGTATATGGGAATATCTTTTCACACCTAGACTGGAACATCAGAAGCACAAAGAAGGGGCTGTGGCTGTAGTAAGAGAATGTTGGGTGTGTACTTAGGGTGAGAGACTCCAGAAGTAGAGAAGTAATACTGTATTTTACTCTACTACAGCTGTGGCAGACTGTGCCATGAATATTGCAGGTATGGGAGGGATTGGTATAATGGTTAAAGTCTTTACCTCACAAAAGCAAATGCAAGTTCATGATGTCATAGAGTGTAGCAGGATGAAACTGATGGAACATGTCCAGAGAAAAGCTACCAGAAGGATAAGTGGTAAGGAAGAGAAAGTTTGTGACCAGAGATTAAATGAGTTAAGGATGTTCCCTCCTGAAGGTAGAAATTAGTGGGGCTATGGTAGGGGTAAGTTAACTAATTTTGGGAAGATTCACTTTTATTAGGAAGAAGAGGTGAACAAGTGAGCAGAGGAAACAGACTGCAGACACTAACTTGTCCCTGGGTCTGTGAAAGTACTTCTTCACAGAATGAATTATGAGCCTTTGAAATTAAGTAGAGGAATGGGTATTTCAGTAGGAATCCATGTAGTCATTAAGATGGCATTATGTGCCTACAGAAAATATGAGCAAAGCCTTAAAGAGATGGCTATATAGGCTAACACATTTTTGTGCCAAGCAGATGCAATGCAGTGTGGAAGCATGATGGCTAGATAGTTTCAGAAGGAAACCGTCTAATGTTGTTGACAACCCCCCAAACACACACATGCATTATATACGTGTGTATCTGTGAAGGTGTATGTATGTGTATGCATATGTGGATATACATATATTTATGGATCTATGCCCATTGATCAAAATGATAAAGCAAGACACAATTGATGAATGGCAGCATATCAAAAAAATCAACTTACTGAAAACATAAAACAATGCAAGCACATAAGATTGCAATCTGTTAGCCAACACACCACCACAAAATTCTGGCATACCTTGTCTGAATAGTGGTAGTGTTATGAAAAGGGGTTTTCTAAGGTATGATGTAGGGTTGCGGTTAGGGACAGCGTCAGGGCCATGGTTAGGGTTGGCCCACATTAGTAAGGAAGGGCAGGGGGGCACCCACCAATCTTGTAACATCCACAAAGTTTACACTGTCAGTGGCTGAATCCAACTGGGTGACACTCATCTTCCTCCACTGTGGCCTCCACCCCAGATGTAGATGCTGACATGGATGTCTAATCTAATGTTGCCACACCCCTCCAGGAAACTCATACAACAGTCTACAGTTAAAGTGAGCCACCTCCCTTTGTAGCCTTACCATGGTAATATTAACGCATGCCAGG
This sequence comes from Protopterus annectens, assembly GCF_019279795.1. Classification (NCBI taxonomy): domain Eukaryota; kingdom Metazoa; phylum Chordata; order Ceratodontiformes; family Protopteridae; genus Protopterus; species Protopterus annectens. The sequence continues at coordinate 939,753,392 of NC_056728.1, read as the reverse complement.
TCACAAAGTTGCTGATTTGATTATTCTGCCAGAGCTCAACAGCTGAAGCAATAGTGACATTCTAGTATATGCATCTGATATGTTTTGCCATCTCGTGGACCAGATGGTTCACTCCCTTATACTGCACAGTTACATGATACACCTGGCCAATACTCCAGTTCTGAAGGCTTGACCCCATCACTGGAGGAAATAATTACAGACACCTTGCAGCCCCCTAACACCATCCATGACCCTTGCACCTATTCTAGCATTGCTGCAATATGTCCTATTGCCTCTTTCCTGTTCAAATGGAAGAGACTACTCTCGGATGACCACTATGGCTGATGCAGGTATGGCAATGTCTGAAGCACAGCGCACTTAGTCAATGCACTATAACCCATAGTATGTGTTTGGTTATTGCATGCCTCAGCTTTGTTTTCTGTTTATCTTGTTACAGCTCATAGTCATTGATCAGACACAACCTCTTTCCCAGTGGCATGACACATTGCATCTGTCTTTGTCTCACATGAGGGCTTACTGCAGCAGGCTCCTCTAATGATTGCTTGTCCAGCATCTCAACCTCTGCTGCCACAGGTTTAACTTTAACTGGGTTCCCCTTGTTCAAAATGTTTCTATTGTCCCAAATTATATAGCATAATACAGACCACAAATATTTTGATGCAGGTCTTCAGAGCAAGTTTTATTGCACCACCAGTGGAAATGGGTCTTTAGCAGTTTGAACATATGCTCAACAATGTTCTGTGTCTATGACAGTGCACTGTTGCACTTCATCTCTGCCACTGTATGGGGGGCTGCACATGGTGGTCATCAGTCATGCATCCAAGACATATGTGGCATCACCTGTACCACAAGACAGTATGCAAGACAGTATGCACCATTATGAATAGTCTGCTACCTGTGTTCATGGGAATGGACTACCCTGGTCTCTGCCCTCCTTATTAGACTTGTTTATATATAGTTTGCACATAGACATATCTGTCTGGAGACACCTCATTTTAGGCAGTACAGGGAGTGTGTGTTTGGGAGGGGGTGGGATGGAAGTCGGGGAGAGATTAGATGTATGGATGATTACAGCAACTTAAATTTGCAGTTTATAGAAAACTGTTTAGGAAGAAGGAAGGTGGCACAGAAAGAAGTGATGCAGCAGGCTAGGGGTTTTATGATTTTTTGTCTGAGGCAAGGGAGGCAGTGGTGCAGCGGTTAGCATTGTTGCCTCACAGCAAGAGGTTCTCCTGTTCGATTCTCAGCTGGAGCGCCTTCTGTGTGGAGTCTGCATGTCCTCCCCATGGTTGAGTGACATTTGAAAGACATGCAGGTAGGTGCGTGCGTGAATGGATGTGCCTTCTTTGAAGGTTGGGCTGCAGGTTGGCAACTCAGCACCGTAAAAATCCACTGCCAATCATTAGCGGACCAGAGTTCTGGGAAAAGCCGAAAGACAATTATAGTCTGAGGCAAGGGAGGGTTACAGTCTTTTGGCATGGGATGTTGTTTTAATCCCTCCCTCCCAGTCCTGGTGTGATTAGGTGTTGTTATTGAGCAGGCTGAGTAAGAGGGGTTCAGCTTAAGCCTCTCTTCTGTTCCAGATTTGGTTGGTCAGTGGTGAGATGAGAGGTGATATGCTGCTTCATAAATTAATGGTGGTCAAAGTGAGCAGAAGATTATAACACTCCTTTTATTCAAGGACAAATGATGGTGAATGGTTCTAATGATGCCTGCAAAATGCTAATTGTTTTGGTGTGATTATATTGTTGTATTTAATGTTTAAAAATTATTCACTTTTCTGAGTTATGTGTTAAGTGTGTAATGCTCAGATTGTATAGCCTGGTCGCAATGGCATATTTGTTGTATTTTATGTTTCCAGGTGTGTTTTGACAAAGGAAAATGAAAAAAAAACAAGTGATCACTGAATTAGTATTTAGGGGAAGAAGGTACTGATTGAATGAAAATATAAGGGATTTGGTGATGTATGGAATGTAAAGAGAGAAAAGAGAAGGAGGTTTGTTAAGATGACAGTAGCTTTAAAAAGAATAAGATGTGAGTGATTTGCACTGCATGTGATGAATCATTATGGAATTGGCAAAAATGTTACTTTGCCCTCCTACTGCCTTTACTCACATGTGCAAAACTAAACCCTAACCCTGCCACTGTCACTGACTCCAGCTCTACACATTACCTTACAACTCCAGACGTTGGCAGGTATATACTATGTACACTAGAATGTACATTATGGCCAGCCATGGGGTAGCATAAAAACAAAAAAAAAATGTCCTCACTTGCTAATGAGCTTTGGGTTTTTAAGGTCATAACACGGTGCTATTTATTTCTGCACTTGTGAGGAGGGGTGATGGCCAATCCAGTGTACAATCAACAATTGTTACTGACTGCAGGTATATTTGGCAGGCTGCTTAATTCCCGTAAAATACACCTGCAGTTAAATCCGTCTTCTTTTTCTTTCTCTTGGTGGAGCTGCTGAGTGTATGTGAGTGATTTTACTTTTCAGCTTCTGCTGCCTTTTTAATCCAAGGTTCTTCTTTCTTCTGCAGTTGGGGTCAGACAGATCCATTTTAACTTTTTGTGTTGTTCTGTGATGTGATCATTGCACTAGACACAAACTGGCCTGAATCACTTATTCCTGAAGTGTTCCTGTTCATTTTATTGGAACCCATATTAGAAGGCATGCAGCTGCAGGAGCTAGAACTTGAGCTGGAGAGATTTGGAAGTTAGATGACTGAATGGTTCAATGTCCAGGGTGAGATCTACATTTTAAGTATGCTGCTACTTTAGTCCGAATGCAGAAGAAACAGTAAGCCGGTATTTTCATTCTTGCAAGAGAAGGTAAGTTAACAGAAAGTGCGGGCATAGGCGCCGGAAGCTGTTAAATACTGGGGGGGGGGGGGGCGAGTGACAGGGGCACTTAGTGAACCAAAAAGGGTAATTTTTTATAACTATTTGCTACCACAACATAGGTTCACTTGGAGGACATTTTAAGCTTAGCCAATTCCCTTTTGGTACTTGAATTAACATTTCTGATTGGTCTTACCTATCCCATGGCTGATAACTGTATATTAGCCCTAGTGAGAACAACTGTGATCATACCATAGATAATTTGAAGGGACCCATGTAAGGGATGCATCATTTAGGAACTGCCTCTATCCATTAGTGGCATGAGGGGCAATCCTGGAGTGCATTTTCTATTACCCATCCTTAGATCCAAGTTGCATTTGAATATGGATGGAGGAGCTTTGCTTTATTTATTTTTATGGATAGTCTGTTCCGGAACAGTGATAGCCTCTGTGATATATATCCATCTCTCCACAACATTCAGTTTAGATACCTGGACTGAGTATTTCTGATGCCATTTGACTTGCTTATGTTGAGTAGGTCCATCTGTATTATGTCAGAGGATGCTTTGTATGCCAGACATGTCACTTCTAAGCACTCTGTAGGATATTGAGTATAGTAATAAATCTTTGAGGTGGTCCATGCAAGACCTATTGTTTAGGATTTGTATCCTTTTAGTAAAGTATCTCTGAAGGTATTCCAATTGTTGCATGGGGCTGGACAGATACATGCTAAAGTGGGCATTATAAAAAATGACTGACATAATGAAAGCTTTGTAAAGGGGGACAACAACATCTCTAGATCTAGTCACAATCAATTTGTTTATAAGCTGTGCAATATAGAAAGACTTTCTTATGACTCTGGGCACATGTTGGTCAAAAGTTAGGTCACTGTACACACAAGCTCCCAAATGCCAAACAATTGGATCAGTTCTCAGAGGGCATTGCCATGATTTTGACACCAGTTATTATTTGGGACAAACCTTCCTGCATGATGGTTAAGTCATTTGGTGATTCAATAACTTCTCCTAGCTTGCAGTCATCTCAAACTTAGCTGGCCAAGATCTGGTATTTCCTTTTACTTTTGAGATGTATATGCCAAGCAGAAAAAGTTTCAGCACCGAACCCTGGGGGGACTCCACTGGTGACTGGTCTCTTCCCCTGTTTTGCATCCTGTGAGACAAGTTGACAATGCAGCTGGTGATGTAAGTGTTTGCTCCTACATTATTCATCTTTTGTACTACACCTGAGTAGGGGATTGTGTCAAAAGGCTTGGTCAGGTCAAGGTAATGTGGTATGAACTGTTTTACCTTCATCCATTGCTTTGGCAACAAGAGTAAAGCTTAAAATGTGCCCATGATTTTGAGCCTTTCACACTTTCCTCTGGGCTGTTTTCAAACACATTTTAGGGCCTTGCATACATGTATGCATTCCTTGATTTACCTTCCTGATTGTATTAAATTATATTCCTTGTATAATACAGCACACTTGTTATACTTAAGTTACAGCGCATTTTTAATTTATTGTTTAAACATTTTTCCAGTAGGCAATGAAACAAAAATGCATGCACCAATAATGACAAAACTGTCCTATTCAGAACATTTCCATGATAACAGTCTACTTCTGCACCCCTGTTATGCCTCAACATATGTTAGGAAGTAACTATAGAACTAATAAAAGCTGCTAGGCCTTGATACAGACAAAACTGCTTTTGATGTATACCATTTTAGACATGTGGAGGCAATATGTAAACTTAATAAGAACCACAAACTATCCTTATGGCATGAAACATGTTGCTAGGCTACTGATATTCCCTAAACCAAACAATTCATTCCTAAAGAGAATTGCAGATTCCTATCTTCACGACAGAAGGCCAAATAACCAATACTAGATACCAAGGCCAGTGACTGAGTCCAGCCTTTCAGCTAAGATGATGGATGGCCAATGCCATACCATCAGTGGAAAGAATAATCCAGTTACACACATCTGTCCAGAGATCTGTTACTGGTAATGTAATGGTGTGGATTGTTTTACCTTCATCCATTGCTTTGGTAACAAGAGTAAAGCTTAAAATTTGCCTATGATTTTGAGCCTTTCACACTTTCCTCTGGGCTGTTATGAGGGGGTAATGGGTACATGCTGTTAAAGATTGAACTCTTAACTTCAGCTTACCCTACAAATCATGAGATGCTAAAGTACCACTCTCTAATCCTCCAGAGGAGCTATCCTGTGTCCTCAGGAAGACACATGTTGACATTTAATTGACATTTAATTGATGAGAAAGGAATTATCAGATAAAAGAAACTGGGACTCAAAGATTTTAATTACGATAAAATAACATTGCCACCTTTTGTAAAATCCACCCACTATCCATTTTCAATACCCACTTTATTCATTTCTATTGGTACTGACATAATATACTATAATTACTTACAGTCTATAAACAGAATTATATACAAACATTAAACATCTATATTGCTCCTTCTTAATGTTAACAAAGGCACTCCTTTCCCAGAAATATAAATAAAAGAGTGAACTACTGCTGCACATGTCCATGGGACACTCATGCACCTATGAGCATATGCATCCCTGTGGCATGCATCTTTTGCAATGTTCCTCATTCAGCAAAGATGCGCTAACCAGCAGCCCTGGCTTGGGCATTTCTTATCCCAAAGCATTAGTGGTTCATGTCTGGCAACTAGAACACAGTCGAAACAGTCCAGTGTGTCAGAATGTAGGCAGCAATGAGGAGTGATATGACCTGCGATGTTATATTGTTTCATAATGCTTCCAGAGTTGGGGAACACTGATAATCCCACAGATGTGAACTGTAAATGTACTTTATACTGAGTATAATGCAGTCACATTATTTAAACCAGCAGACTCACCATGTGTTTTAATATCAGTGAAATAGTTGGAATTAATGACTGCACAAAATCTAAGGAAATCTAACAATAGAAAATGACAGTACATTAAAAGTTCATAGATTACCATAGGCCACCCTCCCAAACTAATCAGTATTTCTGCATCATATGGTGTTTTAGTAAAAATGCAATCAGTTGTTTCAGATCCCTATGACAATATGTGGCATGAAGCTGTTGTTGGTTTGGATGCTGAGTTAAAAAAAAGCACAGCAGCAAAATACTTGTGTCTACAACACAGCAGATGTGAACAGAGTAAAAATCATTGAAGGGACCATTTGCAGTAGAAATAGCCAATGTCTATCACCTGATTTGTTTCATCAAGCAGAAGATACTAACAACAGAAATAAAACCCAGAGTACTCTGAACATACTAATCAAAACAATGATCAAAGTGGTAACCCAGAAAGAGTGGCACGTACACTCTATCTATTTGTCTATCTATCTATCTAGCTAGCTAGCTACATACATGCATATACACACGTGGGCTAGAGCGCACACACACACACACACACACACACACACACACACACACACACACACACACACACACACACACACACGCACACACACACACACACACACACACACACACACACACACACACACACACACACACACACTCTGCAAATACAGTCCAGACTGCAGATTACTCATTCTGACAGACTCCATCCTCCGGCAGCAGGCAGCTTCCTAAAATAAATCCTGTCCATTCCCCTTGCAAAAACCAGCCGGAAACCCACAAATACGTGCCACAAGCTCAACTGATGAGCTGTTGTAATCTCGAAAAGTTGGGAGGCGCGGAAAATGAAAATAATTTGTAATATGGGACAGTTGGGAGGTATGGATGATCTGCAAAAGTGGAGGGGGTCTTTCCTCCCCCCTCGCTCTATGGTTCTGGCACTCATGAGCACGGGCATGTATGTTTTTTATTACAGGGATCCCTGTACTTTGTTAGTGCAAGAAATAATTTTGTTCAAACCAAGCATAATGGGGGGAAAAGGCCAAAAATAAGGACAGAATTTAAATATTGCCCTTGTAAACTTAGAAGTCTAAAACTGGAATGCATGTCATTATTTACTGACTTCAGTCCTTAAGTAATTGCCAGAAAACCATGAAATGTATGAGGAATTGATGAAAAATATGAGGAAAAATATGAACAATCTGCTAAAACCTGGACAGCTGATAGGTACAAATCCCTCCTGTTCTCGTCTCTCTCTAACATAGATGACAAGCAGGCGGGGTATTTTGTTTAGATGCTTTTATATATAGAAACACATCAGGATGGATATCAGAATCATGAAATATAAACAAACTGGTTAACAGAGAGACCTTACATACATACATGCTTACATCTCGACAGCTTACTACAAAATTGCACTCAGACTTGCACGTGCTCAGTATTTATACACTTGTGCAAGCCCTTGGATAGCTTCGTAAAGGTACAGGCACACAACTGATCTACGCCTCCCAAATCAGGTGCAAGTGTTGATATACATTAAAAACTAAGCTTATTACCAGCCCTGACGCACAACCTTCAACGAAGGTACGCCCATTCACACATGTCTCCACGCAGAAGACGATCTAGCTGAGAATCGAACCGCAAAGCGTCTTACTGTGAGGCGACAATGCTACCGCAGCACCACCACCGCAGGCCTCAATTATACAAATGCTCAAAAACACACTTGCAGTGTTCTTACTTTATTCATATCAGGTTATTTGTAGGCATGTCAAGCAAAATAAACACTTGTACACATAATTTCTTTACTTTTTAAACATTTTTAGGGCGAAAGATAAGCAAAATATACTTCTGAGTTTGGAATCAAAAGAAATTATTCATAAACCATGTTGGTTGTAAGACATTTGGTCAACACAAATAAAAAGAAAAGAAAAAATTCACCACACCAGCGGAAAAATGGAACCTCTGTAATTTATTAATACCACTAAATACAATGGCTTAGCGCTTTCACCTTCATAACAAACAGGCATCTTCAGAGTCAAACCAGTAAAGCTCTAATCCTCACTTAAATACATAATTAACAAGATAATTAATCAATTAAAACCTTTAAAACTCTGCATCCAATAGCTAACGGCTACCAAACAAAAAACATCTTTGCTGCAACAAATATAAAAATATCTGTATGTAAAATATTAAAAATATTATATGCATTAAATTAATTTGTTGAAAAAAATATATATACATACACTAATAACAAAATGTTTTAAAAATTTATAAAAAATGATTTATCAAATGAACTCACTCACTATTAGCTTCACAAAAATCAAACAATTCATATAAATAAAAACAGTTACAACCATAAATTGGACAATAAACCTATCCCCAAATACAATACACATGTAACTACTGAATATTTCAATGTTTAAGTAAATGACATAAATAAATGACGAGAATGTGCTATGAACTCTGAATCTCTAACCTATTGGATCATTTCTAGAGTACTACAGTTATTATGGAGTTTGGCATGGAAATGTTGATGATGTGGAATATGGGATGACTTTACTCACTTCCCTTATGTATACCAGACTTATTTCTCATTTGAATTTTGTTATTGTTGCTTTTGTTAATTTCTACTTTGTGGTCCAAATATTGTGAAACAAGTAACAAAAAGCATGCTACCTCCATTAATCCAAGGTAAATAGAACATTGCTCTGGAGGATATTAAATGTGGAAAAGCAGTATACACACACATTATAAACAATTTGCATTATTTCTTTTTCAGGTGGTTTTCAAGTGGCCCTGGTTTCACTGGTAGATGAAAAACAATATGGCTTTATTAGACACAGAACATCCTAAGATGGGTCAGGCCCATTTTGTGGAATTCAGTTTCGAAGACATCCTACTTATCAACAGCCAGCAATCAAATCCCCTCGTAAATCCAAAATCTCACTGTAATGCTGTCTATGACAGTGCAGAGAGGAGACAAGATGTTCTAAAATCTCTTTTAAAAAGTATTTTTTTCATAGGTTCATAGGTGTATACTAGGCTAATGGCCCTGGAGCCTTTACAAGCCTAGCCCATAGAAGTGCCCTGGCATCGTGCTGCCCGACGTTAGTTCCCACTGCCTCTATTAAATAGAGCCACTGGAGTGATCCCCAGGGTGAACTTTCTATTTCTCATCCACTCTTTAAGATTTCTCTTGAAGAGGGCCAGTGAGGTGCTCTGCTTGACATGAATGGGAAGTCTATTCCAGAGCATGGGCAGTCTCTGTGTTATGGACCTGTCCCTCCAGCATGTTCTGTTGATTGTGGTAATGAATTTGAGGTCTCTGAAGCATGTGGTGTGGAGAGATTGGGATTTCTTTAGATGTAGCATTTCTAAGAGAGATGGGTCAGACATGACTTTGTAAGTCAAGCACAGATCATCTCTTAGTAGACAATATGAGACAGAGAATAGCTGGAGTTTTTTGAGTCTGTCAATGTAGGGCATGTGTTTAAGGCCTAGGATCCTCTTCGTGAGGTACTTTTGTGGCCTTTCCAGCAGTTGCATCTGTCTAGTGAGGTACATGCCAAATGGGGCATTATACTCGATGATTGGCCTAATGAGGAAAGAGTTGAGAGAGATGATGACCTCTTTCTTCCTGGATGCAAAAGCCTTGGTAATGTGATGTATCACATAGAAGGACTTTCTGACCACAGTGGCAATGTCGTGGCCGAAGGAGAGGTTGCTGTCAACCTGTGTCCCCAGATCTCCTATAATGCCTTCAGTGTTCAGTGGGCTCCCTTTGATGTGGTAATTAGTGGGAACTGAGTTTTTCCCAAAGGGGATGATGACGCATTTTTTGGCATTAAGCTTAAGGCAATGGTTTCGACACCAGTCATTGGTCTCAGTGAGGCCTTTCTGTAGGATGTCTACATCACTTGGGGAGTTAATAATGGCTCCCAGCTTGCAGTTGTCTGTGAACTTGGTCAGTCAGAGTCCATCTGTGTTCGCCTGAATGTCTGAGAAGTAAATGCCAAACAGGAGAGGACCCAGGACTGATACCTGTGGAACTCCACTCATGACTGGTCAGCAGTCTGACTTGGAGTCCGCTACTTTCACACTGTGGGTTCTATCTGTGAGCCAGTTTGCAACCCACCTAGTCATATAGAGGTTGAGGCCAAGTTTGGTGAGTTTATCAATAATTCCTGAGTGGGGAATGGTACCAAAGGCCTTGGCCAAATCAAGGCAGGCTGTATGAACTGCCTTGCCCTCACCCACAGCTCTGGTGACTGACTCAAAGAAGTCAACCAGGTTGAGCAGGTATGATCTACCTTTCACAAAACTAAATTGAGTGGGATCTAGAGTTTGGAGATTCCCTATAACCTTGCTAATTATGTCCATGATGATGTGGTCCATAACCTTACACATCAGACTCATCAGGCTAATGGGGCAATAATTCCCAGGGTCTGTAGTCGCTCCCCCTTTATGGAGAGGGATAACTGTAGCAGTGCACAATATGGTAGGAACAAAGCCTGAGGTGAGGCTGTGACTGAACAGGGCACACAGATGTGGTGCCAATTCACTTTGTAGTTCATGTAGAACACATCCAGGAATATTGTTGGGTCCCATGGAAGCTATATTCTTGGCCTTGGACAATGCAGATGTAACCTGTGCTGCAGTAATGCTGGGTGTCTGGCATTCCTCCAGTATTGTGATTGGTCTTTTGGGGGGGGGGGGGTAAAGCTGGGAATGAATCTGTCAGCCAGTATGTTGACAATATCTGTTGGCTCAGTATAGCAGGTACCATTGTGCAATAACGCAGAACAAATCTAGGTAGTGCCATGGAGATTCTTGATATAACTATAGAAGGCTTTGTGGTTGTTTTTAGTGTCTGCCACAATTCTGCCTTCATAGCTGGCTTTAGAGGTTTTGATGAGGGATCTCAAATTTTTGTTGAGGCTAATAAGGGAGTTTTTCCAGTCTTGGGACTTCACCTTTTTCTGCAACAGTTTCTTCCTTCTATTGTACAGTTTATTAATGGCAGGGTACCACCAGATTGGTTTCCTTTTTTTGGAGGAGAGAGTCTTGGTTCTGTTGGGTATGGCTAGTTCCATGCATTTATGTACGTGTTCGTACAGTGCATTGGTGTATGATTCAGAAGTCATGCATCTATTTTCCACTGACATGGGTGCTGTGAAGTTAGACACCTCTGTTTTTAGGAGCACAAAGTCAGCTTTGGAGAAGTTTTTCATGGTGGTTACCTTTGCGGGAGGTGTGGGTGAGATGTGGATTTCCATGGTAATTAGTTTTTGGTCGGATCTAACCAGGGAGGAATTGAATATTGGTGTAGAGCAATGGTTACCCATGTTAGTAATAACCAGGTCAAGGATGTTGCTTCCTCTAGTGGGGGTAAGAATGAGCTGGTCCAAGGCACTGGAATTGATGAATTCCAGGAAGCGTTGGGCCAGTGTATTGGTGCATCAGTGTTGTGAAGCCGCTTTGCATCATTCATATGGGAGGATGGCTTCAACCACACACCAAGTGCTACATAGGCATACCATCTCTCAGTCATACAATTATAGAGAAATGGAAGTAATTTGAACTCTACGTATAAAACTGTTTCCCTTTATCTTAAAATGTATGATCTCATTTGACGTATGTAATTAAATGAATGGCGTATTCAATGACAGGGATTAAATGAACCATTCTCATTGAGCTGCACCTTGATTCAATGCTCTGCTCCTTTAAAGTATTAGCAAGTTCACACTTGCCTTGACTGGTCTGGTTAACAGTAAAAAGGTGCATTGCCTGATGAGAGCATGTGATCCAGGTAGGACTTTTGGCAGTGTTAATTAGATCTTCCAGTTCTCTAGCCAGACAATTAACAAATTTCTGTAAAAATTTAAGAATACATTGTTTCTCCTTTTTTTTACTGACACACATCAACTATGATATCAAACACTTTTACAAAGGCTTTTTCCTCAGCTTATGCAATATATATGTGTGTGTGTATGTATGTATATGTATATATATATATATATATATATATATATATATATACAGATAGGTATATAGAGATCTATATATATATATATATATATATATATATATATATATATATATATATATATATATATGGTTACCTATTACAAACTTGAAGTTACAGAACTTCGAATACCATATGGTCGACACCATATGATCGAAGTTCCATAACTTCGAAATGAAAAAAAAAATAATAAAAGAAAGGAAATGTACCATTTCGGGTTAAAGCAGGGGGGCTAGTCCCACTTCACATGCCACATGGGGGGCTGCACCCCCACACCCCATGCTACTTAAATATGCCAACTCTGAGATTGCACTTAAATGCACTATGGTGCGGAAAGGGAAGATTTCCCTTTCTTACACTGTAGCGCGATCTCAGAGTTGGTATATTTAAGTAGCGTTGGGTGTGGGGGGTGCAGCCCCCCCACATGGGGGGTGCAGGGGGGCTTGCCCCCCCTTCCTACACCCTTTACTTTTTCTTTTTTTTTTAATGTTTATTTTGAAGTTTTCTAAGTTACAATTGTTCGATCATTAAAGGTCGACCTTTAATGATTCGAATAATTGAACATTCGATGTTCCAATAGGAACCTTGTTTATATATCTATTTCTATATATATATATATATATATATATATATATATATATATATATATATATGGGATCCATACAGATCCCCGACGGCACTTTCTGCCGAAGCAGAAATCACCAAACATACATAACCGAAAGTGCTGTTCACCGAAGCAGCACTTTCAGTTATCTATGCTGGTTGTGCCGGTTGCACTACGGTGCAGTTAAGGGAGAATTCCCTTTTCCCCACTACAGTGCGACCTCGGAGTGAGAATATAAAAGTAGGGGGGTGTGGGGGTGCATGGGGGCTTGCCCCCCTGCATAAAAGAAGATTTAGTGTTTTTTTTTTTTTTTTGAACGGACTTTAACGAAAGCACTTTTTCAGTGAAAGCACTTTCATTAAAGTACGTTTGGGTATTATGGATTCGGACTATTGAACTTTCATTCAATAGTCCTAGATCTATCTATCTATCTATATATATATATATATCTATCTATACATATATATATATATATATATATATATATATATATATATATATAGCTGCCCACTGTCTACCATACTAGTTTATTTGGCTTGTACACAGTCTTTGGCACAGGTTGTTGGGATTTGTCCTGATACTGAGGAGGTAACAAGGATGAGGGGTTCCAAAAAATTATTATTTTATATTTACATTATATATTTAATGATGTGTAGGGAATTACTTCTTGCTTTTGTGGAAGTTATTTAAGAAAGGTGGTGATTTATTGGGCGATACAGTTGATCCATGTTAGTGTAATTTGCTAAGGTTAAATGTTAACCCTTTCTTAAAGCGGTTCCCCTAATATTAAATATTTGAAAAATCTATGGTTGCTTTGAGTTTCAAGAATTCTGAAAATAAATCATAACTAAACCTATACTAACCTTAGTAATTTTTTTATTTGATCTACTGTATCTGACAGCAGAAATAAAAGACTCCAGCCATCATAATAATTTCATTACCTTAGGTGTTCTATATTTCTGTAATATTCTCCCCTCCAATATTATTATTAGGTTGGCTATGTCAGATGAGCTTGCCATCAATTCCTAAATCGGAAAAGGTATGTTTCTATCTGGAATACATTTAAAGAAACTGACAAGTGAGACTGGCAACCTCTGATCTTAAACAATGCTGAGAAGACACAAATGTAAGACCAATTTTAGCCTTTAAACTATGGATTGATCTGTGTCTCTTGAATCATGTTTTGGTATGTCATTTACGCCTGACTATAATTGAGTGCAGTTGGCGAGATTAATGTTAATGGCTACAAAGGTAAAAAAACAGCTAAAAGATTTCTTTACCGGATACTATTGATTTTGTGTGAGTTGTGAAAAAAAGGTCCCCAGCTATGATGAGCTTTTCCAGCACATTTTTCAACATTATTCAGATGGCAGATTTTTGCTATAATGAAATACATATGTCTTATGAAAACCAGGTAAGATAGTGGAAGTTGCATTGTCCTTAAAGTCTTAGACCTATGTAAATGTTAAGGTCAGCACCCCTTTCTCTTCTCTCACATAGCAATTATTCATCTGGAAATGTTTCCTCGTTCTTCTTTAAGACCACCACGCATGGCTCATTTCTTCAAGGGTGCCATATGAGTAGCGGTGGTGTAAGCAGAATAACCGATAAGATGTCTGGGACATTCCTCAAGAGAAAGTGATACACCAAGAACACCCCCCAAAACAGTCAATACATGGAGTTCTTACATCTTCTCCCCTCAATGAGAAGGTTACTAGATAACATATTTAATTGTAGTTCATATTAATTGCATGTTAGCACAGTGCAGCCTGCAAAAGAAGACATAATAAGTATACAGAAGTTCCTTAATTTTCATTATATGCATTTGTAATTCAGTGCACTCTTGTCTAACATTCTTGGTCATCAATATCATATGTTTATGTGTTCTACCCTTTTAGTAAAAATGAGAAAATGTGACTATTTGTCTTTTTCCAGATGGTTTCTAAACTAAAAGACTTGTGTTTGTGTAGAACTAGTATTAGGAATCATGCTCTGCCTTCATGGCAGCTGGAGGATAATGCAATGATACTTAAGACTTACATATGTATAACAAGTGAAAATACTGTAGGAACAGTGGCATTACTGTGGTAATGTTGGCATCTTAGTGTTTCCTACTGCCATTTTATTTATATGGAGACTGTCCTAATTATACTTAAATGCACTCAGATGCAAAGATGTTTTCTTGTTAATGTTTATCACTTAGCAGCATACTTACTAACATTCTTAATGACTGTAGAAGAAATGTGATTGCTTTACTACACTAGTGTCTCCAATTGGACAGGGTATGTATATGTGTGTGACTTCCCTCATTGACCTGGTTGTCGATTTGGTGGAAACCTCTGGTTTTAATTTTATACCATTTTGCAGCTTGGCTGTCTGTTGTACTGTGATGCTCTATATGCTATTCAAGGCCTCTGCCAAGAGGAGACTGCAGCAAGAAACATCTGGGTCAAGACTACTGATTGCGGGTGCACCTGTGACCTGATTCTCAGGAACTAACTTGGAATTAGTGCTACTATTTCACTTTTGGTGAGATAAGGAGCAAAAGGGACTTTGATTCCCAGCTGCACTTAGCTGTGGTGAGACCAGGTCTAGTACTAACCAGTTAGTACTGAGTAGGTGAGTAACAGCTACTCCTCATTCTTGGCAAAGCTAATTGTGCAGTTTCATTAAGTCCTGCTACTATCTAACCTACTTTAAGAGTATCATCATAAAACATTCTTTATCTGTAAATATTCAGAGTCTACTCTGGTAGTCTCCCCCAGTCTCTAAGCAATATGACCAGCCCTAGTTTTCTACTCGCTCACAAGACGGCTCAACAATCTACCTTCACCCAATTTGTGGTCAGTCCAATCACATATAGCAGTGTAGCAACCATCTTATATTTACTGACTATTTACCACTTCTACCAATTGATATTACAACCTGTCAAAAATGTAAATATTTAAAAACATGCAGATAAACCTCTTCTATCAGTCCACTGTTGGTAACCATCACACTTCCACAACACCACATCAGTCATTATACACCAATAGACATATTAACTTAGAGGTTTATAAATTAGTACTAGGTTAACTGCTGATGGGGGCAATTTTAAGTCTAGTCAGTTATGCTATGTTGGAATCAAACCTTGCACCTTGTGTCTATAAGGTAAACACCTTAACCATTAGACCAACTCCCAACCCCAAGAAAGGTTACTTTGCTAGAATATGTGGAACACTGGTTCATAATCAAGTGCTAATATATCTCACCTTGTGGGCCACTTTAAGCCCGGCTAATTTCTATTCCAAAGATGTTGAGGCTTTAAAGAAAGTTTTGTAAAGCCTCCCAGAACACACTTTAAAAAAGTCCATCCTCTATCACACAAGGCAACACCTACTCGATCTCCACTTACATACACTGCAAATCCACACAATTCATCCAAGCGTCACCAGGAAAGGAAAGTATGCTTCCAAACAGGAACATGCTTTAATGACTCTGTAGTTAAGTATACAGACTTCATACCACCAAGCTGGTGAAGAACATGTTGACTGTAAGCTGCTTGTCCAGTGCCAGAACTCATGTTGTCACAGGGGCCCCTAATTTCTGAAGCAAGACAAATATGAGCATGACCATACTTCTCAACCTCTCAGAGCAAGAAATCTGGACAAAGCCATAAATAAAGATGGGATAAAGGCCCAACAATAGGGCCAGTTTTTAAATATTGTTCTTACAAACTTAGAAAGTTGGTAGAATAACAGGTTTTGTATTAGCATGAATTTTATGAAGGGTATGATGTCTGAAACTCAAATGTCTGTCATTGTTTTCAAACTGCAATCTGTAATGATTTACTACTAATTAGCCAGAAAAACACAAGTATATGAAAAATGGACCAAAAATATGAGGGCAAAATCTGGACATTCTGCACAAATCTGTACAGCTGAGAGGTATGAACATGATCTAATGGTGGCCCATTTAAGTGAATGACTTGAGGTGCTCTACCCAGAGCAAGATGCAGATAGTCATGAGGGAACTACGCATGTATCAAAGACAGGAAAGACACTGTTCTTGAGAAGTATCTTGCCCTTACTAAGAATGAGGCCTAGACACCATGTCAAGATAGTTTTGCTGTAACAATTGGATACATAGTTGCTGTCATTCTAAGTGTATTTATTATGTGTCAGCAACTATGTAGCCAGTTGTTACAAGAAAATAGTTGCTGTCATTCTAAGGGAATCCAGTAAGTATCAGCTGGGATGGGATGACAGATTCTTCTTCCTGTTTCACCAGTATTGATTTGCACCTGTCATATCAGGGCTTCCACATACTGCATAAAGCAATTTATGCCCTCATAGTGCCTTTCTCAAGCAGAGTCCCCTACTAGACATTTCTAAGATCATGGTGGCACTGCTCAATGCTGTGATGCTAAATAGAAAGATGCCTAAACTTGAGGCCCCTTCTGCAACATGAAAACATTAATATGTGTGTGCAGTTACTGAGACATGGCTTCAGTGCAATGAAAACATTCCCTCTTTAGCCAGCTTTAGTGACTGTAATGTCTCCAGACCATGGGTAACTGCAGACTAGTTTCTGCATTTATCTGAAACAGCATTGAGCCACTTCAGATTAATCCTGACCCTAACTTGCAAGTCCCAGTGTTCCAAATTAGCCTTATTAAATCCAAGTATCACTTTATTATTAGATACAGATTCCTATTAATGTCGCCAAAATCATGGAAATTATGTTAACACCTTTGAAGGTTAAATATTAAACCAAATAACTCCTTGCTACAGGACTTCAATTACCCAAGTATTAATTATCACACTTACTCCTCCAAAATAGATGTGCTCAGCATTTTCTACACTTTGTTAATACATTACACAGGAGAAAATGTAAAACTATACACTGGAGAGACTAATATCCTTGACTTGGTCCTTACCAACTTAGCTCCACCTGTACCCCACCCTGCATCTCTTCCTTTGATAAATCTGTCCACAAAACACCCATTGTACCAGTTAGATTTAGTGATGCCACATCAGTTCCAAATGAGACAACTTTTAGGTTCTTTTCCAGGGCTATCCTACTTCAGCTGGTAGAAGACCTATGTAAAATTCCTATCAATCACCTTCAAAGTGACCAAACTAAGAGGGCTGCCACATACACTTCCAAATTTTGCCAGCACCTAAAGAGTTGCATAGATGAGTCAGTGACCATCCATCTTAACTATAATAGTAAATTCAGGAACAGACTTTGCTAATTAATCTCCTTTGTTAATAAACTACATAACAAAAGACAAACCCCGGGATTCAGGAAAGCGTATTTTCTGTGCAGGAACAGTGTAGAAGCTTCTGCATGGAAAATGGCTGCCAAGAGATTCAGGATAGTGCCGTTTTCATGTGCACGAGTGGTCCTACACTGTTCTAGCATGGGAAAACTGACAAATATGCAAATCACCTCATTTCCTGGTGAAAAACATGCAAATTAGGTGATTTTGCGATGCACCAAGCTGCCAGATCTCCATGCTAGAACAGTGTCAGTGCAGAAATGAATTCAGAGAATAACTGGAACTGACAAAACGGAGGCATGACAGCTTATGAAAAAGCATGTATTATGTACATTAGACATGCCAATGGTGGCCAGATGTAAGGCCACTGGCAGTAAAAAGTGACTAATTATTATGAAAATTAACCTGTTTTTTTTTTTTGGCTGATCTCGGCCGTTTGAGCATAGGGCAGCACAAACGGGATCATGCCAAAAATAAAAAAAAAATGTGAAAACTCAATTTTAAATTAATTTTGCATTTTGCCATTTTATTCAATGGCATGCAGAAGTAAACAATACCAGGGAGCACTGGTTGTCAAAGGGAAAGGGTCCGTTTTAGTGTAGTAACTAACAACCTACACACTGGGGTATGCAAATGAGGGGAGTTATACTGAATCACATATTTCTTCAAAGTGTCAGCTTGTACCTAACCTTGTAAGTGCAGCAACACAACAGTGCAAGTGTAACAGCTGAATGACTTTATAAGGGGGTGTGTTATGCTTGCTGTAAGCTCATTGGAGATCTGTTGCCCATGTTTGCCCTTAGCTAAGCACAGCTAAAGAAGACAGTGTGTCAGATGTGTCTGAATACTGTGTACATAGCCTAAACGGGAGTGCACGCTGTGCACCAGGTTTTAAACCAAAAAAAAAAAAAAAAAAAAAAAGAGGAAATGGCAGCACTGTTTACATTTGAGCACAGGGTATACATGGCATGCCTCGGGGCTTAAATAGGGATGAACTGGGAAGGGGAAACAGCAGTAGGAAGGCAATCAAGGAGAACTAGCATAGCTGCCAGGTGGAATGTATCAGAATCAACCAATTACACATACAGCAGCCCAGCACACTACTATAAACAATGCAGACACCTTTCAGACTGTTTTTGTGGAAACAGCATTAGAAAGGCAGTCAAGGAGAACTAGCATAGCTGGCAGGTGGTATGTATCAGAATCAGCCAATTACACATGCAGCAGCCCAGCACACTATTGTAAACTATGTAAACACTCTACAGACTGGTTATTCCCACAAACTCTACACCACCAGTGTACACAGACAGGGGATTTTTAACTGGCAAAATTAACTAAAAATGTTAGAGGCTGCTGCTGCTTTACTCCATCAATATGTGCTAGAGACTGAGGGTGGTGAGGAGGAGAATGCTGACAACCGACCCACAGTGAGGAGGAGGAGAAGAGTGTACAGACCCAGGGTAACCTACCAGGACCTACATGAGCTGGAGATCATTGAGATTTATAGGGTGGACAGGGACATTCTAAAGCAAATCAGTGAGCTGTGCCAGCCATGCCTCACACACACAACTAATAGAGGGGAACCCATCCCAGTGGATACACAGGTATGTGTAGGCTTAAGAATACTAGCCACAGGTACCTTCCAAAGGCCAACTGGGGATATCATGGGGGTCTCACAGGCATCAGCATCCAGGGTACTCCACCAGTTCCTGGATGCCATGACACCACATGCCAAATAGCACATATATTTCCCCACCACCCATGAGGCGTTGACCAGAAGTATGCGTCTCTTCCACCATATAACAGAATACCCTTAGGTAGTTGGTGCTATAGACTGCATGCACATCCAAATCAAAGCTCCATCCGGTGAGCAGGGTAGGGTTTACATAAACCACAAGGGCTTCCCCTCCATCAACTGCCAGGTCATGTGCGATGCCCAGGGCATTATCATGAATGTGTGTGCTGGCAGCCCTGGAAGCTATCATGACTCCTACATCTGGCATTGCTCACAGCAGTATCAGGCATGCGTTTGCCAGGGGGGACATCCCATATGCCCAACTAGTGGGGAATGCTGACTATGCACTGGAGCCATGGCTGATTACATCTATCAGAAATGCACACACACCCGAACAAGAACACCATAATGAGGCACACGCACAAACCAGGATCATTGTAGAGCATGTATTTGGGATGCTCAAGTCACGGTTCCGCTGCCTTGACATATCCAGTGGAGCCTTGCAGTACTCTCCAGCTACATGTACACACATTTTCATAGTATGTGCCATGCAACACACTATGTTCCTGCAGAAACAGCTGCAGCAGGAGCAGCACAGGGCAGCACCACACAGCACCCCACCATTGCCAAGGCCAACACAGGTACAGAGGGACTCAAAGGAGGAATATCCTGAGCCTGCCCCTGTAGGCAGAAGGAGGCATGCCCAGTATGCCCATACCTTGGCAAAGAGGCAACGCATAGCACACACACTGACATCCCGGGACTGATACCTCTCTCTGATTTGCACATACAGTAAGAGGGATGCCAAACATGATAATACCTGTGCTTTACCATGTAAAGGGAGTGTACTACATGCATCTGACATAGTCAGCCCTCCAGCACCATCCTCATTACTGGTGCAGCAATAAGGTAAGTCACCCTTCTTATCAATTACTGAATGGAGTAGTATGCTCTCATAGTTGTATGTATGATATGGATGCAAGCATGCAAGGGAATTGGGTGGCTGAATGGGATAGCAGCAGACAGCTGACAGCTATATGGCACAGCAGGAAATTCATAACAAATAACTGGTGTCAACATACTAGGCAGTACTACACAAGGTGACAACTCCCACCACAGTACACGTGATGGCCCAAATAACTGTGGGTGTCAATAGGTCACACATATGGATGTCAATGAGGGTCACATACCCACCACCAGCCTCACCCAAGAGGACAGGTGTAGATGACCATAAAGAAAGGCCGGGCTAAGGCCCCAAAATGATGCCAATGGTGAGCAGTCCCCCACCAGACCTACACAGCTATACTACAACAGGTCTGGCAGTTGCATTTTAGTTTTAAAGGGTAAGAAGTCTGAAACTGAAATTTATGCCATTAAGATCTAACATGTACTTTACTGATATGCCTCATTTCTGCATGATAGGTCACAATACAATATGAAATTGAAGCCAACAGAGTAACTGAAATACCAGTACAGTCATTGCAAATGTTTAAAGTCTTCAAGGGTGCACCCCCCCCCCCCACAATCCCATGTAGAAATGCAGCAACATGTACATTTGAGGAGTAATATCACTGGTGCATAGATTGCCAGAGCTATCCCAATCTGCAATGTTGCATGTGTACAATATGCAGGGGTCAGTGTGGTAGGTTTGTTGTGTGTTTAATATTGCCTGGAAGTGATCAGCATGTGGGCCTGGATGGTTGTGTCTCAGTGACCTAGGTATAGTACAGTGGTCGACAGGGCCATGTTCCAACAACTGCAGTTCCAACCACACTGCTTCTCAGCTGCACCCATGTCAGCAGTTGTACATACTCACTGTCCAGATGTCAATATCTGTCACCGTTGGAAAGCTGGACATGCCATGAATGGGGGCCCATACATAGAAACAATACACAGGTGGAAGTAACCTACACAGAGTGCATATAAAATAACTGTCAACGGCACACAAGTATGGAATTATACATAGAGGTTAGCATCACATTAGTTGTCCCTCTAGTATGGAATACTGGTAGTCTAGGCAATCACTGGCAGACCACAAGAAGCACAGTTATAAAGTGATGACAGGCTGCCCATGTCCACACACAAGCCAGCATAAGGGGAATGTCCCAGGTATATTTGGAGTCAGGTGCAAGTAGCTTCCATATCACACATGCACCCAGCTCACCCCACCATCAGCCATAGGTTTATCACAGGTCATATCCTTGCTGTAGGGTATGAGTACAGCATGAACCCATCTCTCTATGGGAATACATACATGATGCTGCAAGCTGAATAGGTGTCCAATGCAGGTGTGTCCCTAGCTATAAGCAGCAACCAGACCACATTCAGACCCGTGGATCAGTATGAACAGGAAGGATTGACAAGAACACCTTTACAACTCACAACTGTCACCCCAGGGTAATCCACTGGCTTGCAGCCTGAGAACATATGACTGATGGAATGCACTGGCCTGCTACAGATGACTTGCAGCACTCTCAAATGGCCTATAGTCCTCTGGCAAAGGCCCATGCCTCACCCATAGTGCCAATGTATGGAATGTCAGTGGGTCCTAACTAACAACCTAACACAGTAAACAGAAAGCAAATGCAAGTCCATGTTGACAAATGCCAGTAGCATGCCTCCCCATGTCCTACTGCAAGGACTGTGGACCAGGCCATAAATACTAACTGGGTTAAAGGCCCAACTATAGGATACCTCTGAGATATTGCTTTCATAATGTTAGGAAGAGGAGAGAATAATAGGGGGGTGTAGAAGCATGGATGTCATGGAGTGTGTGAAGTCTGAAACTCTAATGTCCACCCATACTATCCCCTGACTGCAAACCCATGAATGAATAGCCACAAAACTGCTTGTAAACAACAATGTGAAGGTAAACTGACCAGATATATGAGTCCTGCCTCTGAACAACCTGGTGTATCTGTACAGCTGAGAGGTATGGCCCCAGCAGAATATGGCCATTCAATTAAGTTGAGAAAAGCACAAGAAGGGGATCCCCAGCCAGCATGCTAACAAAGTGCTGGACCATTTACACAGAACCAGCAGTCTATTGTCTGTAGCTACCCCTCCACAATGGCAGGAGTGTGCCAGAATGTGTAGCCTATATGCCTCAGAATATTGGTCTCAGTTTCATTCATCTTGTATTTCCCTGGAAAATAACTGTGAGCAAAGAATGACAACTGTCAGTAGCTGATGACATGATACACCACAGTGTAAAGCAGTACATATGTCAGAAAATCTATGCCTCAACCAACCATGTTACACAAGCATCACAGACAGCAATAGGCACAGTATTCCCCATATGTTACACCCATTGTGTCTCTATATTGGCAACCTATCTACAGATATCCTGCAGAAACAGATTGCTAGGTGTAGCTGCAGCACACAAAACCCTCAACTGGCATCCAACTCTCCCTGGAATGGATGCATACACTCAGTTTAGAAGGTCATACTGGGCATGCTCCTACACTTAGAGAAATGAAGCCCATGTCTGACAACACAGTGAACTACAGATATCCATTATTCGCAGATGTCTGTGCACACACACCAAATTGTACACCATTTATACTTTACACACATACACATTGGAGAGGAATTCTCACACATATATAAGGCCAACATAATATAATATGTCAAACATACACACACACAGACGTGGGGAAGAGAGAGAAAGACAGCGACAGAGAGAATCCCATTATGAAGCCTTTCCCACTCAGTACACATTCCATTGGCCTATATCACATGATGTGCTGATGTCATTCACTGTAGAAATTCCTTTGGTTAGCCCTCAGTCCTATAGTCTCAGAGGTGCTTGTGATAACTGTGTAACACTACAGTACAAATAAATATGCATGTAGCAGTTGTAATCTCAGTCCTGTCAAATGTAAAGTTGTGTATGAGTGTGCGAGTGTGCGAGTGTGTGTGTGTGTGTGTGTGTGTGTGTGTGTGTGTGTGTGTGTGTGTGTGTGTGTGTGTGTGTGTCTGTGTGTGTGTATGTGTGTGTGTTTCTAAATAAATGTGGTTGAAGCCATTCACACTTATTACACTTCTCATTGCCCTACGTTAGCATTCCTGCTGATGTCAGTCAACCTGAAATAACTCTTTGGGCAGCTTGCAGCCCTATAAGCTCCTTGACTCTTGTGAAAACTATGTAATACAGTAGTGTAGGAAACTCGTTAGGTAGGAGTTCTAATCCTGGTCCTGGTAACTGTGAAAATGTGTGTGTTTGTGTGAGAGAGTGTGTGTGTCTTTGTAAAGACCTGGTTTTGTGGCCATTCACACTCACTACACTTACCTCACCCCTCATTTAGCACTGCTGCTGATGTCACTCACCTTCAAAGATACCTTTGGACAACTGTCTAACATGAAAGCTCTGTTGTGCTTGCAATAACTGTGTAATGCTATAGTGTAGCAAGCTAATTAGGTAGGAGCTCTGATCCCGGTATTGGCAACTGTGGAAATGTGTGTGCTTGTGGGAGAGAGTGAGTGTGTCTCTGTAAAGACTTGATTTTGAGACCATTCACACTCACTACACTTCCCTTACACTTCCTTTAGCACTGCTGCTGATGTCACTCACCTTAGAGGTATGTTTGTAACTGTTCTACCTATAAGGTCTGTGGTGCATGTGATAGATGCAGAACAATATAGTAGCAATAACTACATAGGTAGGGGTTTGAATCTCATTCCTGGTAAGTGTTTATATACATATATGTGTCTGTACCTTAAAGGTTTTGGCCCCATTTACACCCAGTACACTTCTTAGTGCCTGCCTTTAGCAGTTCTGCAGATATCATTCACCTTAGAAGTACCTGTTGGCAACCCTAAACCATATAAGGTCAGTAGTGCGTGTGATAAATGCGTAACATAACGGTCTGAAAATATAGTTAGATAGAGGTTTGAACCTTGCTCCTGGCAAATGTACATGTGTATAGGGTAGAATATTTTGTGAAATCTCTCACCCACTACATCACCCAATGCCGTTATTTACAAGGGCTGGTGATGTTCCTCACCTTAGAATTATCTTGGGACAACAACTGTCCTATAAGTTCCATGGCATATGCGATAAATGCGTAACACTATAGTAACAAAACATAGCTAGGTAGGGGTTGGAAACTCAGTACCAGCAAGTGTGTGTCATCAGTATCCTGTGTGGGTGTTGGTATGGTTGTGTAATAACAGGATCCATTGGGTGGTGGGTTTTGCTAAATTATTATATTGAGGACCTAGTATATGTCCCAGTGTCAACATTACAAGGTCAACAGTTGTCAAACACCAGAGGTTGGTGTAGACAATCCACAGCCCTAAATGTGTAGTGCCATGTGCATTGACTATTTGACAGTATGGATTAGTTAACAATATAGGCAACCCTTCTAATACTCAGAGACCAATCTCCTCCCAGGAATCATACACAAACACACTTGGCTAGGCAGCAATCACTATATCAGTAGTTCTCCTGCAAATTGCCTCACAGTACCCACGGTGTGATTGCAATGGACTCCATGTCAAAGCGATGACCAGACATGACTGGTGTCACACAGGGTATGGACCCATGTCCTCTCATGTTTGGGATTTCCCCTTCTGAGGTGCAGGAAAAAACAAAGGCACCCTGGCTGATAATGTTTGCATACAACAGTAAGGTGGGTGGTAGCACTCCCAATCCATGTGATGACATCATGCCCAAAGGCCACTTGACACCTATGACTGTTGTCAGAACCCTGGACATTACCTCAATGCCAAGAGATGTGCCGCCATGACCTTTGGGAACACCATGGCTCACATGAAGTAATACATTGGTGGTATTCCACTGAACAGTGACATTATTATAACAGAATGGGGAACATAGGTTGACATTCAGCTCCCTGTTGACCACAACAGTGCCACTGATATCAGAAAGTACTTTGATGTGTTACATCTCCTGACTAAGTGTGTGTTATCCAGCAAGTAAAAGGACATGGCACCCTGTTCCATCCCCTCAGTAGCCCAATCAATGTGTATAGTGTCCCTCTTGCCATGTTCCCCACTGGATACCTGCAACAACTGTAGAGTCTGCAAACGTTCTCCACAAAGGGAATACCATGCCTTATACACATGCCCTGTATGGACAGACTGCAATACCTCCAGCGAATCCCTGTATCATACTGTCTATGTAGATGCAATCACTACCTCAGTTACACAGCCATGTCTCACCAAATGAGATCAGGAATGCTACTTCTGAAGATACCAGTCGGTCCACACAACATGCCCCAGAGATCTCAAGCACACTTCCACGCTTAAAAGAACATGCATGTGGAACATGTGCACAACCCAGACACTGTCCATGTTATGGAATATAAATCACATACATATAAAGCAATACACATCACTGGCCACCCACAATAGAAATCTGGATGAGTGGATGGGGAATACAGTACCAACCCCTGGGGACCACTCCAGTGACTATACTCCTGAGCCATACTGGGGACTATTTTCATGTGGCCTGATAGCAGGGTATTCCTTTGGGCTAGCCTTGTAGAGCCTTCAGGCCCATTCACCTACTACACACCTATGAAGCAATGAACCTATGGATCTCAGTACTGGCAAGTGTGTGTGTGTGTGTGTGTGTGTGTGTGTGTGTGTGTGTGTGTGTGTGTGTGTGTGTGTGTGTGTGTGTGTGTGTGTGTGTGAATAGTAATCTCAGTGTATTTGGTTGATGAATATCCCCTATGGCTGTGGTTATTAGCAATTGGACCTGTGTCCAAACCTAACACGTACCATTCTTCATTCTACAGCAGATGTTGAAAATCAACATATACCTATGTAAAACCCACAGCCCTATAATCTGTGAGGCATATGCTATCACTGTGTTACAGACCGGGGATTTCCATGCACATGCAGCTGTACCCAGCCTATGACATGGCAGATGTGTTACCACACTTCCATACCCCATTGTCTTGCTGTAGGGCCACATCCGGGTGACACACAGACACCTAGAATAGAAACGGGATACAGCATGTGAGAACACATTCACTCAGCACTTCACTTGTGGAGGGAGGGAGGGATAAAGATGGCATTGAATGTGTTGCCAAGACTGTGGCCAATATCTGTTGTCTCAGGATAGGTATTAGCAGTGTGCAGTAACTCACAGCACTCGTGTTTAATGCTGTGGAGGTTGTTGATGTAACTATCAAAAGCTGTTGTGATTGTCGTCAGTGTCTGCTGCATGTCTGCCATCATAGATGCCTGTATGGGATTCCATGAGGGATCCAAAGTTGTGTTTGAGGCTAATAAGGGAGTTCAACAGTCATGGGACACCACCTTTCTTTGGAACAGTGTCCTCCTTCTAATGTACACTTTAGTAATGACAGGGGACCATCACATTGTCTTCCAGTGTTTGGAGGACAGTGTCTGGGTTCTGTTGGCTTTGGCTAGTACCATGCATTCATGTACCTGTTTGTACAGTGCATATGTGCATGATTCTACAGTCATTCAGCTATTTCCCATTGCCACGGGTGCAGTGTAGTTATTCACCCCTGTTTTCATGGCTGCAAAGTCATCTTTGGAGAGGTTTTGCAAGGTGGTTACCTTTGTGGGGGGTGTGGATGACATGTTGAGTACCATGTTGATTACAGCCAGTGTGGATCTCACCATGCAGGGATTGACATATGTGGATGAGCAACAGTCCCATATTTAAGTAGTCAACACAGGTCAAGGTTGTTGCATCCTCTACCGGTGGTCAGTATGAGCTGGTCCAGGGCATTGGAAATGATGAATCCCAGAAGTGTTGGGCTACTGTACTGGTGCTTGGCTACCTTCCCCAAGTGATGTAGGGGTAGTTGAAGTCTCATACTATGTCAGTGTTGCATTGGGCCATCATAGATGGCAGGGTGTTGAGGAATGTGCATTGACAGTCTAGGGACATAGATGTGGACACATAGCAGGCTATGGTCTGGATTGCACTATTACCCCAAGGCAGTTGTATTGGAACGATCTCCAATGCATTATGCTGGGATACTAGTCTGGAGGTGTTCCTAGCCATAATATATAATTAGACAACATCACCTGTGGAGGAGTGGTGTGGTCCATGTTTGGGGACTGACAGCTGTGGAATGCATCATAGCCTGATACTTCAGGTCTGCTGTCTGCTGCTGTGAACCATCTCTCCATTACAGCAGACATGTGTCCTCTTCTCTGACTGCTTTGAGTGACTGCATCCTGACAGTTAGATGTGTACTGTTGAGCAGCATGACCCTCAAATTGCATACATGCCTAGCTGTTATGGTGGTAATTACATTAGGGAACACTGGCTAATAAGGCATCATAGGGGTGGCAAGACACTTAGACAGTACCTGGAAACCCAGCACTGACAGATGTAGGACATCTGTGGGAAGTCATTGGGTTCTGTCAATCATGTCATCCCAGGCAGAAAGGTACTGGATCCCCTGAGAATGACACAAAACACATAAGCCAATGTTAATGTCAATCATCTGTTGACAGTACCAAAGCATCATTCTGGGCGACAGCAGTACACTGCTCAGGGCTACTGTCAAACCTGCCTGGACCACATAATCAGAGAGTTCAACCATGTCTCTTGTCATGTAGTCCACAGAGGTTTGTCCCATGTCATTCACACCCACATGGATACAGAGTGATACTCATAGTTGTTGTGGAGTGCCATGACTGGCTTTGTCATATGTTGGATGCTGGCATGTGATAGATATTTAGCTTTTACCTGCTCCATATTCAACTTAGTGAGTGGGATATGTGTGTGCCTCAATATTGAGTCACTCATGATCACTGTATTGTGCAAGGTGGTTAGCCTTAGGAGCTTAGGTTGAGGGGCACATTGTGTAGGTTAAATATGTGTCCCTTGGCATGTGCCATGTCATGGTGTCTAAGTGGGTGTCTGTCTTGCTGGTCTGTGCTGTTTGGGTAAATGTCCACTGAGTGCCTCTGGGAAGGTGGGTGTGTGGCTTTTCACTGTATGTCATGGCTGTCAAAGTGGGTGTCATGGTGAGCTATATGTTCCACATGATGTGGTGCAGGTGTTGATCTTATCCTCTTGAACTACTAGTCCAGTTTTTGCTTGAGAGTGCATATGTCCACATTGGGTGATATATGGGTAACTCTCACAGATTTGAGTGTTTGGAGTTTAGAGGGGAGGGTTGTCTGTGTACATGAGGCAGTTGCAACAGTGCCTTAAGCACAGAAAACTGTCCTTCAAACATGCCAGGAGGGGTGAACATAGCTAGTAAGTACTGGGGCTACATCTGTGATGAATGCGTACTGCTGATGGCTCCCAGATGTGCTGCACTTCCTTATACAATAACCTGGTGAAGTGCCAAGCCATAATGCTAGTTGAAGTGCAAGACAGAAAAAACTAGCACAATGTAAGGGTGGAACAGAAGGTAGACTGTCTGCCACCTCTAATACTTTACCCCAGCTGTGCAGTTATCAGCAGCTTTGCCCATGTGAAAAGTTCAGTAAGCTATGTAACACTATAATAAACATAACTAGAGAGGCAGGAGTTCTAATCCCAATTGTGTGTGTGTGTGTGTGTGTGTGTGTGTGTGTGTGTGTGTGTGTGTGTGTGTGTGTGTGTTTCTGTCTGTTTTATACAATTTCTGACTTGCGTACTATTCTTCACACTTCCCATCACCCCAATCTAGTAGTCCTGCTGATGTCATCCACCTTAGAAGTACTTTTGGGGGAGGTAGAAATGTATCAGCTCTGTGGTGCATCTGATAACTGTGTAACACTATAGTAACAATAACTAGATAGGCAGGAGGTCTAATCACCCTACTGGCAACTGTTTGGATGTGTGTGTGTGTTTGTGTGAGAATCATGTTGTGTGTGGGTTAAACCATTTTTGACCTGTGTACTACCGTTTAAACTTCCCCTCACCCCGCTTTAGTAGTCCTGTTGATGTCATCCACCTTATAAGTACCTTTGGAATAGGTGGAAATGTATAAGCTCTGTGGCGTGTCTGATAACTGAGTAGTACTATAGTAGGAATACCTAGATAGGCAAGAATTCTAATCTCAATGCTGCCAACTGTTTGTGTGTGTGTGTGTGTGTGTGTGTGTGTGTGTGTGTGTGTGTGTGTGTGTGTGTGTGTGTGTGAGGATCATATCTTGTGTGACTTATTCCATTTTGATGTGTATACCATACACGGATGGTGACCACTTCCTGCTGCCATTACTTTACATAGTGCCTCACATGCAGCAGGTTAAATCATTGTACAGTCATCTATACAGATGTGTCTGGAATATCCATATGTTTGCAATCTATACATGGTCAGAAGTGGTCTGTGGCCTTAACAATGCCCATGTATGTGATATTGTAGCCAAATAGGCCACAGTGAGTGTACTGACACATATAGCAGCATGAGGTATCATACCTGACTGAAACATCATGCTGATACGGTGTCTGCCTCCTTCACAGGTGGCCAGTCTTGTAAGTGCAATACATGAGTCCAGATGTTTGGTTTTACAAGTGAACTGTTCCTGTTATGGGTCACATTAAAGGCTGGAAGAATTGTGGACTAACATATTGTAGTCCTAATTTGTAGTAACAGTAACACCTTGCATCTTAACAGGGGTGTGTACACAATTTATATCCACTGTATACCACTAATGTGGCACACATGTCCCTACCTTAGGCTGTTTGTCCAGCCCATTTTGCTGGCCTCTGTCCAGGCATCTTGGCACTGGCAAGTTATGAGGTATGCTACAGGAATGTTGAATTCATGTCAGATAGGCCCCAGTGGTGATGCAATGCAGTTAACCCCAGCACATGTGAACATGCACAAAAAGCAATATAGCTATTACATAAAGCAATATAGCTATTACAGATGGCTGTGTGCATGGTAAATTGCATGCCCTTCACATGCCTGAGGTATTGCCAGGCAGCAACAGAACAATGTCATACTCACCAGCTTCAGGCTGCTGTCCCATATGCAGACCAGAGGATCCTAGGTAGTTGTGAGAGGGAGTTATTGTCAGCAGACTCACATGTGGCCTTAGTACAGGATGGATGTAGCATGTCTGCACATCTACAGTACTAACCCCAATAATACACAATGTATTATCCTCATCATAGATGTGCAGCTCTGTGCATTGGAAAACCCCATCCACAACTGCAATCGGACCTGACACATGGATGTAGATACAGTACAGATACATGCATGTCTGATACATTAGTGTACTAATTTCCACTGGGCCCTTACCTGCATGGTCCTCGTCCAGTTTGTGTGTGTGTGTAACCCACCTCCACAATGCTTCCCTCAGCTTCATGGCTTGAGTGTTGGGTGGGTGCCCCAAGTTTGGCGAGGAGCTCCTTGGTGGGTGTCAGTGGAGGCTGGATGGCTGGGCCTCCACTTGGGGCTAGCCGGTCCCTCGCTAGAGCAGCAGCCCATTGACAGGCATGGTGGATGAGGTCAGTGGCCTGATGCTGCACATGCTCATAAGTTCTGCTGTGCAGGCCGGCATCATTTACCCAGTGGACCACACTGTTCCACAGGGAGGTCGTCTCCTGGACATCTTCTGCTGTCTGTCCATATAACAGGGCATAATGTCTAATCACATATTGTGTGATGATGTCAGTTTCCCCAACAGATATTGCTGGAAGGCGAGCCTTCTGCATATTACCTGGAAGACATAAACAGGAAAAAGGTCACAGGATCTCATACGGTTGTCAAATTGCACATCAACAGTAGATATTACTTGCAAATAATCTACACTACACCATATCCCTCCAAGCTATTATGGCTATAGCAGCTTGCATTACACTCCTAGCCCTGAGCTATCTTATTCCCTCCAGCGTTGGACACTTGATTGCATAATCCTCTATTCTCCATTCATTTATGTGTAGAGGGTTGACAGTGGCCATCTTCCATGTGGATGGTGTGTGGATGGTGGCAGGTCTGTGTTTGACTGTGGTGTGTGATGAAGCTGTGAGCACATGCCTGAGTTCATGTAGGAGGCAGACAGTGATGTTATTATGCCCCATGGAGATATGCTGTTGTTGCCATCAGTAGGCAGTATGTACATGTTCACCATTGCTGAGGGGAGGAGTGCAGTTGATGTGCATATCCCCCTCCACAACTGGGGTGGACAGGGTGGCGATGTTCCACCTAAGCTGTGTGATGCAGGCTGCCTATATTCATACCATGTGTGTATGAGGTGTTCTTTACCCCCAGAACAGGGTGAATTGTGTTATTTTCACTGAGACTTACAACATATGTGGAGACACAGTTGCAATTGTCCTTTGTGGTGTGGATATGTCTTATTTGTAGTCATAGTCAGCCATACAGGAAGTCACCTGTGAACTTACATGCTTGCTCAGATATTACATGCTTGCTCAGATATAGGTGGACTTGCTTCCAAGTTGTTGCCTGTACCTATGTGTCCCTGTACAACCAATGTTGGAACCTATTATGTGGTTTGTGTATTGCTGCTGTCCACCAAAGGGGACTACTCTACCTTGGTGGAGGCTGGTTATACAGGTCAGGTACTGATGAGTCCATAAAGCTACAGTGGATATAAAGCATACACACACCTGTTACAATGCCTGCTATTTGTGAAATTGGAACATGACACCACAATAACTCATTTCAAAACAATTCCCACCTATAATGTGACCGATAGCCTATACAATTCAATTGAAAACATAACAATCTTGTCTGTGAAAACATATGGAAATAATAATCAGTACAATAAGCCAGATGAATGAGTGTGCACACCTTTAAACTGATATGTTGTGTATGCACCTCTTGAGATGGTTACAGCATTCATTTATCTTGGTTTGGACTCTAACATCATGGCACATCTTCACTTGGCAATAGTTGCTCACCTTCCTAGAAACACCTTTGATTGTACTTCAATGGAATTGCACAGGTTAAGGGTCACATCCAAGATAAGAAACATTATGAAATGATCTTCTGTGGTCTGATTGTCATACAGCACACAAATCTGGCATTTCAACAGGGGTGTGTACACTTGTGATATCCACTGTATATAGGTGTTGATATAGCTGGTAGTGGTAGGCATGGACAGAGGGTCATAACACAGTTGGACACTTCTCTGATTAATACCTGATAATCATGCCTACTCTAGTACCCATATCAGTGTCAGGGCAATGCAACAACCCGTAGCTGTACACATTTATGTTTGTTGTATGCACTGACACTGATATTACACACATGTGCAACATGCACAACCTATGTACCTGACTGCTTGAAACCCATGTGATTAGTTTTGTGCCTTCCAGCTGAACATATGCATACATACACATGCTCAGGGGATGCCTGGTATACATTTCTGTTCTATGTTAATATGGCACACTGTATATACAGTCTTGCTGCTCAATCATACTTCTCAACCTGTTATAGCAGTGCGTCTGGACAATGGCCCACATAAATGGGTGTCAAAAGGGACATCAGTATTGATACTGTATTAATATAGCTGTACCATACATTAGTCTGTTGATTGCACAGTAAGCTTTGACATCACTATGATAACCTGGAAGATGTCCAACAGTCATAAGTAGGCTATTATGTTACAATGTCATTGCTCACAGAACTGCCAATGGTTTGGCTGACATAACACAGGTATATGTGTATGTGACTACAGATATCAGTCACAAATGTGCTTATTGTCCAGCAGAACACTGTACAGTTGAATGTTATTAATTCAATATATCATATGCAATTCAACACACAGGTCTGCAACAGGTCTTTACTATGCACATGCCCTATATAGCGCTCTTAGCTTTACAAGACAAATGTGTCATACTCATATTCACAGGTAACATGGATATGGACAACATCCCATTAACTGGCCTAGCAGTGGCACAGTCACAACTGTTTGACAGACACCCCAGTGGTTGCCATATATGAGCTGTCCTTTCCTATAGTGAGTCAGGCTCTGGAGCTGTGATCCTACCTTGCAACCTCTTAGAGCAACACATCTGGGCAAAGCCTAAAATGATAGGGGGGATACATAGGGACAGACTTTAAATATTCCTGTTACAAACATAGGAAGTTTGTAGAATGATACATTTTGCATTACCATGAATATTCGTAAGGATGTGGAGTCTTAAACTCAAGTGTTTGTCATTATTTGATTACTTCAGTCCTCAGCTATTTGCCAGAAAAGTACAGCTTTAAGGAGTAATAGACAGAAAACTATGATGGGAAAATCTGGACATTCTGTAAGGAACTGTACGGTTGAGAGGTATGCCTGTGATCTCTCCCACTGCAGAGTGGGCCAGATGCTCTGGCCATATCAGCTGTTCAGCAGGGCATTAATACAGCACAAGGCAGAAAGACACCCACAAGGGCAGACACCAATAATGCAAAACCTCGTTTTATTTGTCTTAATAAATTTCATACTGCTTGTACATCTAAGGAGTTTTTCTTGGGCTATACAACGATACTGCATTGAAGGTGGATTGTGCCGTGCGGAGGTTTTGCATCATTAATACAGCACGTCTTGTTGGGACATATATTCCTTCAAGCCATATTTACCATTATTACAGACCAAGTACTACATTCAGTTACATGCTTTCATGTTCCACTTACTTTTTTTCTTTCTTCTCTTTTCCAATTTATGTTTTATTTATTTTCTCTTTCTCTCTCTCTCTCTCTCTCTCTGTTCACTATAGGGATAGAGCTAGTTTGAATAGGTGGCAGCATAGCTTTTGTAGGTGATGCTCATGACCAGGTGATGGCTTGTGCACCTATTGGGGTTGCCCACTTGCTAATTGCATGCAGAGCAGCTGTGTAGTTCTTTCAATAACCAATGTCATGGCAACATACTCCTATAACTGAGTACTCCATGTGGGCATTGGCCCTTTCCCTTACTTGTGAGGAAGACATCCTGGAGTTGTGTGAGCTACTACATCTTACAACAAGACTTGTGGAGACAAGCCAACTAAATCGTGGAGAAGGTTCAAGACGTACGGGCAGAATGTGATTATTGCTGTTATATGTTTGGAATACTGCTAGTTTAACAGGGTTTGTCTGCACATGCTACTTCTGCATGGCTTTCAGTCTGACAAAGTTCTGTCTCTGCATAGCTCTCAACTGTAGGGCCATCCACGTAATGGCAACATGTTAGCCTGTTATGTTTGGTCTGTTCCTCAGACAGGTGTTGTCCTTGGCAAGTCAGTAGCATACTCTAGTGATTGCATTATGTAAATGGTAACATCCATTTGTACAACAAGCCTTGTAACACCAGCAACTTTCTCAGTGTATAACAACAATATTAAAAGCATTGCCATGTATTTGGGCCTCTGTCCACCAATTATGTCAGGCTTTGTCCATATGTCATACAGTACAAGGTTGATAGGTATATTGGTCTATCATTATTTAGTGCTGTCATTCCTGCTGAGGGGAAAGGCTGGGAAACATGTTGAAGTCTGTACATTCAAGAGGTTGGTGTATAGAGAATGCTCTTTGATGCCCTTGTAACATATTTCATGAGGGTAAAAGTAGCACATGTTTTAAAACTAGGCTGTTAGAACATGTGAGACATATTACTGATAAGAAAGATGACAGTTCTAAGCCGTACATTTGAATAAATCTCACCATGGGGATAGTAGTGTGTTCCAAGATACTGTTGTTGAAAAAATCTGTTCCTCCGTCTGATGAAACATGCATAAAAGAACAATTGTTATGTACCGACTCAATGTATTAATATTAATTGTGATATTTATCCCGTAGGCAGTTAAATGAGGAGTGTAATTGGAGGCTGTGTATTTAATTATGTAATTAGGTGTTAATTGCTTCTTGTGATTAAGGCATGTATTTCTGGTAATGTTTTACTCCTTGAAGGCTTTGGCCAAGACATCAGAGTATCATAAACATGTGTGAATTACTGGCTGGATATATTTTTCTTTGCTATGTTCAGACATTTTATTTGTTTTGCTAAGAGATTGTTGTATGACTGGCCAATGTGTG
The DNA here is from genome assembly GCF_019279795.1 of Protopterus annectens. Taxonomy (NCBI): domain Eukaryota; kingdom Metazoa; phylum Chordata; order Ceratodontiformes; family Protopteridae; genus Protopterus; species Protopterus annectens. The sequence goes on along the minus strand of NC_056728.1, from coordinate 939,718,109 downwards.
TGGCCTATCATGATTTTGTAGCAATATACTGTTCACTTATTTATTTGGAATGTGGGGGGGGCAGATGTGAGTGTCGTGGATGCTTTTGTATCCAGCTGTGCATGCTGCCCCAGTTATGGGCAGTCTGACAGCAGCATATGTTTGTAGGGACATTTTGGGACATGTATGTATATATATATATATATATATATATATATATATATATATATATATATATATATATATATATATATAGATATATATATATGTGTGTGTGTGTGTGTGTGTGTGTGTGTGTGTGTGTGTGTGTGTGTGTGTATATATATATATATATATATATATTTATATCGTGCAGTCAGACATCAGATCCACACTCTGAACCTCTTACTGCAACAAATCTGACTAAAGGCTGTCTAAATGGGGGTGAAGGGGCCCAAACTAGGGCCACTTTTAATTATTGCCCTTATCCCTTTCTCATATAGGTTCATATGTAGGCTATCATCCCAAGGGCCTAAGTAAGCCTAGCCAACAAGGTTCCTTGGATTATGCCACCCAAGAAAGCTAATTTCCTGTGCCCCAGTTGAGCAGAGCCACAGAAGTGATCCCCAGGGTGTATTTCCTATTTCCCATCCACTCATCAAGATTGTTCTTGAAGAGTGATAATGAAGAACTTTGCTGGACATAGATGGGTAGCTTGTTCCAGAATATGGGAAGTCTCTGGGACAGGAATCCATCCCTCCAGCATGTCCTGTTTATTGTGGTGACAAGGTTTAGGTCCCTAGAGCATGTAGCTTAGAGGAATTGAGATTTCTTTAGGTGTAGCATGTCCAACAGCTCTGGGTTTAACATAGTTTTATATATTAGGCAGAGATCCCCTCAGAGTAGGTGATATGCTACAGTTTAAAGCTGGATTTTTTTGAGACTGTCAGTGTAGGGCATCTGTTTGTGGCCAGTAATCCTCTTTGTGAGGTACTTCTGTGGCCTTTCCAGCTGCTGCAGATGTCTTGTGAGGTCATTCCAAAAGGGGCGTTGTACTCTATAATGGGTCTAATGAGTGCCGAGTAGAGGGGAACAATGACCTCTTTTTTTCCTGAATGAGAACCCTTTTGTGATGAGGTGTGCCACATAGAAGGATTTCCTGACTACTGTGGTGATGTGATTATCAAAGGAGAGACTACTGTCCACCTGGGTCCCAACGTCTTTTATCACACATTCAGCATTAAGTAAACTGCCATTTATGTGGTAGTTCATGGGTACAGAGTTTTTACCAAAGGGGATGACAATGCAATTTTTGGCACTGAGCTTGAGGCCATGCCTCTGACACCAGGCGTCTGCCTCAGTGAGTCCCTTTTGTAGGATGTCCACATCATTTGGGGCCTCAACTATGACTCCTATTTTGCAGTCATCTGCGAACATCATTAGCCAGAGGCCTTCTGTGTTAGCCTGTACTTCAGAGAAGTAGATACCAAACAGGAGAGGTCTCAGGACTGAACCTTGTTGTACTCCACTTGTCACTGGTTTGAAGTCAGATTTGGAGTCTGCAACTTTTACAGTGTGGGTTCTGTCAGTGAGTCACTTGGCAACCTATCTTGTGATGTAGGGATTTATATCTAGTTTAGTAAGTTTAGCTATAATTCCAGAATGGGGGATGGTGTTGAAAGCCTTGACAAGGTCAAGATAGGCTGTGTGGACCACCTTACCCTCCTCTGCGGCTTTGGTGATTGCCTCAGAGAAGTCAATCAGGTTCAGAAGGCATGATTTGCCTTTCAGAAACCTGAACTGGGTGGGGTCCAGAGGTTGGAGGCTACCAATGTCTTTGTTTATGAGTTCCATGATGATACTTTTCATGGCCTTGCAGACCAGGCTTGTCAGGCTAATAGGGCAATAGTTCCCAGGATCAGTGGTGGCTCTCCCTTTGTGGAGTGGGATAACTGTTGCTTTGCGCCATTCAGTGGACACAAAGCCTGCCGTGAGACTATGATTGAACACGGTGCTTAGCTGGGGAGCCAGTTTGTTCTGAAGTTCATGTAAAATGCAGCCTGGGATGCTGTCCAGTCCCATGGATGCTGTGGTTTTGGTTTTAGAGATTGCAACATTTACCTGCATAGATGTGATTACAGGGGCTCTGCATTATTCCTGTATAGATATGGGCCCTGTAGGGGGTGAGGGGGGGGGGGTAAAGTTAGCACTGAACCTATCTGCCAGGATGTTGGCATTATCAGTTGGCTCTGTAATTTTTATGCAATTGTACTGTAACTCAGAGCAGATCTGGGTGTTGCCATTGAGATTCTTGACATAGATATATAATGCTTTCTGGTTGCCCTTAGAATCGGTGGTGATTTTGTTTTCATAGCTAGCTTTGGATGATCTTATAAGGGATCTCAGCTTCTTAATGAGGCTGACCAGGGTGCTCCTCCTCTCATGGGATTTTACTCTCTTTTGCAACAGTTTCTTCCTTTTGTTGTAGAGTTTGTTTATGGCAGGGGACCACCAGACTAGCTTCGTTTTTTTGGAGGATAGCGTCTTGGTTCTGTTAGGGATAGCATGATCCATGCACTTGTGTAAGTGCTTATAGAGTGCATTTGTGTAGGATTCAGCAGTCGTAACTGTATTGCCCATCTGCATGGGTGTCATGAAGTTCACCACTTCTGTCTTAAGAAGCATGAAGTTGGCTTTGGAGAATTTTTTACCATGGTTTCCTTAATAGTGGGTGGGGGTGGGATGCAGATATCTAGGGTGATTAGCTTATGGTCAGATCTGACCAATGAGGATTTGATTTCAGGTCTGGACCACTGGTCACTCATGTTGGTAATTACTAGGTTTAGGATATTGTTGCCCCTAGTGGGGGTATAGATAAGTTGATCCAGTGCATTGGAATTTATGAATTCCAGAAAGCGTTGAGTGAAAGAATTGGTACATTAGTAGTTTTCCCAGTTAATGGCGGGATAGTTGAAATCACCCATCATTAGGGTGTTTGGTTGAACCCTAATATTTTCCAGTATATCAAGAAAAGAGGAGTGGGAATCCTGGGGTATGGTGGAGGATCTGTAGCAAGCTACAATTTGGAGTGCAGTTTTGCCCAGAGTTAGTTGCACTTGGATAACCTCTGATGCATTATGCTGCGTTAACTAGCCTGGAGGTCTGGCTATCCTTAATGAATATGGACACACCTTCGCCTTTGGTGTTCTGGTCCAGGTTAGATGGCCGAAAAGTGTAGTATGAGTTATAGCCTGGTAATGCAGGGGTGCTGTCTAGAGCCTTGAACCAGGTCTCAGTCACTGCACAGATATCAATGTTTTCTATTTTAAGGAGTGCCTCGAGTGAGTGCATTTTCAGATTTAGACTTCTAGATTTGAGTAGCATTAACCTCAGGTTTTTGCTTGCTGTTCCTGTTATGGTGGTGAATTTGTCATTTGAACCTTGACTAAAAAAAGGCACTATAGGGGCGGCAATAGCCTTAGCCAGTGTCCAGAATCCCAGAGGCAACAGGTACAGGCCATCTCTGGTAAAGCATCGTGATCTGTCGACCATGTCGTCCCAGCCAGACAGATACTGGATCCCCTTAGAATGACACCAGAAGCTTAGCCAATTGTTGAAGTCAATCATTTTGTCCTTGTACTGCGGTATCATTCTGGGCAATGGCAGGATGATACTCAGGACTAGGGTCATACCTGCATGGGCTACAAGATCGGAGAGCTCTTCCATGTCTCTTTTCCTCTAGTCCAGGGAGGTACATCTCAGGTCATTCACACCAACATGGACAATGACAGAGTCATATTTGTACTTGTTGTGGAGTGACCTGAGTGCATGGGTTATATGGCAGATCCTGGCACCCAACAGGAAGGTGACAGTAACCTTCTCCTTGTTTAGCCTGGTGAGTGGGACATCAGTGTGCCTGACTACAGAGTCACCTATGACTTGTGTGTTGGGTACATTGGTTTGCCTTATGGGCTGTGTTTTTTTGGCACACTGTGTCTGTGGGCTATGTGTCATTTGGGGTGTGTTGGGGGGGTGGAAGTTGCTTGCGTTTCTGCTTTGAAGGTCTCTGTTGCTTGAAAAGATTATTATTGAGAGCCTCTATGAATGTTTTTGTGTTTCTATGTGTGGATTTTGGTGGTGTAGGTTTAGAGGGACTATGTAATGAGTGTGGTGTGATGCAAGTATTTACCCTCTCCTCTTGTCTGTCAAGTTCAGTCTTGGTTGGAGAGAGCTTTACCCCCAGTTTGGCTAGATAACTGCATCTCTCACAGGTTGTGGTGTTGGGTGGTAGGATGAGAGGGTTGTCTGTGTACATGAGGCAATTGCTACATTGCCTCAAGATGCCAAGATTCATCAGATAGACAGGAGAGAACACTGGGAGCTGACCCTTGGACATTCCTGAATAAAAAACTACTTTCCTATAGACAAGGGAGGAAAGTGAGTATAAGAACTGTTTTTCTCTAAGCAAGTGAGGAAAGTAAGTACACAAACTGTTTTCCTCTAGGTAAAGAGGAAGGTTGAGTGCTGTAGTACATTGTAGCTTATTTAGTGCTAACAACAAGTTCTGAGCAAGTGCTGAGTACGAATAAGCAAATTCAAGTGCTACAACTATGAATCTGTACTTGGATCTTGTGGTAGATAGGCTACCTAATGCTTACCATTCCCACTGATAAGCTAGAATGCTTCCTTCCAGCACAGAAAGGCTTGGGGGGCTCAAAAGCTTACAAACAGTCCTGGATACAGCAAATCTGTATCTGGACTAGACTAGTTACAGGAAAGGTGGGAAACAAGCGAAAATGTGGGCTTTTAAACCAGACAGTTGAGATGGAAAAACTGCTCAAACGGACAATAAACTACAATTTCTGGGCCAGAAACCACTCTTGTGGTAGATAGGCTACCTAGTGCTTACCACTCCCACTAATAAGCTAGAAGGCTTTCCTCCAACACAGAAAGGCTTGGGGGGCCAAGAAGCTTACAAGCAGTCCTGGATACGGCAAATCTGTATCTGGACTAGACTAGTTACAGGAAATGTGGGAAACAAGTGCAAATGCAGGCATTTAAACCAGAAAGTTGAAAGAGATGGAAAAACTTCAAAACAGCCAATAAACTACAATTTCTGGGCCAGAAATCACTCTTATGGTAGATAGGCTACCTAGTGCTTACCACTCCCACTAATAAGCTGGAAGGCTTCCCTCCAACACAGAAAGGCTTGTGGGGCTCAGAAGCTTACAAGCAGTCCTGGATACAGCAAATCTCTATCTGGACTACACTAGTTACAGGAAAGGTGGGAAACGAGCACAAATGAGGGCTTTTAAACCATTAAGTTGAAAGAGATGGAAAAACTTCAAAACAGCCAATAAACTACAATTTCTGGTCCAGAAACCACTCTTGTGGTAGATAGGCTACCTAATGCTTACCACTCCCACTGATAAGCTAGAAGGCTTCCCCTCCAATGCAGAAAGGCTTTGGGGGTTCAGAAGCTTACAAACAGTCCTGGATACAGCAAATCTGTATCTGGACTAAACTAGTTACAGGAAAGGCAGGAAACACACTTAGAATTTTTTTTTGGAAAGTGGAAAGGGAGAAAGGAGAAACAGAATATAAGTCAAAATTAAGGAGTTAAGTGGCTTGCCCTTCACAAATGCTCTCTCTGTATTAGGTAGAATGAGCTAGTGACACTAGACTGGAATAGAGCTGGGATAGAGCTGAACTGATGGGACTGGTAGGAGTGTCTGAAGTCAAAATATGATCTCATTGTACTCGGTAGAGTGAGCAAATGAGATAGACCCAGAAGGAGTGTTCAAACACAAATTATCAAAAGGGGTGGGCAATTTCAAAGTCATCAAGATTAATACCACAACAAGAACATGGAGGGCGGGCGGGAAACTAACTGCAAAGACAGAGAGAGACCACAGTATTCTATGAAACAATTAAATAGAAAAATAAATAACTAGAGAGAGACACAGACCAATGAAACAATTAATTACACAGAAAAAAAAAATAAAATGCAGTACAATATTTAACACTGCAAGTTTGTACTTAACTCAGCTAGTAATGCAGTTGATTGTAGGTATGTAGCAGAAGCCAAACAACTCAGATACTGAGCAGTAATAAATTCAAAGATATGTGACTAACACTTATAATACAGAGAAACCCTCTAGGCTAAGCGTTTAACACTGAATATCAATGAAGTGTAACACAGCAGCCCCCACTAACTGCAGAGACAGAGAGAGACCACGGTATTCTATGAAACAATTCATATGTATATATGTATACATGTGTATATATATATATATATATATATATATGTGTGTGTGTGTATATATATATATATATATATATCTATATGTGTGTGTATATATATATATATATATATATATATATATATATATATATATATGTATATATGTGTATATATCTATATCTATATATATTTGGTTGAAAACATACCCATTTGTTTATGTATTTAGATTATTGATGAAGATAAGGTGGGGAGAGAGATGCCAATTAACAAATGTAGATTCTTGCTGTGGTCACAGCTTTAATGATCATTGTTCTAATCATTACTCTACAGGTATTATTACAACAACCTATGGCCTTGGGTTGGGAAGTGGTATGTTTGTACACAGTGTATAATTACAGCTACTTTATACCTTCTCTTTCCTGGAAGGCCTGTGGAGGGAATGTTTGTTAATACTACCTGATTGTTTCTACCCATATTCCCATAGTCAGGGTTACATATGTGCACTCATACTGTGTGTGTGTGTGTGTGTGTGTGTGTGTGTGTGTGTGTGTGTGTGTGTGTGTGTGTGTGTGTGTGCTACTGACATACTCTGCCTTGATTTTTATCAGTCACCCTGGTTGTTGGTAGCAGGGACAAGTAGCTGTGACAGCATAACACTTTTGAACATTTCTTGGGGGAGACCACTTGGTGAGAAGGTTCCCCTGCACCCTAGTGAAAGGAGTGTGCAGTTAGAACTTGTCTAATCAAAGACTGCTGGAATGGGGCTCAGTTTTTAGCTTTTTATTGGTTAATGGGTTAATTTGTTTAAATCTGTTTGCTCATTTGCTACTGTTATATAAAAAAAATACACTTTATGCATCACCGCTTAGCTAAGGTTAAAATATTCCTGGTGCGATAAAGTTTGCTCTTCAAATTTTCCCTTAGAACTAGCCATTTTTTTAGTTTTAGCACTCAAATCTGTTTTTTATTTTAGCTCAGCACTTGTTCAGAACTCGTTATAAGCAGCAAACAAGCTACAAATTACTACAGCACTCAACTTCCCTCACTTGGCTAGAGGAAAACAGTTTTTAGTACTTAATAAATAAGCACCTACCCAGGCATGTCTAAGGGTCAGCTCCTGGTATTTTCTCCTGTCTACCTGATGAATCTGGGCATCTTGGGGCAATTTGCCTCATGTACACAGACAACCCTCTCCTCCTACCACCCAACACTACAACCTGTGAGAGATGCACTTATATAGCCAAACTGGAAGCAAAGCTCTCTTCACCCAAGACTGGACTAGACAGTCAAGAGGAGAAGGTGAACACTTGCACCACACCACACTCATCACATAGTCCCTCAAAACCTACACCACCAAAACACACACATAGAAACACAAAACACACACCTACATTCATGGAGGCTCTCAATAAAAATCTGCTCAAGCAACAGAGACCTCTAAAGCAGAAACACAAGCAACCTCCACCCCCAACACAACACAAATGGCACATAGCCCACAAACTCAGTGTGCCACTCAACCACAGCCCATAAGGCATAACAACGTACCCAAAACTCTAGTCATAGGTGACTCTATAGTCAGGTACACTGATGTTCCACTCACCAGGCTAAACAAGGATAAAGTTATTGTCAGCTGCCTATCAGGTTCCAGGATCCGCCACATAATGCACGCACTCAAGTCACTCCACAACAAGTACAAATGTGACTCTGTCATTGTCCATGTTGGTGTGAATGATCTGAGACGTACCTCCCTGGACTACATGAAAAGAGACATGGCGGAGCTCTCTGATCTTGTAGCCCAGGCAGGTATGACCCTAGCCCTGATTAGCATCCTGCCATCACCCAGAATGATACTACAGTACAAGGACAAAATGATTGACTTCAACAATTGGCTAAGCTTCTGGTGTCATTCTAATGGGATCCAGTATCTGTCTGCCTGGGTTGACATGATCGACAGACCATGATGCTTTGCCAGAGATGGCCTGCACCTGTTGTCCTTGGGATTCCAGATACTGGCTATGGCTCTTAGCACCCCTATAGTGCCTTTTTTAGGCAAAGTTCAAATGATAAACTCACCACCGTAACAGGTACAAGCAAGCAAAATCTGTGGGTAATGCTACTCAATACTAGAAGTCTAAACCTCAAAATGCATTCACTCGAGGCACTCCTTAAAATGGAGAACATCGACATCTGTGCAGTGACAGAGACCTGGTTCAAGGCTCCAGAGAGCACCCCTGCATTACCAGGCTATAATTCATACCACAAATACAACTTAAAAAAAGCAAAAAACAAAATATTAAAATACCACCAAGACCACCGATCCAAGAAGTAAGCAATTTTAATGAAACACTTAATGCCTCGGCTTGCACAGCCTTCCAAGAGTAAAAACACTGCAAAACACTCTTAACTTAAATACAGCATATTGCACAAGACAATTAATCAATTAAGCATACAATTTAAATCACGTACTTCCAATTATATTCCTTGTCGAGTCCCTGAGGCTCCAAAGTACCATACTTTAAAATAAAGAGGGTTTCTTTTTTAAAAGTTTATTTTTTAAGGACACACATTCACCTATACCAACTTACAATGTTTCCAGAACACAATCTCTAAGAAAATCAGGATTAGAATTGTGGGGGACCCTCTAGTTTTTTATTTTTTATACTACACAGCAAAAAAGACCTAGCAGTACTTTGTGTGTTTGGAATTTTTATTTTTTATGTCCCTAATGTGTTCCTGTGACCAGACCCCAAAACTCCTATAAGTTTCCTCTATGGAGAACTTATTGCATCCACATCTCAGCACATACATTAGCCCCTCAGTATTACAACTGTATTCATACATTGCCGTAAATTTAATACCATTAATATAGAGAGAGAACTCACTACATAATGAAAGTTGGAATGGCCATCACATGGAACAGTGTCTTTATCTGTGCTTAAATTCTGACTAACATTAACATCTGGTAAACAAAACTGGTTATATACCAGAATATCAGCCACATTCCTAGCTCTTTTATATGCAATACTCACAAAGTCAGGTAGTATAGAGTTCAAAATGTTATCCCTTAGAAGCATGGGCCACAAACTACATGCTTTTTTAACTATTTCCTCAGTTATAACATTATAGGCTGTCACTAATAAAACTTTCTTCTGGTCCCCATTATTTACAACTGTGTTGGTGGATTTGTTGGGTCTATATTATGTAGTTGAAGTCTCAAAACTTCGAACCTCACATGAGCTAACTCATATGAGAGAAGTTAAAAACATTGACTATATAATAAAATAAAATTAAAAAAAAAAAAAAATTACCTTACCACTCTGAGCAGGAGCGCAAGCACCCCTGCACCCCCCACACCCCCTACTTAAATATACCAACTCCGAGAACGCACTTCAGTGCAGAAAGGGAAAATGTCCCATTCTGTGCGTGAAAAGCCTTGACTTTCAACTTCGACCTTTCCGACGTTCGATCATATGATGTCGACCATCTATGATTCGAACATCGGAACGGTCACTCATCTAATATAGACCCAATTTGTTTCCACATGTACCAACTTGATATTTCCCACCAACATGGGCATAATGAGAGTATCCCTGGTGGTTAGAAGAATACCTCATGTCCATGATTTATATAGTGGTAATACTGAGGGGCTAGTGTATGTGCTGAGATGAGGATGCAATTAGTTCTACATAGGGGAAACTTATAGGAGTTTTAGGGTCTGGTTACAGGAACTTATTAGGGACATAAAAAATAAAAAAATAGAAAGTCCCCTTGGGTGCCATTTCATGACAGCACACAATTCTGATCCTGATTCTCTTAGGGGTTGTGTTCTGGAAACACTGCAAGTTGGTGTAGGTGAATGTGTGTCCTTAAAAATAAACTTTTAAAAAAAGAAACCCTCTTGATTTTAAAGTATGGCACTTTGGAGCCTCAGGGACCCAGCAAGGAATGTAATTGGAAGTATGTGATTTAAATTGTATGCTTAATTGATTAATTGTCTTGTGCAATATGCTGTATTTAAATTAAGAGTGTTTTGCAGTGTTTATAATCTTGGAAGGCTGTGCAAGCCGAGGTGCTATGTGTTTCATTAAAATTACTTACTTCTTGGATCGGTGGTCTTGGTGGTATTTTAATATTTTATTTTTTGCTTTTTTTTAAGTTGTATTTGTTGTTTTATGGCCACTGATCCTGCAAATAATGTGCCACATCCCTTTAAGTATGATACTATTGATGGCAGCCAAAGGACTATTCAGTGGTTTGTTTTACAACTGAATGAGAGAAGATCTAGAAATTTAGAAGCAGTTGGTACTTGTAATGTGTCCAGTACTGGTAATCTGGCTACTCTTGAAGTGGCTGTTCAGGATCCGGCTATGGCTACTTCTTGGGAGCATTTTATGGGGGAACAAGAACATCATTTTGTGAACCGTTTTCAAACTTTGGGCTCTTCCATTGTGACTACTTTATCAGCAGAGGCTGTAAATCTGAGGGAGAAGCTGGAAAATCTGCTGCAGAAAGAGGCTAGTACACATATCAACATTCTTTGTCTTCAGCGGTATGTACAGCTGAATATTACCCTAAGAGGTCTATGAGCATACAAATCACCTACAACCCCTTTGAGGAGGGGAATGCTGAGGATATGTTCTTTCAAAAGAGATGGATACAGACAGCTCACCAGTGTTCTACCGAATGGGTACGCATCCTAATTGAGAGGGACGAGTTAAAGAAGCGAAGGCTTAAAGAAGAAATCAGAATGGTGAGTGTTGAACTTGATAAACTTTTAACATCTATTAAATTGACTAGTATGCTGGAAGAAATTAATGGCAGACTTGTGGACTTTGAAGAATTACTAGTTGAGCGTAAAAGCTACATAATTAACAGAGACATTAGGGATTACAGTCTTGATAAAGTGTATCTTTGGAAAAGAAACTATAATAGATCTTTTTCATCTAGAAGCAGAAGTAACACTGGTAGCAATGATGTCAGTTGGGGTAAAAATGTTTCTGCTTCTTCCTCAGTTTCTTTTGCTGCTTCTGAGGGGGCAGATGTGATTGCTGGAGCTGAGGGGAATGTGGAACAGTTTCCAGCCCTGCCCAAGGCACAAAATTCAAAAGATATGCAGAACCGCTTTTGGAATTCAAGTTCTGCCAGGACAGACTTTAACAACAGAAAACAGCGCCGCGATGAATGGGGCCAGCAAAAGAACTATAATAAGAAGGGACGGCATAACAAGAAAAAACGCTGGTATTAATGTATTTTGTGACAATTTACATGTTAAATCTGTCCAAACATGAAATTTCTGATGTGGTTATGTCTGTATTATGTCTTGGCCTTAAATTTATACCAACTGCTTTACCAAGAATACATGTACTTAAAAGTGAAATCTTTTCTTTCAGTAGAAAATTGCATTTGATGTATTACTTTAAACAAGAGAGAGGGCGTTGTGACTACTGACTGTTATGAAAGTGGTGATGATGATTCTTTTCACTCATGTTTGTCATCTCAGAAAGATTTGTTTGAGAATGACTTTAGTGCTTATTGCCAACTGAACACTGATGCTCTCTCTGCTAAAGTTCTTTTATTCCACCTTTTCTAAACAGCACTTTGCAAGGATATTTTGCTACACTTAATTTTGAGGTTGAACAAATGTACTGGTCTTGCATAGAGAATAAGTCTAATATATGCTTTAACTTAACTAAGCAGCAATGGCTAGCCCTATTGGAATTTGGTAATGACAGAAGATGGGTGGTTAAACCATCTGATAAGGGCAACCAGATAGCAACCATGCATTTTACACCATATTTAGAGATGTGTTATAAACATTTGAACAATGTGGAAATTTATAGAAAATACAATGTTTCTGATTATTTTGAAGCTATTAAGGAGTACCAACTGTTGTTAGACAAAGGTCTTAGGTTGGGGTATTTTACCTCTAAGGATGTGGAAAAGAAGTTTGTAGTGGAAAACTGTTCTATGGCAGTTTTTTACTGTTTACCTAAGACACATAAAGGTCTAACTAACCTTAGTGGTTGACCTATAGTGTCTGCACAGAGGTACTTTTTGAAAAATATAAGTGTGCTGCTACATGAACATCTTAAGAAATATGTCATGCGTACAGCCTCTTATATTAGGGATAGCCAGGATTTTTTTGACAAAATAAAAGGGAAAGTTTGGAATATGAACATGTTTTGGCTCTGCCTGGATGTCAAAAGTCTTTATACTAACATTGAGCATGAAATAGGGATTCAGGCCATATTCCATTTCCTGGGGGACTTTCCCATGTCTCATTTTTTGATAGATTTAGTTATGTTTTGTTTGAAAAATAATTGTTTTATGTTTAATGGGGATATTTTTCGGGGGCGGCTTTTGCCCCCCCTCCCATGTATGCTATTTTAGCTATGGCTAAACTTGAAGATGATTTTATTTATAGACATGATTTTTTAGATCAAAAGTTATTTTATATTTTAGATTTATTGATGATCTTATTATTTTATGTCAAGGAAGCCAGACAGAAGCCCTTGGGTTTGTTGATGACTTACAATCTAATACTATGGGCTTAAGCTTTGATTGTATACAGCTTGGCCCACAAGTGAATTTTCTGTATATTAGCTTAGATGGATTTACAACTAGTCTCCATAGGAATTTGAACATAGAAATGTATTTTTATATGGGAGTAGTTGTCACCCCAAACATTTGGTCAAGGTACTGCCTTATAATGAATTCTTATGAATTCATAAGCTTTGTAGCCTTGATATGAGCTTTTACAGAGAGATAGCAGAAGCAGAAGATATGTTTATTAAAAGAGGCTATGATGTTCAGTTGGTTAGGGAAGCTAAACAAAAAAACATGGACATGATGTATTCTTGTAACTCCCAGGGATGCTCTCATTATACCCGTGTTGGTAGGAAATATAAAGATGATACATCTGGAAACAAATCCACCAACACAGTTGGAAATAATGGGGACCAAAAGAAAGTTTTCTTAGTGACAACCTATAATGTTATAACTGAGAAAATAGTTAAAAAAGCACATAGTTTGTGCCCCATGCTTCTAAGGGATAACATTTTAAACCCTATACTACCTGAATTTGTGAGTATTGCATCTAAAAGAGCTAGGAATGTGGCTGATATTCTGGTACATAACAATTTTGTTTACCAGATGTTAATGTTAGTCAGAATTTAAGCACAAATAAGGACACTGTTCCATGTGATGGCTGTTCCATCTGTCATTTTGTAGTGAGTTCTTTCCCCTATATTAATGGTATTAAATTTACAGCTAGGTATGAATACAGTTGTAATACTGAGGGGCTAGTGTATGTGCTGAGATGTGGATGCAATAAGTTCTACACAGGGGAAACTTATAGGAGTTTTAGGGTCCTGTTACAGGAACATATTAGGGACATAAAAAATAAAAAAAATAGAGAGTTCCCTTGGAAGCCATTTCATGACGGCACACAATTCTGATCCTGATTCTCTTAGGGGGTTGTGTTCTGGAAACATTGCAAGCTGGTAAAGGTGAATGTGTGTCCTTAAAAAATAAACTTTAAAAAAAAGAAACCCTCTTGATTTTAAAGTATGGTACTTTGGAGCCTCAGGGACTCAACAAGGAATGTAATTGGAAGTATTTGATTTAAATTGTATGCTTAATTGATTAACTGTCTTGTGCAATATGCTGTATTTAAGTAAAGAGTGTTTTGCAGTGCTTTTACTCTTGGACGTCTGTGCAAGCAGAGGCGCTAAGTGTTTCACTAAAATTGCTTACTTGTTGAATCAGTGGTCTTGGTGGTATTTTATAATTCATACCACACCTTTTGGCCACCTAACCTGGACCAAAACACTAAAGGCGGTGGCGTGTCCATATTCATTAAGGATATCCACACTTCCAGGCTAGTTGCTCAGCATAATGCATTCGAGATTATCCAAGTACAACTAACTCTGGGCAAAACTGTAATCCAAATTGTAACTTGCTACAGATCCCCCACCATGCCCCAGGATTCCTACTCCTCATTTCTTGATACACTGGAAAATATTAGGGTAGAACCCAACCCCCTAATAATGGGTGATTTCAACTACCCCACCATTAACTGCGAAAACTACTCATGTACCATCTCTTTTGCTCAACGTTTTCTGGAATTCAGAAATTCCAGCACCTTGGATCAACTTATCCACACCCCCACCAGGGGCAGCGATATCGTAGACCTGGTCATTACCAACATGGGCAACCGGTGTTCCACACCAGAGGTCAATTCCTCGTTGGTCAGATCCGACCACAAGCTAATCACCCTAGACATCCACACCCCACCCCCACCCCCCATTAGGGAAACCATCGCAAAAAATTTCTCCAAAGCCAACTTCACGCTTCTTAAGACAGAAGTGGCAAACTTCACGACACCCATGCAGATGGACAATAGAGGTACAACTGCTGAATCCTACACAAATGCACTTTATAAGAACTTACACAAGTGCATAGATTATGCTATCCCTATCAGAGCCAAGATGCTATCCTCCAAAAAAGGAAGCCAATCTGGTGGTCCCCTGCCATAAACAAATTCTACAACAGAAGAAAAATCTGTTGCAAAAAAGAGTAAAATCCCATGATTGGAGGAACTCCCTGGTCAGCCTCTGTAAGAATCTGAGATCCCTCATAAAATCCTCAAAAGCTAGTTACGAAAACGAAATCACCACTGATTCTAAAGACAACCACAAAGTATTCTATAGCTATGTCAAGAATCTCAATGACAACACTCAGAACTGCTCTGAGTTACAACACAATGGTGCTAAATATACAGAACCAACTGATATTGCCAACATCCTGGCAGATAGGTTCAGTGCTAACTTTACCCCCCTCTCACCCCATAAAGGGCCCACCTCTATCCTGGAAGAATGCAAAGATCCTGTAATCATGGTTGCACAGGTAAAAAACACACTCTCCAAAGCCAAGAACACAGCATCCATGGGATCTGACAGCATCCCATGCTGCATTCTACATGAACTACAGAATGAACTGACACCCCACCTAAGCACCATGTTCAGTCATAGTCTCACCTCAGGCTTTGTGCCCACTAAATGGTGAACAGTGATGGTTATCCCACTCCACAAAGGGGGAGCCACCATGGACCCCAGGAACTACCGCCCCATTAGCCTAACGGGCCCGGTCTGCAAGCCCATGAAACGTATCATCATGGAACTTATAAACAAAGACATTGGTAATCTCCAAATTCTGGACCCCACCCAGTTCGGGTTTGTAAAAGGCAGATCATGTCTCCTAAACCTGATAGACTTCTTTGAAGCAGTCACCAACGCCATAGATGAGGGTAAGGTGGTTCACACAGCCTATCTAGATCTAGCCAAGGCTTTTGACACCATCTCCCACTCTGGAATTATAGATAAACTCACTAAACTAGGTATAAATCCCTATGTCACAAGATGGGTTGTGAACTAGCTCACTGACAGAACCCACACTGAAAGCAGCAGATTCCAAATCAGACTTCAGATCAGTGACAAGTGGATTACCACAGGGCTCAGTCCTGGGTCCTCTCCTGTTTGGTATCTACTTCTCTGAAGTACAGGCTAACACAGAAGGTCTTTGGCTAACAAAGTTTGAAGATGACTGCAAACTAGGAGCCATAATCAAAACTCCCAACAAATGTGGACATCCTACAAAAGGGCCTCACTGAGACAGATGCCTGGTGTCAAAGCCATGGCCTCAAGCTCAATGTCAAAAAGTGCTTTGTCATCCTCTTTGGTAAAAACTCTGTATCCATGAGCTACCACATAGGTGGTAGTCTACTTAACACCAAAAGTGTGATAAGAGACCTAGGGACACAGATAGACAGTAGTCTTTCCTTTGATAATCACATCGCCACAGTAGTCAGGAAATCCTTCTACGTTGCACACCTCATCACAAAAGGGTTCTCATCCAGGAAAAAAGAGGTCATTGTTCCCTTCTACTCATCACTCATTAGACCCATTATAGAGTACAATGCCCCTTCTGGTATGTACCTCACAAGACATCTACAACTGGAAAGGCTGCAGAAATACCTCACAAAGAGGATTACCGGCCTCAAGCAGATGCCCTACGCAGACCGTCTCAAACAACTCCAGCTTTAATCCATCGCATATCACCTACTCAGAGGTGATCTCTGCCTAATATACAAAGCTATGTCAAACCCAGAGCTGTTGGACATGCTGCACTTAAAGAAATCCCAATCCCTCCGAGCTACATTCTCTAGGGACCTAAACCTTTTCACTGCAATAAACAGAACATGCTGGAGGGATAGATTCCTGTCCCAGAGACTTCCCATACTTTGGAACAAACTACCTATCTATATCAAACAAAGTTCCTCATTAGCACTCCAAGAAAAATCTTGATTGGATGGGAAACAAGAAATTCACCTCGGGGATCACCTCTGTGGCTCTGCTCGACAGGGGCACAGGAAAATAATTTTCTTGGGTGGTGAAAGCCAGGGTACCTTTTTGGCTAGACTTATATAGGCCCCAGGACCAATAGCCTAGTACCTACCTATATACTCGGTGTATGTACTTATCTTGCTGTCATTTGCAGCCTTGGGGTTGGACTGTGGGTGTTGGACACAGTATAGCTGCAGCCTTCTTATAGCTACTTTATACTTTCTCTTACCTGGAAGACCTGTGGAGGGAATTTATGTGACACTACCTGACTGTTTCTACACATATTTACAAAATCCTAGTTGAAATTATGCATACAGCTTACTCCCAGGATTCAAACCGTGGCTGCTTCTGCTAAAAACACAACAAGTTTGTGTTTCATCAGAACGAGCTATTAAGAAACTACTGTCTCTTTCTTGAATTTTTTCTATCTAATTCTCTCTTGGTTGTACAATCTGACCTTGTGATTAAAACATTCTTATATATACATTCCAGTACATACCTTTTGACATAGCACAGTGTGGAAAACAGCAGTTAACACAACATTACTAATCTGATATCAGACCTTGGTGCATGAAACATTTCAAGAAATAAAATATCAGAGTAAACACAACCAGTCTGGGGTTTTCACTTTTATTGACAAGTACTTACACTTTTATTGATATATAACCTGTAATTCACTATTACTCTCCTACTGCCTTCTTCATTCATTAAAAACCAACCCATTTTAAATACTGCAAGATGACATTCTACTACTTTTTATTTATTTGCCCTACATAATACCAGCTCGATTGTTAGTCACCAGCCTCACGACGCAGCCTTAGCAGCCTACTGGTGTGGGCTTCCAAGTTCACAGCCCTCTCATCTTCAGCTGTACAGGAGATAAGAAAAAACATTTATGTATACCTATCCGTCACATACACAGCCTGGACTTTGGAAAACACTTATTTTGACTAATACTTACACATGGCTGGAGCATTCTCCGCCCGGGCATCTTGGACCCACTGGTCCAAAAGGTCCCTCTTCCTCTTCTTCAAGTTGGCAAATTGGTGCCAGACCTGTTCACTAGTCTGAGGGATGCCAGTGGCAGTGGTGAGATCTCAGGCAAGATGGTCCCAGCCCTCCACTTTGTATTGGGAGCCCTGATTCTTGTCCTGCAGCAGCCACCCTTCATGGTCTTTAATGTGGAGTCCGACCATGACCCTGGACTCCTGAATGCCCCAGCACTATGCCCGAAAGCACACACCTTCACCTACACCAGCCATACTGCCTACAGTGGGGAGCTACAACTGGTTATGAGCTGTATTCCCACCTGCAAGGTTTAAATAGGGCTAATTTCTCACCCTTTGTTGTGATTGTACAGTTTTGAAACTGCTGAGCTAAGCTACGTACCGGGCAAACCTGTTTAGCAAAGATAACCATTGCCTAAAGGGGTAGATGATAAGCCCTGCTTACCAGTGCGCAAATCCACTTAGCTATGCTAAATCTTGCTTAAACTTTAAATTTCACTGACACCTCACATTTGGGGTGCTACACTACCCTGGTTAACATAACCATAATAATATTCTGTACCTATTTATGAAAAATACATTTTAGTTGTGTTTCATATATGAAAATATATGGATTGCTGTGGGGTTCAAACCGTGACTGACTGCTAGACGAACACTCTAACCACTACACTATTACAGTTTCACCATTTGTACTCTGTATATTTCTATTTAACGTCTTTTGATGTTTAAACTCTGCTATGCATAGCTGTGCAATGGGCAAACCCATACAGATTTGCTTAAAGTTTATTGCACACAGGAAAAAAAATAAGGAATATTTTTTAAGTATTGCTGTTAGAAACTTAGAACATTGATAGAATGACAGGCTTTGCATTAGCATGTATTTTGCAAGGGGTATGCAGTGTGTCACACTGCCATTTTACCAGACTGCACTTCTTTTCTAGTGTACGGTGCACACATATATGGCAGAATGTGTACATTATGCCATATATGTGTTTTTTTCTGAGGTAGGTTGTCTGTTATTTTCTCCACAGACACTAAAGTGTCCGTGGAGACTTTCATTCATTTTACATTGCCGTTCAGAAAATCTTGAGTGCAGGGAGCATGTGTATTGTGAGGGCACTGCTCTCAGACACTACCTGCACTCGTACACAAAGACCATGTCCATTTAAGAGTAGAACAGCGTGCCTTCATGAATATGCAAGGTGAGTTGCTGCTCTACATGGACAATAAGTTATTTTTGCATGGAACCTTCGTGAATCCCGGGGAAAGTTTTGTCACTGTATTCAATATCCTGCAGACTGCTAAGAAGTGACCTGTGTCTTCCATACAAGGCATCTTACAACCCATTACTGATGGATTTACTGCACATCAACACGTCAAATGGCATCAGAAATACTCAGTCTATGGCTCTAAACCACTTCTTCAGCATCAACAGAACAGTTTGGAGGGTCAGGTAGGATACCGCTGGTATGGAACAGACTACCCATCCACATAAAACAAAGTCCAGCCCTGTCCACTTTCAAGTGCAACTTAGAGCTATGGATGGGAATTAGCAAATTTACCTCAGGACTGTCCCCTATACTACTAATGGACAGGTGCAGCTCCTCAGTGCTTTATCCCATGCATGGGTTCCCACAAATTATGTATTGTATGATCTCAGTTATTCCCATTAGGAGCGATATATAATTATCGACCATAGGATGGCTAAAGTCAGTCTTTAACTAAATGGGATAGGTTATTTTGAGCACAAAAGGGGAAATTGGCTAGTCTTAAATGGCCTGCTAGGGCAGCTAGGCAGTCACTGACCTATAAAGCTATGAAGCAATAAAATAGGGAATATTATGAAAAGTTGTAGGAATCCCCACCCCATCTCAAAACCACATTGAAACATGTCTGCAAGGAAATTAAGAGCACTACTAGAAAATTTAAAGCAGAGTATGAAATTAAGTTCACTACAGATACCAAAGCAAACTGTCATAGTTCTGTATGAACTAGGTCTTCACTTTGACAAACATTGTTTCCTTAAATTTAACTCAACCTTACTGTAACATTAACCATAGTCCTAATCCCTAACCTACCTTAGCTGTCTAACGTGACAGCTAGAAATCACCAATATTTAGGAATATACACATTAAGTATGCAGGCTCATTTACACTGCCTCTCAAGCTTAACAGAGCCTTTATATATTTCTCTTAATAATATTGGGTGATTTCACTAAGCGTCTTGAAGGCCTTCCTGGTGGTAAATTTAGTAGGAACCTATGAACCTATTATGGAATCTTAATCTCATGTAATCTTAATCTGAGCCTAATGCAAACAGCTAATGTTAAAGTTGCATCAAGGGATATTTTTAGTCATTCTTTACATCTGATTAGGGCTGCAGTCAGTTTACATGACAGGCCTTCTACTTCCATACAGTGTACAAGATACACTGTGAGTAGATGGAGGTTTATAGGATATGTATGTACTCAGCATAGTGTTATTGGGAAGACTAGGGATAAAAGTGTGAAAATGTACTTTTTCAATGTTGTGTTGACCCTCTATTAATCCATCTAGGTTCTCTTGGCAGAATATTAAAAGTCTGAACAAGATATGTTAGATTACACTCAACCTGCTCACATCACCAGTTGCAGACATTCTTGCATCCTTTGTCTATTAATGTACTGGAAATAAGAAGTTGTGTTCATCTTGGAACGATTTTTTGTTGCACAGCCAGTGTTCTATTCACCAATCTGGCTTATGTGTTGTTTTATTTATTTATTTTTTTATTTTAGTTAGTTTTCTGTCGGTGTTTGGACTGCAAATGTCTGTTCTCATTCTCCTGCTTGCATGCCTTCCACGAATTAAAACAAACCTATCAGCAGTTTTCTTTCTGCTATGCCTCAGGTTTTCTGTCTCTGCCTTTGCTGCATTTGCTTTGAAAGAAGTGCACCAGATGGCTTTTTATTCTTCAGATTTAAGTCTAATTGAAAGTGATCAAACCCAGAATGATAGATGCATTCAGTGCATTCTGATATGTAGTGTCTGCCTACTTAATGGAGTGCATTTTTCATATGTATTAAAAGTCTCTCCCTCATGCTGTATGTATTTCTTCCCACAGTAGAACCTTCTTGAGAGCCTTCTTGACTGTAAGCTTATGGGTCATCCCTTCGAGGGTAAATGCAGTGTGTACCTTTAATAAAGCTATCACGTATTACAGTCAATGCTTTCCCCATTACGTTGCCTGTAGGATATAGTCACTGGAGTTAATGGCTAGTTATGTGTGCATTCCAATGTCTTAAACTCCTCTAGCCTGTAGTACTGGCAGTATATTTTATAATTTTGCCTCCAAATGTATCGCTTCTCTTTCTTGTTATGATTTTTCTCATAATGTAAAGTTACACAATGTTGCCTGCAGTGTATTATATATGTATTATCATTCAGCTTTATGTAGCAGATGGGGCCTTGAGTCTAAATGTAATATTTTTTTAGGTTATACCTGCAAAACAGAACTTTAAATGCTTTTACAGCTGACTTTGATAATAATGTAATATTTAAAGCTGAAGTCAAAAGTGTATATACACTATCATATATAACTATGAAGCAGCTACTCTACCTATATGAAATTATTTTCACTTGATTTTTAGATAATTTACAGATTAAGCATTTTATTTCAAGTTGCTGCCTCCAGTGACGAGATATGATGTACATGAATGAAAACATTTTCCATAATTTAATATAGAGTTCATACACTACTACAATAAGCGTCTTCTGTATGGAGGCATACGTGAATGGGCGTGCCTTTGTTGAAGGTTGTGCGTCAGGGCTGGTAACTCGGCACGTAAAAATCCACTACCAAACATTAGCGGACCGGAGTTCCGCTGTGGCGACCCCTAACCAGGATAAGCCGAAAGACACAGCAACACTACTACAATAAGCACTTTCAAACATCACACTATTTCTAATTTAAAAATGGAATTACAGTTTCAACAGATTAGCAGACTGATAGCAGATATAAGAAATGTTATATAAAATGTATTGATTTCTTAGTTAATTTCTGGATACCATATAATTTATGAATGTGAATATTTTTTTTTTGAGCAGCACTGTTCATTGAGTTGTGAAGGTGATGTATCTATGGCTGCATGAGCTAAGTATGGCTTTATTCAGTGTAACATTCCTGGCAGTGGATATGTGCCTATAAATAACTCACATTCCCTAGCGCACATCACTAAAGGCTGAATTCACAGACTTCAGCATACTTATGAAGCATAACTGAATTTGTTATTCCACAATAAAACAATCATAGTATGAAATTCCACCAAACACCATGATGTGGCAAGGAATTGTGCTTATACTAACTCCTTAAATACAGAGTTATTAATTTCACATCAAAGTATGTGTTCATTACTATCATAGAATTAATGTTTAGTTGTATAAATTGCATAAAAGATTAAGTGAATTGCTTACAGCCATTACACCATGGCTTGTGTGTATCTGTCTTTGAGAGGCTATACAATGTTGCAAAGCACAGTGAACTGTTTCAAAGCTTATTTGATGGCTTTAAAGTCAATCAGATGTGAAATTTCAGCCATGGTCTTTATTGCTTTTCTTTCGGCTTTTCCCGGTTAGGGGTCACCACAGCGGAACTCCAATCTGCTAATGATTGGCAGTAGATTTTTACAGTGCCGAGGTGCCAGCTCGATGCCCAACCTTCAACAAAGGCACATCCATTCATGCATGTCTTTTGAATGCTACTCTACCGTGGGGAGGATCATGCAGACTCCACACAGAAGGCGCTCCAGCCGAGAATCGAACGGGAGAACCTCTTGCTGTGAGGCAACAACGCTACCACTGCACCACCGCAGCTTCAGCCATGGTCTTTATACACTTCTGAAATGTCAGGCTCTGCAAACGTCAGTTAACATGAAAGATGAATATAGCACAGTCTCTCACATGTTGTGGAGTTAAATGTATGCATGATAAATGTTTAGTAAAGCCATATCTGAATGTATAAATTTTTAGAAACAAACTGACTGGGTTACAAAAAAACAAATCTGATTGATGACAGATCAGTGACATCATATTGCTGACCGTGTTTAGTATTCTAAAAAAATGCTAGGGATGTTATGCTCTAAAACGGCTTTCCTAAATGTGCCTAGAGGTTGATTCTCATGACCTTGAAGTGGCACATTGTAGAATTCTCAACAGACATCTTAGCTTTCCAGTTGTGCTTTGTCAAATCAGAAAACAGGAAGATGTTTTGAGTGGGATCTGCCTATTTACTGGCAGCATTATCATTTGATGGTTCTGACACTCCTTGTATAAATGGCCTTGGAACGATTGTCATCAAAAGAGAGGAAATGTTTGCACCGGAAAAGTAACTATACATTTAAATGGTCTTAGAAGGAATGCCATCACAAGGGAAGAAATACTGCTACCAAGAAATTTAGTCAAACATTTTTCATGCAGTTCAAAGAAACTGAATAAAAAGAAATAAAGATAAAAGCAATGCAGAAAACAACTTGCAGCTAATGCAAGCTCAGAGTTATTAGTCTGCAATACTAAATGTAAATACTGCACCAAAAATAAATGTAAATGCAGTGCTGTTTATTATTTCTATCAAACTTTAGATGCAATTCTCCTTAAAAGATGACCTTTGATAAAGTATTGTTCAAAGCTTCAAGTCTCTATAGTGTTGTTACATTGCCTCTTATTTGATTGATTTGCATTTCTAGCCTCTGCTATCAGATGTTAGTGTAAAAAGATGAAGCTTATTTGAACCAGTTCAATTTTTATGCAGATTTCATTCATTTATTCATTCTTTGTGTCTTTATTTCCATTACAAACATAGCTATAGCACTGATGAAAGCATTTAAATAGCCTTTATAACTAAACCCTCAGTTAAAGTAAATATTTAGTCCGTCACTGCAATATGCTTTCATAAAATATAATACTAAATGTCATGATGAATTTCAACTTTTCTTTCATAATTATGTGTGTAATAAAAGTAAACTGGTAAGACTATTGCTTACCCAAGGACTTCAGACAGAAGTAAGTATGGATGACATGGTATAGATGCTAAACAAAAGGCACAATCAACAAAGTGCAGAAGATGGCAGAGTCCATCTTGCAAGTGTGAAACATGCTCCCAGGCTACGTAGCCAGTGATGGCCTGAGAGCACAGAGGAGTCCCAGAAGGAAGCAATGGGTTCTATTCAAAGAGATAAAAAATGTTTGAAGAGAGACCATATCACACTTTTTGTGAGAATATTGTTTATAAGTTATTATCTTTATTAAATTGTATGACTACATTTTCGAAGGTCGAATTTATGATTGTGAAAATGTCTGCTAAACCTTACAGTAAAGTGCTCCCTACAGAAAGGCCAAGTCCTTATATGATGAAAAAAAACACCAAAAAATGCAGAAGATTGAATATTGAACATTTTTTGTAGGGTTTAAGCTACCTGCTCTGCATCCTGGTTTAGGAAGTCCCCCCTTCCCCCAAGCTTATATATACCAATTCCAAGACTGCAGTACCCAGGAAAAAAGGGAATATTCTGACAAATGGCAATCTTAGACTGAGCATAAATAAGTCCATATTGTTAGTCGTTTAGTCTCCACATTCTAGGGCTACAATATTGCAAGTCTTGGCAATTCAAACAGTTATCATAATACTGTGATTCTATCTAATGTGTATTTCATCATTTACTACGAGAAAGAATCACACTTGTGATGATCACTGCTTGTTTAAATAAAAAGATCAATCCAGAAACCAAGAACAGTCACACTGGTGGGAAAAGACTTCAGTCGAGTGCTGCTCAAAACATAAATTAATTACTTAAAAAAATCATAAAACAACAATAGAGGTAAAACACTTTCATACTCTGGCAACTGGACTTCATCAGAACAATTACTTATAAGTTAAGAAGCCTTTTTATACATCATAGTAAATTAATTGATTACATAACATTCAAATTAGTAAAATTTCCTCAGAGAGCTAGCATAAACAGCTACAATGTTATCAAACCTATTAGTAAAAACATGTAACAGTTGCAAAAGCATAATTTACAGCAATACACAGTGCACTTGAAAGATTACTGCAGCTAAAATTAAAAACATTTTTTTTAGTTTTTTTATATAATACTCTTAGCGCATTGAAGTAGTCTTAGAAATCAACTTCTTAACATTTGAGGGCCAGTACTTTCGGCAGAAGACAGGAGTAGCAATGGGGGCAGCTTGTGCCCCCATGTTTGCAAACACAGTCCTTACCTATTGGGAATGGAACTATGCACTTAATTCAGAATTTAGGGACTGTTGGACATTCTATGGATGTTTTTTAGATAACAATTTTTTTTCTGAATTGACACTGTAGATAAATTGGATATGTGTTTTGACTATTTACATACTACTACAGATTTCTTGAAATTCACCATGGATATTCAGGGGGACACTGTGCATTTTTCAGATATAATACCAAAAATTATGTTAAGAGAGGATTTGATTCAACTATATAAAAGAAACCCAGTTATTCCAACTCTCTGTTACACTTTGAGAGTTTGTATCCACTACACCAAAACAAGTCGATTGTAAAGGGGCAATGTGTGAGACTAGCCGGAATGTTGTCAGGAGATGATTTCCAGGTAGAATTATAAACACTTAAAGGTATGTTTGTATGGAGGAGATATCCAGAATTGCTTTTGAAAAAAATCTTTAATGAAGTCTGTAGGAAAAGGTCCTCAGGGCACTTTATTCCACTATTAGGAAGGTCTAATGCTACACTCACCACACCTAGTGATAGAATGGGTGACACTGTAGAGGGAACAAGTGGTAATAAATTCAACAATGGAATGGTGTTGACTTACACTAATGAATTTGATGACTTAAGAGTGATTTTAGAAAGAAATTGGACTATCTTTGAAGTCAACCCGGACCACCTTAGTGCAGTGGGAAAAAGACCAGTAGTGATATACAAAAAAGCTCCTAGTTTTAAATTGATACTGGAAAGAATGGCAAGATGTGAAAATAAGGGGAGAATGGTGAAGTGCGGAAACTGTAATCAGTGCAAGTATGCTATGGAAGGTTCTTCCTTTAATATACATGGCTTTGGGTACATAAAACCCAGTGGCAGGTTTACATGTTCCACTAAGAGCATTATTTATCTAGGATTATGCACACTTTGCACAGCATTCTACATAGGGAAAACTAAATGTAAATGCAGGCAAAGGTATATCAACACATATATGACATTAAAAAGAAAGTTGAAAACAATGCCCTATATAGGCACATTAAATCCAACCCCATGCACCAGTTCAAGTTTTGCATTATTGAGCAAGTTAACTTAGGTGAGCAGGGGTGATCAAGTGATGACTTCTTAGAATTTTTAGAACTTAAATGGCAACTTAGGACCAACTGCACCCGGACACCAGGTTTAAATGAAAATGTATCAATTTCCAGCATACTAAACATCAAAGCTGGATATTATTTTTGGGTAATTATGCATTGATGCCATAAGGTACACATCTGATATGTGTCACGTAGGGTAGGAACGTTTTTAGGTAAGAGTATTATATAAAAAACTGAAAAAATGTTTTTAATTTTAGCTGCAGTAATCATTCAAGTGCACTTTGGATTGCTGTAAATTAGTTTTTTGCAACTGTTACATGTTTTTACTACTAAGTTTGATAACGTAGCTGTTTATGCTGGCACTCTGAGGAAATTTTACTAATTTGAATATTATGTAATCAATTAATTCACTATGATGTATAAAAAGGCTTCTTTACTTATAGGTAATTATTCTTATGAAGTCCAGTTACCAGAGGACGAAAGCACTTAACCTCTATTGTTGTTTTATGAGTTTTTTAAGTAATAAATTTATGTTTTGAGCAGCATCCGACTCTGAAGTCTTTTCCCACCAGTGTGATTGTTCTTAAATAAAAAGATCTCTTAAGCAAAAACAAATTGCACAGTGAAATGCATATGGAGGCAATACAAATGATTTGCCACTAGAGGGAAATACACATACAATAAATGCTGATGAAACACACATTCTTTTTGTCCATGAATAAACTCTGCAACATAGTTCAAGAAATGTGTCATATATACCAAACTGCCACCTTAGAAGGCACATGCACTTCAGACAACATGGCCAAGGCATCATATAAATGGCAGTCATTTACTGCAGTTGGGTGATCAGTATCAACATGTTTGTGGCAGCAGTAGCACAATGTCCTCTCCCAAAAGTGCTAAAGAACAACTGATGCTTCGCCAAATTTTGTAGTTCTGAAAGCCTGTATTCAGGCCTAACTAGGCAGGAGCAAAGGGATTGCTACAAAATGGAAACCCACACTCTCCACTTGCTATGTGAATTCAGCAGAAACATAGAAGTATTTGGTTGATCCAGTAGGCATCTAACACTACAGACTGGGGTAAGCACATTGACCTCCAGTCTTGCCATCCGTAGTTTCCAGTAGTCTGTGTGATGCCAGGCCAGCTAGCTAGAATTTTGTAAATAATTCTATGTCATTTGTGAATATTAATATGATTCATATGCTTGTCTTACAAATGTAAGAGAACTATATGTTATGTGTTTATGAAGCTACTCATGCAGAAGTGTGTGTTGAACTATATGTTATGTACTGAGCTTCAAGAATATCACCACAGTGTACCCTACTGGAAAAGAACAGAAATGTATATACCTGTGCAAATGTATGTGTTAATAGTAGAAGCTGGAACATACAGAGTTAACTTGCAAACCCTCAAGAAAATAAATGGAAATTGTTTTACAATTCTATCTCAGTTTCAGTGCAGCAAGCAGGCACAATGTCTAGAGCTAGAAGTTTTCCTATTGTCTTGAAACAGAAATAATTACTAGGTTTCAAATGTAAAAGTGCTTGTTTTATGACTTCCAATTCTAGGCAAACATCTGAGAGATATGTATTCTTTACAGAGAAATGTTAAATTTCGTTACGCTTCTGTTAGCCTGGGAACTGAAGGCAGGTGACAAAGAGTGATGTCATCTAGGGTAACCCAGCAGTAATGTTTTGATATTAATTTGGGAACTCTGTCAGAGTCTGGGCATTTTCTATCTTGTCTTGGACCTAGAAGCATTCACTCAGCACTTTTGTCTGCATGTTGCTCTGTAAGTAAGATTTAGGCATAGTATCGCTTTTGGAAATGTATAGGAATATAATAAGATTAGTTTACATGTTTTCTGTATTTATTTGAGACTATCCTGCAATGTTGTTTTAAAATATTTCTTGTGATTCTGAACCCTGTAGTTACTGTGTTGTTTGAGTAGTGTCTTATTCTTTTATTATTTATTATTAAATATATTTAAACATTGCAATTGTGGGTGGTTTGTTTAGAGATAGTTAAACTCTTAGGGTACTTGTATATGTATTTGATGACACTGTATAGGCCACTCCAACAGCCTTAGTCTTGGTCACACTTACCATTTGGATAATAGTAACATTACACAGTAGGACTGGTCACCCTTTGTAAGGGACACAAAGCACTGGTTGGACAGAGAGGGTGCTGGAGTTTTTGGCTTCGCCACTCAGCTGAGATCTCAACCCTATAGCTGTGCCAGTGGGGAGTCTTATTGGGGATCTAGAAAAAGAGAGAGAAACCAGCCCCAATCTGACTGTGGTCTCTGTGTGGCCTTAAGGGAAATTGTACTTTACTGTGTGTGTACTTGTCATCCTCCCAATGTGTATGTCCCTCATTGGTGCTAGTGGTGAGGATTGAGACTCTTTGATTACTGGGCCAGTGCAGGAGCATCACAGTCTGCAAGGGGCATAGTAAGAATATTTCAAGAATCTGTCAACCCAACACTGAATCAATTAGTAAATTGATGATACTGTATACCCGCAGATGCGTATGCATGTCTGCATTACAAATGTGCATAAATAATATATACTTTCAATAATATGACAGGAGACAATGAAATAAAATGTGTTATTAATGCCATAAATATCACCATCAATGCATTGATCACAGTGAATGATCATACATGTGTGAATTGGCATGGCTATTTTTCCATGAATCTGCATGTGATATTAAATGAAAATGAATGATTATTTGATGTGTCTGTCAAATATCAAGGTGGCAGTCATCTGACAATTGTCCATTCTGTGGCACACATATGAATCAGTGTTGCATCTGTTAGCCAGGAATATTCATCAAAGCATCCCATTTTGAGATTAGTTCTGAACAGGAAAGTTTCAGCCCTAACTGTAATAAGGAACATACAATACACGTGTTCACAGTTAAAGTGAATTATAATTAATACAAATGATATTACAAGATAAAAAAGAAAAATTGCAAACAGTTTCTTCAGGAGTTTTAATGAATATCTAAAATGAGGTTCTTAACATTTAAAGATGTGGACTGCATAACATACCTCTCAGAAATCCAAGTGATGTGATTGTTCATGCACTGTGTCTTATCAGCAAATGCAAACTATATGGTGTATGAGGCAAACATTAACACTATTTAGTGTAAGACAGATGTAAAAGGTTAGAAAGAAATACCATTAACATTGTGGAATGTTATTTCAGGTAACTAAGCTTCTATAGACCAAGTCCAGCTCTTTTGGGTGATTCCACAATTGAAGATCTTGTTTCAGGTAGTGTATAGCAAAACGTTAAAACAATCTCTCTCTAGAATGTTCACAATAAGGAAGTATGTTCCAGAGCTTTCCATTAGCATCAATTACCTGGAAACTCTGGACTGCATTTTTTTTTTTATTATGGTGAATAATGTGTATACAGATGTCCTGTGTTCATATTGAAAATAACAGCAGACATTGGACTCAAAAATAAGGGTGGTTAGATAAGCAGAAAATCTTATAAGTAAAGCACAACTATTACAGATAACTGGTGACTGAACTCCCACTAGCACATATTAATCAAGGGCAAACAGTAATACCTCTTACTCTGATGGCCTATAGCAAATCTGATAATGCTATTAAATTCCTGTTCAGTTATGTGATGCAGAAAAGGTTAAAGTATGTACAAAGTGAAAAAAAAGATGACAGTATGGGCTTGCTGAAGTTATCGCTAAGGAAAGTCTTAGCTCTATACAATTTTACTGATAATTTCACTGGCCACAGTGACAGCATTCCTCACAAGCAGATCATATTTGAATTGACTACAAAGAATATAGCTGATTAGTTCTGCAGATGTTACTTTTCTAATGAGTGTTCAGTCTGATACAGTGATGAAAACCTCACATCAACAGGTCTGTGATTGGAAATCATGAGGTGATATAATAACTGGAAAGTGATCAGTAATAGTGATAATGGGTGCAAATAGAAACACTGCAGGTGCAAACCCAGATCAGGACTGTAGGAGCTTTCATAACAGAGACTAAGTCTGCAGCTTATAATGGGAGATAAGTCACGTGTGTATAATTATTTACTCTTGTACATAATATAACTATTATGTATAGCATTGATAATGCAACTGTTATATAAATTCTTTTTTAATTATGCAATCTTTCTTGTAACTGCATTAAACTTCTGTATTATACTACTATAAACTATTTTAACTGTAATGTTGTAGCCGGGTTGGGGCTGAAATGGTTAGTAGACCAGCCCACCCTCCCGGTTACTACATTGTAAAATAAAATTAAAATAAATAAAACAAAGTTGTAGTTAGGTGTTAACAATCTCCAGAGAATGATCGGTTAGTGTTTTACTGGAGCTGTGTACCTTCTGAATAAGCTTTCAGTTTCTACAATGATTAACATCTTCATGTAGGCTATAAAAGAGGAACAGCTCCAAGAATAAACTCTGCCCTGGAAAACTCAAGCATTAAGACCAAGGAAAGAAGAGAAGACTGTTCCATCCTACAGATTATAGCAAATGGACAGATGGTTCAAGAATTGCAGCTTATACTAGATTGACCAGATGGTCCAAAAAACATTTGGTGGTACTTGGTTTGAACCTGTGTCTAACCAGAATCTCATTGCTAGCTTAGAATCAGAGCAGTATCAGATGTCTTTGAGAGATCGAGGAGAATTATTCCAACAAATTTATGATTATCTGTCTGTCTACATATGTTTTCCATACTGTTCAAAGCACAGTGCCATGGGACTATATAATCCTGTGCTAGGTGTTAGAAATAATATTGCAATTTATTAGGCTGTAAAAGGTGGTAATAGAAGAGCAACGGCCTAATAATTAACCAACATGACCATTGAGCCACATTTGTGTAATAGAGCTGAGTTTGTGGGGAAGGGGGATATTTACAGACTTTTACAGAAGAATTGGCCCACACAGAATCCAGACCCCACTGATGTCCTATTAATCCATCCTTCATGAGGGCTACTACATACTGCATTGCTTTCAGATGCATCCCTTCACTGCATCCAATGTGTTTTGTCTCTCTAGACAGTGATGACCAGAGATGACCTACTGCTCTTTGAGGAATGAACATTCCAGGACCAGTCTGGACAGTGGATATGGAGGGGATATCACATTGTAACCAATTGCTGGGTTTGCATTTTGATGAGGGGCCTAACATACCAAAATGCTGGTATGCATCATTCATACACTGTGTGTGAAATTCCAGTAGGATGCTGCGAGAGATAATGCCTTGTCATCATTGTAATGTAACCCTCCATTTCTGAACCCATACATCCACCCTGGCTGAATCAGTCTCTTGGATCTCTGATGTTCACCAGAAAAAAGACACTGTCCTTCCCCCCTTTACATCTTCCCCATTCCCTGCCTGAGAAAGGCAAGTAGATATAGCCTCATCATTCTGCTATTTTCTCAATCAGCTCTTTTATTGCCTGAGTTGCTACACCGACCCTTGTTTATTTCTACCTTAGTGCCATTAACTGATCCACCCTATTCAGTATTTCATTCCACTCTATTACTGTTTCACTCTTGATTGACACCCTCACCCACATTCAGTATACTTTTTATCCTGTCACCAGAAGGAGACTAATAGCTCAGATATGCCCTAACTATCAGATGGATCAATGGCAAAATTAAATCTATAGATAAGCCTGGAAGTAATAGCCATGTAATGTACATCTCAATCAAAACATCCTCAACCTAATGAAATCCAGAAGGAAGAAAAGCCACAAAAGCATTAACGGCTTTGCTTTTTAGATAAAACAAGTTGCTTACTTTACTAAACTAATGTTTTTTTGGAAAGACTGACAGGTGCCATTACCAGCTCTCCAACCAATAATAATAATGTTCTTTGGCTTATCAACCAAAACTTTATTATACAACATTGTCATTTTCTTCAGTATCTACAGGATCTTACTAATGTTCTTCTGTTCATGCTGTCAATCACCTAAGACCTTCTGTCCCCTAAAACATTATTCTCTAGCATCATTCACTGCCACCTTCCACTTTTCTTACATTTCAGACAGGGAAATTAAAGCACTGCTACAAAGGATAAACTCCTCAAGGTCTAAGTTTGGTAAGCTCCCTCCTACATTCCTAAGCTAAAAGAGAAAATAGCCATCCCCTCCCACAAATCTTTAACCTTTCATTCACAAATAGTATGTTTCCTACTCTGTTTAAGCATGCCATAGTAATCATATTTCCATAAACAACCTCCCCCACTGACCCTAAGAACAACTAATATCAGACTTCTGCCCCATCACAAAAATCTTTGAAAATGTACTATGTAAACAACTAACTAAACATATAAATAGCTATGGCCTTTTTGTGATAAACAACATGTTTTTGCAGCTCATTTAATACCATGACAGCTCTTTTCAGTGCCACTTACTCTATTTATAGAAACATGAATGCTGAGCTTATTACTGCTGAATAAATGTATTCATAGGTAGGTACTAGGCTAGCTGCCCTTGCGGGCCATTTTAAACCTAGTTAATACCTCTTTCAAAGGTGAAAATCAAACCCTTTAGCTTTTGTCTGTAAGATAAACATCTTAACCATTGTATCAAGCCCATTATGACAATTTTGCAGATTATCATGCAATATTCTCATGTGAAATAAGTCCAAGATCATACAAAGTCTGCAAGCATATGCCCAAACAGGAACCTGAACCCTAAATTCCCAGATTAAAATTCTGATGCACTGAATTATCTAGGCTTCAAAATAGTGGGTATTACATGTCAACTATCCTTAACATGAAATACAATATCACATTTTGCTCATTCAGTCATTGCCGTGTCACTCTCAATACTGTACACCTATGAGGAAGATGCCAACCATTCTGTGTAAATGTATATGTTTTAACAGTGGGAACTGACACATAAAAGGTTAACTTGCAAATTAAATTGTTTTATAACCACCTAATAAAATAAATGGTTGCAATGCAGCAAGAAGACAGGATGTCTAAAACTAGGGAGCCTTCTGCATTGTCTTGTAAATGTTTCATTGTTTTATGTCTTGCAGCAGCTGGAAAAATCTGAGGGATATGTATTTTTCACAGGGAGATGCTAAATGCTGGCAGTTTCTAGCAATGGGGGTTTTTACCTGGGATAATCAGATGATAAAATGATGTCATCCGGCAAGTATCCCAGCAGCAATATTTGAGATTTAATTTAAGAACTCTCTGAGAAAGAGACTGGGCATTTTATATTTTGTTTCTGACCTGAGAGCATCAGCTGAAAACCCACTCACCACATCTATCTTGCCTGGCTCTGGAAGTAAGTTAATTAGGGTACAGTAATTTCTCTTAGATACAGTTAGCAATATAGTGAGCTATAGCTTAGATGTTTTTTGAGACTGTCCTGCAATGTTGTTTTAGATATTCCTGTGATTTTGAACTCTGAAGTTACTGTGATTATTTACTGAGTATGTTCTTGTTCTTTTATTATTTTTTATTAAATATATTTAAACTGTTCAATTGTGTCCAGTCTTTCTAGAGAGTACTTGCATGTCTATTTAGTGACACTGTGCAGGCCACTCCTAATAGCCTTGCTCTTGGTCAAACTACCATTTGGATTAATAGTAACATTACACAGTAACATTGGACACCCTTTGCTAAGGGCCTTAAAGTAGCTGATAAGTAGTGGCTGGTGGCAGTGAAAACAACCTTATTGCCTGGGCAGAAGGGGGCATAGCTAGTAAACCTGTACCAGCCTTTCCCAGGTATGTGTGTGTTTGTGTATAAATCAAATCTCAAAGTGTGTGTGTGTGTGTGTGTGTGTGTGTGTGTGTGTGTGTGTGTGTGTGTGTCAGCTACTTGGGCAGGGACATGAAGCACTGGCTGGACAGAGAGGGCGCTGGAGGTCTTGGCTTGGTCACTCAGCTGAGATCTCAACTCTATAGCTGTGCCAGTGGGGAGTCTTATTGGGGATCTGGAGAAAGAGGGAGCAACCAGCACCAGACTGACTGTGGTCTCAGTGTGCTCTTAAGGGAAATTGCACTTTACTGTGTGGGTACTTATCAACCTCCCAGTTTGTATGTCCTCCCACTGTTGCCAGTGGTGAGGACTGAGGCTCCTGGATTACTGGGCCAGTGCTGGGGCATCACAGGAACTTCTTAGAAAGTGGCTTCGATCTATCCTCTCCCCCCCTTTCATTGAAGGACAACCAAGGTAACACCATTGCCAGTGTCTCAGAGCAGAAATACCTGAAGCAGATACCCAAACCATCACTCTCCTTTACCATTCACAGAGAGAAAATCACTACTATAGTATGCATTCAATTAAAACTGCTGCAGAATCACACATACCTTCTTTCACCTATTGCCTGGACAGCCATTACCAAAAATGTTCTACTTCTAAAACGTGACTGTGGTTTTGCTTTGGCAGCTTTGCATTCCTCTTCAAATACTCAGAGATTACTAATAACATAAAACAAAATCTTATGTTTCATTCTTCTAGCAGATCCTGCTGTACATCACTGCAACCTACTTAATGACACTAAGTGGCTATCACTAATGGATAGGTCCACCATTCTACATGACAGTCAACTTTTCAAAACCTTAAACGTGAGTTGCTGAACCCCCCCTCTGAAAATAGCAGTCATGTGTATGCACTAACATTAATCCCTGATAAACTGCCAAAATTCCAAGCATTCCCTCATCCATCTACAACTCAGAACTGCTATAAGGAAAAGAGCATTTTATAAACTAGGTCCTGACATATGGAAGTAATCCTCAGAGAAGTGAAAACCCAAGATACAATTTAAGCCTTTAAACATGCTCTCAAAGGCCATCTTCTTAAGGCAACTCAATGCATATGCTAAAGTGATAATGGTTAATAGCAAGTAACAATTCAAGGTATTATCACTGGACATATCAATTTCTTTGCACATGAGTCCTTCTGTTACTTTAAATATTAGCTGATGTCTCTCCCTGTGGAATATAAGTATATACCTCTTGTTTGCAATTCTTGCTATTTGCCAGGACATTTATTCTTGTTGATTACTCATGTTTATTGCCAAAGTACTATTACTTAGATTATGTATGTTGTAGCTTGTTTTTTTCTAACTAGGCATTTCTTTCTATCCTTATTCTGCATTTTATATTATATGTGTATGACTACTCATTGAGCCTGTGTCATGGTTGAAAAGGGTCAATGGACAAGTCTGCTTACCTGGTTAACAAATAGTAAATAAATAAAATATAAAATAAATCAATTCTGAGTCATTTGGGTCATTGGCAGGAATTTGTTCCTCTTCTCTGGCAGAACTAGCACTACTTTATTAAAACTATGAGTGATTGTTTTCAGATTTCTAGTGACTGTATCTGTTGTGCAATTGGGTAGGACAGTCAGCTGTTCACTGAAAGGCTGGTGGTTCAAGACCACCCAGTAATAATGCTTCTTGTCTGAATGTGGCAGGTAATGCAGAGCCCTCAGGCTATGAACTGTCAATAAGCTGCTTTCCATAGTCAGTTAGCCAGATGAAGATACCCTTCTTTGATGGATATACTCTGTCCTTTACATCCTTTCTGGTGACAAAACAGATGTACAGGAAGAAATCCTACATTGAATATCCATAACATTTCCACAAGAAAAAATACTATAATTTCCAGATTTATCTAAGGCCTTCAACACAGTTTGTTGTAGCAAAATTCTACTTCAAATATTCTCACTAGATCTCTATCAGCCCACCCTTCTTTGGTTCAAAAGCTACCTGTCCAATTGGTATCAGTCAGTGAAATGGCACTCATGCTCTCTCCTTACCTCACATTCACCAGTGATGTACCACAAGGCTCTATCCTTGGGCCCCTCCTCTTTAACATTTTCACCAACATCTATTGTAAATCCATACAACAGAGCACCCTAATACAGTACACAGATGATTCCACTCTCATTTGCACATTTGGCAACATTAAAATTACTCGGAAAGCTTTAACAGTCAATGAAACATGGCTTTGTAATTCACAACTAATAAACCAGTCATGTATAACAGGCTGCTTATCAGATAGCCTCAGTGATCACTCCCCAACATTCCTACTCAAAAAATACCTATACCAAGCTAAACCTGTCATCTACCGTCAAATACGTAAAAAAACTAAACTTGAACCCACTCACATTCATCTCATCCCTCAAAGAATGTAACTGGCATCCTCTAAAGTACCTCAGTCTTGATGACGCAGTTGAATTTTTTAATACTACTTTCCTGAGCATCCTTAATTACCATGCCCCCATAAGACTTTCCAGAACCAAAGCACAACCCTCCCCATGGCTACAGAAAACCACTAAGTCAGAAATGAAAAACTGGGATAAAGCCTGGGAGCACTGGCACAAAACTAAAACCCCCTCAACTAGACAGAAATTCCTAGAACTACACAATAGAGTCAAAAAGCTAATAAAACAGGACAAATTCCAATACTACCAGTCTGCCCTAGACTCCTCACAACACAGCCTCAAACAATTCTGGTCCTCCATAAACTCCATCCTCCACCCAGGTAAAGTCAGTACCCCTCATAGGTTCATAGGTTCATAGGTTCGTACTAGGCTATCTGCCCTAAGGCATTTATAAGCCTAGCCAGAGTGTATGTGGCTTACACCACCCGTTAGGATAAGAATACTGCGCCCTTTTAGGGTTTAGTTTACTATGCCTCTGTCTAGTAGTGACACAGAGATGACCCCCGGGGTAAACCTATGATCTCCCATCCACTCGTCGAGATTTCTCTTGAATAGAGTAAGTGAGGGGCTCTGCCTAACATGGACTGGGATTCTGTTCCAGAGTGTAGGGAGCCTCTGGGTTATGAATCTGTCCCTCCAGCACGTCCTATTTATTTCTGTGTTGAGGTTTAAGTCACTTGTTCTCGTGGCTCTGATGGATTTGGATTTTCTGAGGTGGAGCATGTCCATTAATTCAGGATTGGACATGGCCTTGTACATCAGGCACAGATCACCTCTGAGTAGGCGGTATGCGACTGAATAGAGCTGGAGTTTTTTCAGTCAGGCAGCATATGACATATGTTTAAGACCCTTTATCCTCTTGGTGAGGAACTTTTGGGGTCTTTCCAACTGCTGCAGGTGTCGGGTGAGATACATCCCAAATGGGGCATAGTACTCAATCATTGGCCTGATAAGAGAAGAGTACGGGGGCACAATGACTTCTCTTGATCTAGATGTGAAACCCTTCATGATAAGGTGGGCAATATAGAAGGTCTTCCTAACCACTTTGGCAATGTGAGTGTCAAATGAGAGGTTACTGTCAACCTGGGTCCCTAGGTCCCTGATTACCTCTTCCGTACTTAATGGATTACTGCCTATGTGGTAATTTGTTGGTACCTTGTTTTTCCCAAAGGGTATGGCTATACATTTTTTGGCGTTCAGCTTAAGGCCATGGCTCTGGCACCAATCATCCATTTCTATGAGGCCTCTCTGAAGGATGTTTGTGTCTGCTGGAGTATCAATTATGGTGCCCAGTTTGCAGTCATCTGCGAACTTTGTCAGCCACAATTCTCCTATGTTTGCCTGTACCTCGGAAAAATAAATGCCGAACAAGAGGGGTCCCAGGACTGAGCCCTGTGGGACACCGCTTGTGACTGGCTTAGAGTCTGACATAGCTCCAGCAACTCTGACCCTGTGGGTTTTGTCCTTGAGCCAGTTTGCAACCCATCTTGTGACATATAGGTTTACATTTAAGCTGGTGAGTTTGTCTATGATGCCCGAGTGGGGTATTGTGTCAAAGGCTCCTCCTAACACCCCTCACTCCTCAGAAAATATTGCTACCTCATTCAACACACACTTCACCCAAACCATACTATTACTAGCTAAACAACACAACCCCCCTCACTTCCAACACACACCTTCAACTAGTAATCTCCCCACTGCATTCTCTTTTTCTCCTGTACCTACCTCCAACATAAAAAAACTCTTAACTAAACTTAAACCCACCAAATTAGCAGCAGACATTCACCCAAGTGAATACCTACAAATCGCAGCTGATACTCTGGCCTACCCAGTATCCATCTTGATTAACCGATCTCTGTCATAAAGTTACGTTCCCACACTGTGGAAAGTATCACATATAATTCCCCTCCACAAAGGCGGACCCTCCACAGAACTAACCAATTACCGCCCCATAGCTATTCTCTCTCCACTCTCCAAAATACTAGAGAGATGCATACAGTCTCAGGTCTCAGACTACCTCCTTACTAACAACCTCGTATCCAGTACTCAGCATGGTTTCAGACCAAACCATAGCACCACCACTGCCTTACTCTCCTTTACTAACACTATCCTTCAGCATAAAAACAATGGCAATCTCTCCTCTGCTGCTTTCCTAGACCTATCTAAAACATTTGACATGGTCCCACACAAACAACTTATCTCTGTCCTCAATAACCTATCCTTCTCTCAATCAGTCACCAACTGGTTTCAGAGTTACCTCTCTGACCACCAACAATCCATTGTATGGCAAAATTACATATCTCCCCAACTACCTGTCTCCATAGGGGTTCCCCAAGGATCCATCCTTGGACCCCTACTCTTCTCTGTTTACACCAATAATCTAGCCTCTGCCACCAAACATGGCACACTCATACAATACGCAGATGACTCAACCATCATCTGCTCAGCCCAGTCCCTACCCAAACTGCAAAAAGTCACACAAGAAGCCAATTAATACTCAACCCAAACAAAACTAAACTACTCATCTTCCAACCCACCAAACATACTCAAAACAACTCTCACTTTAACATCACAGCAAAAGACAACACCACTATATACCAAACTGAACACACCAAATTGCTAGGAGTGGAAATAGACAATAAACTAAAATTTGAAATTCACATATCCATGACCATAAAAAAAAGTCCACAAAAACTAGGAGCGTTATACAGAAATAAGCAACTTCTCACCAAAGCAGCAAAGATTTCGATAGCAAATTCCCACTTTATCTCCACCCTACTTTATGCCTCTCCAATATATATACCAACCTAAGGCAATGCAATCTAAACAAGATGGAGACCTGCTACAACAAAATCGCCAAATTCACCACAGGGGCATCCTACCGTAGTCATCACTGTCTCGCACTTGCTGACCTGGGCTGGCTTGAACTCCCTCACCTCCTTCAGTGGTATCAACTCTCACTCGCCACAAACTAGTAAACCATCCTCTAAATGTTCCATCCCTCCAGAATCTACTCCAACCCTATCGCACCACCAGACCACTAAGATCCAGCAACAAAAATCACTTTCAGATCACTAAAGCCAATAACTCTGCTGGTGAAGCACTATTCTCTTGCACCATAGCCAAATTATGGAACTCTGAAACAAAATACGATACCAAACGCGAAAACCAACAAAACCAAGCCGTGAACGACTCAAGGCAGTCAAAAAAGATTTATTTAAGTGCTTTTCGTCAGCTCAATAAGCTGACTTCTTCAGAATACAAAACAAAGACCACTGGCAGCATGATCCTTATAAAGGCTGAACACTCATTTACGTCATGAAGCAATGGTTCAATTAGTGTAATTAACATAAAGTAAAATAAATTTTAAAAGACTGTTTAAAGGGACAGTAAACGTTAGTGGTAGCAAACTACACATCCTTATAAGTATACCAACAACACAAATACATAAATCAACCTGTTATTATAAAAATTAATCTTGTAAAGTGTGTTACGTGTTGCAACCATTAAGTAAACAACAATACTATTTAAGTTTCAACAGCTTTTGAACCCTAGTTATGGAACTCCCTTCCACCCAAAATTACCTCCGTACCATCATGCACCCACTTCAAAACTTTACTAAAAGCGCACCTAAAAACATGCTGGCTATGCCCTGGCAACTCCCACTCTAATATCACCCACCCCATCCAACCACTACCTTTCTTTCCACTCCACTAACTACCTTGATTATAGCAAGCTCAGATGCTCATAAGCCTAGTACTTATTATACACCAGGAACTTCTTATTGTAATATTTGTTAATGTCTGTTATGTACTTCACAGATAAAGATTCTAGTTGTCTACTGATGTACTATGTTCTTCATCTGTAAATATGTTGTAAGTAATTGCTATGTTAAATTGTTAATTGTTATGTAATACAATGCAACTACTGTCTGTTAATTTTAACTGTGGAGCTTTTCTCCCCGGGCCTCCGCTGAAAATGGACCTACGTCCAGTCGGACACTCCTGGTCAACAAATGTAAATAAATAAATAAAATAAATAAATAAACTAATGCTCAACCCAAAAAAGACCAAACTATTACTTTTTCCCCAAATCCCACTCTCATGAAAAAACAAAATTTAAAGTCCTCTCTCTTGATAATACAACCATTGAAGTCAGTTCTTATAGCAAATTAGTAGGGGTGATAGTGGATGATAAGCTTAAATTCAACCTGCATATACAAAATTGCATAAGAAAAACTCATTAGAAACTAGGGATGCTTTACAGAGCCAAAACCTTTCTCATCGACAAAGCTAAAACTACACTTGCCACTATTTATCTCCTGCCACATTTCAGTGCTGTGCTCCTATCCTTACTAACTTCCAGACTTCACAAAAATTAAAACTTGAACAATGCTATATCAAAGTTGCTAAATTTGCAGCAAATACCCCTTTCAGAACCCATCACTGTATAGCACTAAAAAGCCTAAATTGGTTAGAACTGCCTTATCAACTAACATATCCACTGCTTCTTACCACCTATAAAATTATCCAGCATCCATCTGTCTCTCCAACACTAAAAACATTTTACACAACTATGTCCCAGTCAGTCACTGTAATCCAGTGACCAAAACCTCCTATCTACAAACCTGTGATGACTCACCACTGGACCAGTAATCAAGGAGCCTCAATCCTCACCACTGGCACCAGTGGGGGACATACTCTGAAAAGATGACAGGTACACACACAGTATTTTCAAATGCAGCTCTCTGTATCAAGTGCAATTTCCCTTAAGAGCACACTGAGACCACAGTCAGCCTGGGGCTGGTTTCTCCCTCTTTCTCCAGATCCCCAATAAGACTCCTCACTGGCACAGCTGTAGAGTTGAGATGTCAGCTGAGTGGCCAAGCAAAGACTTCCAGCATCCCTCCGTCCAACCAGTACTTCATGTCCCTGCCCAAGTAGCTCACACACACACACACACACACACACACACACACACACACACACACACACACACACACACACACACACACACACACACACACACACTCACACACACACACACACCTGGGAAAGGCTGGCACAGGTTTACTAGCTATGCCTCCTTTTGCCCAAACTATAAGGTAGATATCACTGTCACCAGCCACTCCTTATCAGCTACTTTAAGGCCCTTAACAAAGGGTGTCCAATCTTACAGTGTAATATTAATACAAATGGTAGTTTGACCAAGAGCAAGGCGATTAGAAGTGTCACATACAGTGTCACCAAATAAATGTGCAAGTACTCTCAAAACTTAAATATCTCTAGACAGATCAGCCACAATGAAGGTTTAAATATATTTAATAATAAATAATAAAGGAACAAGAAAATATTCACAGTGACATCGAGTTCAAAATCACAGGAAATATTTAAAACAACATTACAGGACAGTTTCAAATAAATAAAGAAAAATATCTAAACTAAGCTTT
Source organism: Protopterus annectens (assembly GCF_019279795.1). NCBI lineage: Eukaryota > Metazoa > Chordata > Ceratodontiformes > Protopteridae > Protopterus > Protopterus annectens. Next base: position 939,676,531 of record NC_056728.1, on the reverse strand, counting down.
GCTATATTCCTGATGGTTCCCTATTAGAACCGCAAAGGTCCACTTATCTGCATACGTAAACACCGACACGTCTTCATCGAACGGTGAAAACACCGATCGTCCTGAAGTGTGAAATCCGAAATGTCGAATCGTCATGGTTGGCCCTTCTGCGGTATAGCTCCATAAGGTAAGTGTGCGATAGTTATGGGCCTTAGGGTTAGGGTGAGAGTTAAGGTAAGTGCATAGATGGTAATGTATTTAGTGTAGGGTTAGTGCGAAATCTGAAATGTCGAATCGTCATGGTTGGCCCTTCTGCGGTATAGCTCCATAAGGTAAGTGTGCGATAGTTACGGACCTTAGGGTTAGTGTGTGGGTTAAGGTAAGTGCATAGATGGTAATGTATTTAGTGTAGGGTTAGAAGTAGGGTTTTGTTAAGTGTATGTGTGTGGATTATTTATTTTGTTTGGGTATAGCTTCTTAAGGTAAGTGTGCAATAGTTACGAACCTTAGGGTTAGGGTGCAGGTTAAGGTAAGTACATACATAGTGGTATATGCAAGATTTAGTTTAGGGTTAGAAGTAGGGTTTAGTTTAGGGTTAGAAGTAGGGTTTTAATTAGTGTATGCATGTGGTTTATTTATTTTGTTTGGGTAGGTAGTGTATAGCGGGCCGTGGGGTGGGACAGCTATGACGGTTCGAGTTTTTGAGTTTCGCAGTTTAGGGCATTTGGTCTATTCGTGGTTAACTTAATATGTGTCTTATGTATTCGGTGAATAGGACTATCGTGGTTCCAATATAGACCCATTCCTGACTATATCTAAGAGAGTTACTATACCCTAGAAACTTACTTATAGAGCAAGGCAGATTTAGTGAGTGGATTTTCTAGTTGTTGTCAGGTTAAACATAGAATGCTGTGTCTCCCTAAGGGACCTCTCAAATTAATATCTCAAATATTACTGCTGGGCTAGTTTGCAGAATGACATCATTTCTTGTCATCTGACTTCTAGTCCTCAGGGCCAAAGCAACCATTAATGGCAGCTGGTAGCATTTAGCATCTACCTGTAAAAATGCATAGAGAAGGGCTTTCCCTCAGATCTTTGGCAGATACTGTTGTTGTTGTTGTTGTTTGTCTTTTGGCTTTTCCCGATTAGGGGTCGCCACAGCGAAACTCCAGTCCGCTAATGATTGGCAGTAGATTTTCATGAATGCTGAGGTGCCAGTTCGACGTTCAACCTTCAATGAAGGCACGCACATTTACGCATGTCTTTCGAATGCCCACCCAACGGTGGGGAGGACATGCAGACTCCACACAGAAAGCACTCCCAGCACTCCAGTCGAGAATCAAAAGGGAGAACCTCTTGCTGTGAGGCAACAATGCTACTGCTGCACCACCACAGATGTATCTTTGGCAGATACTGGAAGTCATAAAACAATAAAACACTTCCAAGACAATAAAGAAAGTTGCCTAGTTTTAGACATTGTGTTTCCTTGCTGTATTGAAACTGAAAGATATCATCTTTTATGGCCTAGCCATAAAGGAATTTAATTGCAGCTATTTTTCTGAAGTTTGCTAGACTGAAGTTAACCTACTGTGTTCCAATTTCCACTGTTAAAATATAATAATAAATAATAAAATAAATGGTTGCAATGCAGCAAGAAGACAGGATGTCTAAAACTAGGGAGCCTTCTGCATTGTCTTGTAAATGTTTCATTGTTTTATGTCTTGCAGCAGCTGGAAAAATCTGAGGGATATGTCTTTTTCACAGGGAGATGCTAAATGCTGGCAGTTTCTAGCAATGGGGGGTTTTACCTGGGATAATCAGATGATAAAATGATGTCATCCGGCAAGTATCCCAGCAGCAATATTTGAGATTTAATTTAAGAACTCTCTGAGAAAGAGACTGGGCATTTTATATTTTGTTTCTGACCTGAGAGCATCAGCTGAAAACCCACTCACCACATCTATCTTGCCTGGCTCTGGAAGTAAGTTAATTAGGGTACAGTAATTTCTCTTAGATACAGTTAGCAATATAGCGAGCTATAGCTTAGATGTTTTTTGAGACTGTCCTGCAATGTTGTTTTAAATATTCCTGTGATTTTGAACTCTGAAGTTACTGTGATTATTTACTGAGTATGCTCTTGTTCTTTTATTATTTTTTATTAAATATATTTAAACTGTTCAATTGTGTCCAGTCTTTCTAGAGAGTACTTACATGTCTATTTAGTGACACTGTGCAGGCCACTCCTAATAGCCTTGCTCTTGGTCAAACTACCATTTGGATTAATAGTAACATTACACAGTAACATTGGACACCCTTTGCTAAGGGCCTTAAAGTAGCTGATAAGTAGTGGCTGGTGGCAGAAACAACCTTATTGCCTGGGCAGAAGGGGGCATAGCTAGTAAACCTGTACCAGCCTTTCAAAGGTATGTGTGTGTTTGTGTATAAATCAAATCTCAAAGTGTGTGTGTGTGTGTGTGTGTGTGTGTGTGTGTGTGTGTGTGTGTGTGTGTGTGTGTGTGTGTGTGCGTCAGGTACTTTGGCAGGGACATGAAGCACTGGCTGGACAGAGAGGCTGGAGGTCTTGGCTTGGTCACTCAGATGAGATCTCAACTCTATAGCTGTGCCAGTGGGGAGTCTTATTGGGGATCTGGAGAAAGAGGGAGCAACCAGCACCAGACTGACTGTGGTCTCAGTGTGCTCTTAAGGGAAATTGCACTTTACTGTGTGGGTACTTATCAACCTCCCAGTTTGTATGTCCTCCCACTGTTGCCAGTGGTGAGGACTGAGGCTCCTGGATTACTGGGCCAGTGCTGGGGCATCACAGGAACTTCTTAGAAAGTGGCTTGATCTATCCTCTCCCCCCCTTTCATTGAAGGACAAACAAGGTAACACCATTGCCAGTGTCTCAGAGCAGAAATACCTGAAGCAGATACCCAAACCATCACTCTCCTTTACCATTCACAGAGAGAAAATCACTACTATAGTATGCATTCAATTAAAACTGCTGCAGAATCACACATACCTTCTTTCACCTATTGCCTGGACAGCCATTACCAAAAATGTTCTACTTCTAAAACGTGACTGTGGTTTTGCTTTGGCAGCTTTGCATTCCTCTTCAAATACTCAGAGATTACTAATAACATAAAACAAAATCTTATGTTTCATTCTTCTAGCAGATCCTGCTGTACATCACTGCAACCTACTTAATGACACTAAGTGGCTATCACTAATGGATAGGTCCACCATTCTACATGACAGTCAACTTTTCAAAACCTTAAACGTGAGTTACTGACCCCCCCCCTCTGAAAATAGCAGTCATGTGTATGCACTAACATTAATCCCTGATAAACTGCCAAAATTCCAAGCATTCCCTCATCCATCTACAACTCAGAACTGCTATAAGGAAAAGAGCATTTTATAAACTAGGTCCTGACATATGGAAGTAATCCTCAGAGAAGTGAAAACCCAAGATACAATTTAAGCCTTTAAACATGCTCTCAAAGGCCATCTTCTTAAGGCAACTCAATGCATATGCTAAAGTGATAATGGTTAATAGCAAGTAACAATTCAAGGTATTATCACTGGACATATCAATTTCTTTGCACATGAGTCCTTCTGTTACTTTAAATATTAGCTGATGTCTCTCCCTGTGGAATATAAGTATATACCTCTTGTTTGCAATTCTTGCTATTTGCCAGGACATTTATTCTTGTTGATAACTCATGTTTATTGCCAAAGTACTATTACTTAGATTATGTATGTTGTAGCTTGTTTTTTTCTAACTAGGCATTTCTTTCTATCCTTATTCTGCATTTTATATTATATGTGTATGACTACTCATTGAGCCTGGGTCATGGTTGAAAAGGGTCAATGGACAAGTCTGCTTACCTGGTTAACAAATAGTAAATAAATAAAATATAAAATAAATCAATTCTGAGTCATTTGGGTCATTGGCAGGAATTTGTTCCTCTTCTCTGGCAGAACTAGCACTACTTTATTAAAACTATGAGTGATTGTTTTCAGATTTCTAGGGACTGTATCTGTTGTGCAATTGGGTAGGACAGTCAGCTGTTCACTGAAAGGCTGGTGGTTCAAGACCACCCAGTAATAATGCTTCTTGTCTGAATGAGGCAGGTAATGCAGAGCCCTCAGGCTATGAACTGTCAATAAGCTGCTTTCCATAGTCAGTTAGCCAGATGAAGATACCCTTCTTTGATGGATATACTCTGTCCTTTACATCCTTTCTGGTGACAAAACAGCTGTACAGGAAGAAATCCTACATTGAATATTCATAACATTTCCACAAGAAAAAAATACTATAATTTCCAGATTTATCTAAGGCCTTCAACACAGTTTGTTGTAGCAAAATTCTACTTCAAATATTCTCACTAGATCTCTATCAGCCCACCCTTCTTTGGTTCAAAAGCTACCTGTCCAATTGGTATCAGTCAGTGAAATGGCACTCATGCTCTCTCCTTACCTCACATTCACCAGTGATGTACCACAAGGCTCTATCCTTGGGCCCCTCCTCTTTAACATTTTCACCAACATCTATTGTAAATCCATACAACAGAGCACCCTAATACAGTACACAGATGATTCCACTCTCATTTGCACATTTGGCAACATTAAAATTACTCAGAAAGCTTTAACAGTCAATGAAACATGGCTTTGTAATTCACAACTAATAAACCAGTCATGTATAACAGGCTGCTTATCAGATAGCCTCAGTGATCACTCCCCAACATTCCTACTCAAAAAATACCTATACCAAGCTAAACCTGTCATCTACCGTCAAATACGTAAAAAAACTAAACTTGAACCCACTCACATTCATCTCATCCCTCAAAGAATGTAACTGGCATCCTCTAAAGTACCTCAGTCTTGATGACGCAGTTGAATTTTTTAATACTAGTTTCCTGAGCATCCTTAATTACCATGGCCCCATAAGACTTTCAAGAACCAAAGCACAACCCTCCCCATGGCTACAGAAAACCACTAAGTCAGAAATGAAAAACTGGGATAAAGCCTGGGAGCACTGGCACAAAACTAAAACCCCCTCAACTAGACAGAAATTCCTAGAACTACACAATAGAGTCAAAAGCTAATAAAACAGGACAAATTCCAATACTACCAGTCTGCCCTAGACTCCTCACAACACAGCCTCAAACAATTCTGGTCCTCCATAAACTCCATCCTCCACCCAGGTAAAGTCAGTACCCTCATAGGTTCATAGGTTCATAGGTTCGTACTAGGCTATCTGCCCTAAGGCATTTATAAGCCTAGCCAGAGTGTATGTGGCTTACACCACCCGTTAGGATAAGAATACTGCGCCCTTTTAGGGTTTAGTTTACTATGCCTCTGTCTAGTAGTGACACAGAGATGACCCCCGGGGTAAACCTATGATCTCCCATCCACTCGTCGAGATTTCTCTTAAATAGAGTAAGTGAGGGGCTCTGCCTAACATGGACTGGGATTCTGTTCCAGAGTGTAGGGAGCCTCTGGGTTATGAATCTGTCCCTCCAGCACGTCCTATTTATTTCTGTGTTGAGGTTTAAGTCACTTGTTCTCGTGGCTCTGATGGATTTGGATTTTCTGAGGTGGAGCATGTCCATTAATTCAGGATTGGACATGGCCTTGTACATCAGGCACAGATCACCTCTGAGTAGGCGGTATGCGACTGAATAGAGCTGGAGTTTTTTCAGTCAGGCAGCATATGACATATGTTTAAGACCCTTTATCCTCTTGGTGAGGAACTTTTGGGGTCTTTCCAACTGCTGCAGGTGTCGGGTGAGATACATCCCAAATGGGGCATAGTACTCAATCATTGGCCTGATAAGAGAAGATGCGGGGCACAATGACTTCTCTTGATCTAGATGTGAAACCCTTCATGATAAGGTGGGCAATATAGAAGGTCTTCCTAACCACTTTGGCAATGTGAGTGTCAAATGAGAGGTTACTGTCAACCTGGGTCCCTAGGTCCCTGATTACCTCTTCCGTACTTAATGGATTACCGCCTATGTGGTAATTTGTTGGTACCTTGTTTTTCCCAAAGGGTATGGCTATACATTTTTTGGCGTTCAGCTTAAGGCCATGGCTCTGGCACCAATCATCCATTTCTATGAGGCCTCTCTGAAGGATGTTTGTGTCTGCTGGAGTATCAATTATGGTGCCCAGTTTGCAGTCATCTGCGAACTTTGTCAGCCACAATTCTCCTATGTTTGCCTGTACCTCGGAAAAATAAATGCCGAACAAGAGGGGTCCCAGGACTGAGCCCTGTGGGACACCGCTTGTGACTGGTTTAGAGTCTGACATAGCTCCAGCAACTCTGACCCTGTGGGTTCTGTCCTTGAGCCAGTTTGCAACCCATCTTGTGACATATAGGTTTACATTTAAGCTGGTGAGTTTGTCTATGATGCCCGAGTGGGGTATTGTGTCAAAGGCTCCTCCTAACACCCCTCACTCCTCAGAAAATATTGCTACCTCATTCAACACACACTTCACCCAAACCATACTATTACTAGCTAAACAACACAACCCCCCTCCCCTCCAACACACACCTTCAACTAGTAATCTCCCCACTGCATTCTCTTTTTCTCCTGTACCTATCTCCAACATAAAAAAACTCTTAACTAAACTTAAACCCACCAAATTAGCAGCAGACATTCACCCAAGTGAATACCTACAAATCGCAGCTAATACTCTGGCCTACCCAGTATCCATCTTGATTAACCGATCTCTGTCAGAAAGTTACGTTCCCACACTGTGGAAAGTATCACATATAATTCCCCTCCACAAAGGCGGACCCTCCACAGAACTAACCAATTACCGCCCCATAGCTATTCTCTCTCCACTCTCCAAAATACTAGAGAGATGCATACAGTCTCAGGTCTCAGACTACCTCCTTACTAACAACCTCATATCCAGTACTCAGCATGGTTTCAGACCAAACCATAGCACCACCACTGCCTTACTCTCCTTTACTAACACTATCCTTCAGCATAAAAACAATGGCAATCTCTCCTCTGCTGCTTTCCTAGACCTATCTAAAACATTTGACATGGTCCCACACAAACAACTTATCTCTGTCCTCAATAACCTATCCTTCTCTCAATCAGTCACCAACTGGTTTCAGAGTTACCTCTCTGACCACCAACAATCCATTGTATGGCAAAATTACATATCTCCCCAACTACCTGTCTCCATAGGTGTTCCCCAAGGATCCATCCTTGGACCCCTACTCTTCTCTGTTTACACCAATAATCTAGCCTCTGCCACCAAACATGGCACACTCATACAATACGCAGATGACTCAACCATCATCTGCTCAGCCCAGTCCCTACCCAAACTGCAAAAAGTCACACAGGAAGCCAATTAATACTCAACCCAAACAAAACTAAACTACTCATCTTCCAACCCACCAAACATACTCAAAACAACTCTCACTTTAACATCACAGCAAAAGACAACACCACTATATACCAAACTGAACACACCAAATTGCTAGGAGTGGAAATAGACAATAAACTAAAATTTGAAATTCACATATCCATGACCATAAAAAAAAGTCCACAAAAACTAGGAGCGTTATACAGAAATAAGCAACTTCTCACCAAAGCAGCAAAGATTTCGATAGCAAATTCCCACTTTATCTCCACCCTACTTTATGCCTCTCCAATATATATACCAACCTAAGGCAATGCAATCTAAACAAGATGGAGACCTGCTACAACAAAATCGCCAAATTCACCACAGGGGCATCCTACCGTAGTCATCACTGTCTCGCACTTGCTGACCTGGGCTGGCTTGAACTCCCTCACCTCCTTCAGTGGTATCAACTCTCACTCGCCACAAACTAGTAAACCATCCTCTAAATGTTCCATCCCTCCAGAATCTACTCCAACCCTATCGCACCACCAGACCACTAAGATCCAGCAACAAAAATCACTTTCAGATCACTAAAGCCAATAACTCTGCTGGTGAAGCACTATTCTCTTGCACCATAGCCAAATTATGGAACTCTGAAACAAAATACGATACCAAGCGAAAACCAACAAAACCAGGCCGTGAACGACTCAAGGCAGTCAAAAAAGATTTATTTAAGTGCTTTTCGTCAGCTCAATAAGCTGACTTCTTCAGAATACAAAACAAAGACCACTGGCAGCATGATCCTTATAAAGGCTGAACACTCATTTACGTCATGAAGCAATGGTTCAATTAGTGTAATTAACATAAAGTAAAATAAATTTTAAAAGACTGTTTAAAGGGACAGTAAACGTTAGTGGTAGCAAACTACACATCCTTATAAGTATACCAACAACACAAATACATAAATCAACCTGTTATTATAAAAATTAATCTTGTAAAGTGTGTTACGTGTTGCAACCATTAAGTAAACAACAATACTATTTAAGTTTCAACAGCTTTTGAACCCTAGTTATGGAACTCCCTTCCACCCAAAATTACCTCCGTACCATCATGCACCCACTTCAAAACTTTACTAAAAGCGCACCTAAAAACATGCTGGCTATGCCCTGGCAACTCCCACTCTAATATCACCCACCCCATCCAACCACTACCTTTCTTTCCACTCCACTAACTACCTTGATTATAGCAAGCTCAGATGCTCATAAGCCTAGTACTTATTATACACCAGGAACTTCTTATTGTAATATTTGTTAATGTCTGTTATGTACTTCACAGATAAAGATTCTAGTGGTCTACTTATGTACTATGTTCTTCATCTGTAAATATGTTGTAAGTAATTGCTATGTTAAATTGTTAATTGTTATGTAATACAATGCAACTACTGTCTGTTAATTTTAACTGTGGAGCTTTTCTCCCCGGGCCTCCGCTGAAAATGGACCTACGTCCAGTCGGACACTCCTGGTCAACAAATGTAAATAAATAAATAAAATAAATAAATAAACTAATGCTCAACCCAAAAAAGACCAAACTATTACTTTTTCCCCAAATCCCACTCTCATGAAAAAACAAAATTTAAAGTCCTCTCTCTTGATAATACAACCATTGAAGTCAGTTCTTATAGCAAATTAATAGGGGTGATAGTGGATGATAAGCTTAAATTCAACCTGCATATACAAAATTGCATAAGAAAAACTCATTAGAAACTAGGGATGCTTTACAGAGCCAAAACCTTTCTCATCGACAAAGCTAAAACTACACTTGCTACTATTTATCTCCTGCCACATTTCAGTGCTGTGCTCCTATCCTTACTAACTTCCAGACTTCACAAAAATTAAAACTTGAACAATGCTATATCAAAGTTGCTAAATTTGCAGTAAATACCCCTTTCAGAACCCATCACTGTATAGCACTAAAAAGCCTAAATTGGTTAGAACTGCCTTATCAACTAACATATCCACTGCTTCTTACCACCTATAAAATTATCCAGCATCCATCTGTCTCTCCAACACTAAAAACATTTTACACAACTATGTCCCAGTCAGTCACTGTAATCCAGTGACCAAAAACTCCTATCTACAAACCTGTGATGACTCACCACTGGACCAGTAATCAAGGAGCCTCAATCCTCACCACTGGCACCAGTGGGGGACATACTCTGAAAAGATGACAGGTACACACACAGTATTTTCAGATGCAGCTCTCTGTATCAAGTGCAATTTCCCTTAAGAGCACACTGAGACCACAGTCAGCCTGGGGCTGGTTTCTCCCTCTTTCTCCAGATCCCCAATAAGACTCCTCACTGGCACAGCTGTAGAGTTGAGATGTCAGCTGAGTGGCCAAGCAAAGACTTCCAGCATCCCTCCGTCCAACCAGTACTTCATGTCCCTGCCCAAGTAGCTCACACACACACACGCACACACACACACACACACACACACACACACACACACACACACACACACACACACACACACACACACACACACACACACTCACACACACACACCTGGGAAAGGCTGGCACAGGTTTACTAGCTATGCCTCCTTTTGCCCAAACTATAAGGTAGATATCACTGTCACCAGCCACTCCTTATCAGCTACTTTAAGGCCCTTAACAAAGGGTGTCCAATCTTACTGTGTAATATTAATACAAATGGTAGTTTGACCAAGAGCAAGGTGATTAGAAGTGTTCCATACAGTGTCACCAAATAAATGTGCAAGTACTCTCAAAACTTAAATATCTCTAGACAGATCAGCCACAATGAAGGTTTAAATATATTTAATAATAAATAATAAAGGAACAAGAAAATATTCACAGTGACATCAAGTTCAAAATCACAGGAAATATTTAAAACAACATTACAGGACAGTTTCAAATAAATAAAGAAAAATATCTAAACTAAGCTTTGCTATATTCCTGATGGTCCCCTATTAGAACCGCAAAGGTCCACTTATCTGAATACGTAAACACCGACATGTCTTCATCGAACGGTGAAAACACCGATCGTCCTGAAGTGTGAAATCCGAAATGTCGGATCGTCATGGTTGGCCCTTCTGAGGTATAGCTCCATAAGGTAAGTGTGCGATAGTTATGGGCCTTAGGGTTAGGGTGAGAGTTAAGGTAAGTGCATAGATGGTAATGTATTTAGTGTAGGGTTAGTGCGAAATCTGAAATGTCGAATCGTCATGGTTGGCCCTTCTGCAGTATAGCTCCATAAGGTAAGTGTGTGATAGTTACGGACCTTAGGGTTAGTGTGGGGGTTAAGGTAAGTGCATAGATGGTAATGTATTTAGTGTAGGGTTAGAAGTAGGGTTTTGTTAAGTGTATGTGTGTGGATTATTTATTTTGTTTGGGTATAGCTTCTTAAGGTAAGTGTGCAATAGTTACGAACCTTAGGGTTAGGGTGCAGGTTAAGGTAAGTACATACATAGTGGTATATGCAAGATTTAGTTTAGGGTTAGAAGTAGGGTTTAGTTTAGGGTTAGAAGTAGGGTTTTGATTAGTGTATGCATGTGGTTTATTTATTTTGTTTGGGTAGGTAGTGTATAGTGGGCCGTGGGGTGGGACAACTATGACGGTTCGAGTTTTTGAATTTCGTAGTTTAGGGCATTCGGTCTATTCGTGGTTAACTTAATATGTGTCTTATGTATTCGGTGAATAGGACTATCGTGGTTCCAATATAGACCCATTCCTGACTATATCTAAGAGAGTTACTATACCCTAGAAACTTACTTATAGAGCAAGGCAGATGTAGTGAGTGGATTTTCTAGTTGTTGTCAGGTTAAACATAGAATGCTGTGTCTCTCTAAGGGACCTCTCAAATTAATATCTCAAATATTACTGCTGGGCTAGTTTGCAGAATGACATAATTTCTTGTCATCTGACTTCTAGTCCTCAGGGCCAAAGCAACCATTAATGGCAGCTGGTAGCATTTAGCATCTACCTGTAAAAATGCATAGAGAAGGGCTTTCCCTCAGATCTTTGGCAGATACTGTTGTTGTTGTTTGTCTTTTGGCTTTTCCCGATTAGGGGTCGCCACAGCGAAACTCCAGTCCGCTAATAATTGGCAGTAGATTTTCATGAATGCTGAGGTGCCAGTTCGACGTTCAACCTTCAATGAAGGCATGCCCATTTACGCATGTCTTTCGAATGCCCACCCAACGGTGGGGAGGACATGCAGACTCCACACAGAAAGCACTCCCAGCACTCCAGTCGAGAATCAAAAGGGAGAACCTCTTGCTGTGAGGCAACAATGCTACCGCTGCACCACCACAGATGTATCTTTGGCAGATACTGGAAGTCATAAAACAATAAAACACTTCCAAGACAATAAAGAAAGTTGCCTAGTTTTAGACATTGTGTCTCCTTGCTGTATTGAAACTGAAAGATATCATCTTTTATGGCCTAGCCATAAAGTAATTTAATTGCAGCTATTTTTCTGAAGTTTGCTAGACTGAAGTTAACCTCCTGTGTTCCAATTTCCACTGTTAAAATATGTACATTTGCATAGTTACAATAGTGCATGTACATTTCTTTTCTATTCCAGTAGGGCATGCTGTGGTTCCATTTTAAGCACAAGCACTTTATAAAATATCTTTTAAACGCACATCTGTAAAAACCTAGTTTGATATATAGATGACATACAGTTCTAATACATTTGTAACACAAGCATCTTATATGAATCATACTGATATTCACAAATGACATATAATTATTTACAAAATTCCAGATAGCTGCACTGGCAGTATCTCCCTTTGTCACAAAACCTATCAAATCTGCTGGGTACTGTCTGTACTCATACAAGGTTAGTAAGGCCTGGAACTCCTTACCTGTATCCATCAGGTCAACACCCTCACTCCCATCTTACAAAACCTCTGAAAGACTTCCTAGGTAAAATCTGTCTCTGTTCTTGATCAAAACCAGGATAAACTATATCCCTAAATTTGAACAAGTACCTTTTCATTCCTAATGCCTCCTTACTCTTCCTTCTTCATTTACTTCCTTATTTCTATCAAAATCTCTTCCCTGACTTTCTCTCTAAATATACCATAAACCTGTTTTTCCCTCACTTCATATTGCAACTCCTGTTGTATTAGACTAACTTATCTATTTCTCTGCAAACTATCTGAAATTTATATAAATATTAAATGATTGTCACATAACTTGTATCAATTCTTAACCATTTTTTTATATTATCACTAATTTGTTATAATTATTTAAACTGCATATGTTTTGGTTTTATTTCTGAAAGATTGTAAAATTATTGTTCTTAAAATGTTTTGTTATAACTTGGAGCTTTTCTCCCCAGGCCTCAGCTGAAAATGGGCTTCTAACCAGTTGGACTTTTCCAGTAAAGAATTGTCAATAAATAAATAAATAAACAAATAAATAAATAAATAAATAAATAAATATCCAAGATTATGAAAACCAGGACAATAAAGATAATTTTATATACATATGTTAGTGGAAGACTGAAAAGAAAGAAATCACTAATGCCTGCTAAAATGTGGCATTTGGTGAGATTAAAAATGTATTATAAATTTTATAGGCATACTACTTGGGACAAGATAATTTAGTCCCTTAAATTTGTAGTCCAAGACATATAGTCAATATTGCATTTAGAAGCTGAGTATGTCATATTATGTCTGAAAATTCTGAATCAGCAACAAATTTTGTGCAACATTTTTATGATTAAGACATTGTTATATGTGGTCTGACTTTCCAGTTATTGACTTCTGTGTACAAACTGGAAATATTTTTTTCAGTTCAGGACTAACATAATTACAGAAGAAAGTACTGATTATTTATAAAAGAGTTATGCAGTGAATAACATTTCAAGGGTATTAGCCTTGAGGGGTATATATAGAGAAAGTGAAAAACATTGGTAGTCTTTATCATAAAAGATTATAAATCGTGTTTCCTGCCTAATATAGTAATAATACAGAAGAGCAGGGGATATTTAAGAACTATAAAGTAGAAAAAATGTTATTATTACTGTTAATGGGATAATCATTTAACTAATGAATGCCCTAAAATATGATGCATACATCACGGATGAAGAGCTACTGCGGTGGTGGTGCTGCGGTAGAGTTGTCGCCTCACAGTAAGACTTTGTCCTGTTCGATTCTCAGCTAGACCGTCTTCTGTGTAGAGACATGCATGAATGAGCATACCTTTGTTGAAGGTTGTGCATCAGGGCCGCCAACCCGGCATATACAAATCTACTGCCAATCATTAGCGGACTGGAGTTCCACTGTGGCGACCCCTAACCGGGAAAAGCCGAAAGACACAACAACAACAACATCACGGATGAAGAGCTAGTGTACAAATTGTAACTGTATATGTTTAAAGGATAAAGCAAAAAGTCATCTCTAACTTGATTTGAGAGAAAGTACAAGAAATGCAGAATATATGCAGGTACAGTTTGACAGCAGAAGATAGCAGAGGCTGTAAGAGGTAAAACAGATATTGTACAATGACCAAGTCATAATGATATTGGAAATGTTCTAATGTTAAGTAGACAAGAAGTGTACAAGGAAATGCTCTGCAATAAAGTTGGATTATAATTAAAAAATCTAAATGTTGTGGGGGGGGGTGAAATAGGAGACAATGAAAAAAGACCAGTGGAAAAGAAATGAAGGTTATAGGAAAATATGTCATTAAAACAAACAAATATTAGCTTAAAGGTTAAAAAAGGTACTAGGGATGGGAAGTTGTAGTACTACTGTATTATCTATTAATGTTGATAATATAAATTGGTCTACATAGAATTATTGTAATTAATTGATGCCAGATAATAAGACTTCTCATTTTGTGTTTTTTGGACATTAATTTTAAATATCCAAAACTGAGAGATCAGATTTAAGTAAGATGCAGAAGGTGAAATAGTATGGAAACTGGAAAAAGAAGAATGTTATAGGTTAACATTATTTGGAAATAAATAAAAAATAAATAAATCAAACATTCTGGATATGATGAAAGTAAAGTCAGGAAAACATATAATAAATAATATGGTAAAAATAAGCCAGTATGATTAATTGCAATGTATGCTACCATACAACTCCATGAAAGGAACCTCACAAAAACTAACTGTGACTAGGCTAAAAGTAATTTGCATTCATACACAATCCCTGGGACTCCGAAAGGGTTAGTAAAAGTGGTAAGTCCAACTACAAGCAGCTATCAACTAGTGAACAAATCCTTGCCAATTCAGAGATGGGCGTACCACAGTGATTTTTGATAATCAGAAGAATCACTGCTGTGAGTGGCCCCACTGGACATGTTGTAAGATAATGAGGAATTCTGCAGGAGCAGCTAATGCTAATTAGCCATGTGTTTTCTCACAGAAATGCCTGCAGTAACCAGGTAACACTGCTGAGTGATTCAAAGACTCTCTTGGCTATGTAAATTAGAATGACAGGCAGTGAAAGCAAACTTGGCCAAAATGTTTGGGTCGTCCATTGTAGTCAATGGGAGAGACTGCGCTCTAGGTAAGTTTGGCAAAGTTCAGCAGACAGGGAGTAGTGGTGGATGTGTGATTGTGTGTATGGCTGTGGTAGCGTGTGTGCATGCCTGTAGAGTTATAAGTGGCCCACGGCATATGTGTGTGTGTGTGTGTGTGTGCACGCGTGTGTGCGCGCACGCGTGCGTGTGTGTGTGTGTGTGTGTGTGTATGTGTGTGTGTCTCAGCCTAAGTGGTCACAGTAGGGGGGTTATATATGGAATAGAGGGTGTGTGTGTGTGTGTGTGTGTGTGTGTGTGTGTGTGTGTGTGTGTGTGTGTGTGTGTGTGTGTGTGTGTGTGTGTGCATGAATGTCTGAATGTGTATGTATCAGAATGCATGGGGGAGGTACCTGTGCCAAAACAATGTGTGGATCAGAAGAGGTATTTACAACTCAAAAGTGAATTTTGCAACAGAAGTAATAGATAACACTGAACAGACATGCAAATTAGCTGATGATGAGGTCTCCCATTACAGCTTAAGCTGCCTCTGTAACACAGTTCCTGTGATAATGAAAATTGATCTAACTGTGGTAGATACTTCATGTGGCTATGGGACCATATTTCAGAATCCAGCCACTGTTCTCCAGGAGTGTTAATAATACCTTTTTGGAACCATTGCCTTTTATTACTTTTATGGTAACACACTTCCACCAAACAGACCACTCTGGCATGCCAAGGTCACAGACAATTTATACTGTTAAAATCAGACAACTGCACTATTAACTTATGACAGGTATAGCTAAGCAGTTTTTTTTCATAAAAATGGATGTCAGCAATTATATTTCATCAGCTCTGTGTGATAACCTGTATAGTAATAAATAACTGCACCCATCTCCCTCATTATGTCTCCCCAAAAGTCCTAGTTTTACTGTTGCTGCCTTGACTATTATTTTATGGGTCACATGTAGTTAAAGCTATATTATCATCTTTAATATGCACTATGTAATGTAGTATAAATTATATCGGATATTTGATAACAGTCCCTCTTGTCTTGCAGGGATATGGCATAAATGTACCACTGCCTACACATTAGCTACTAATCACTTCATAACCACTCAAAATTAAAAGTATTCACTGTCTGCTTTCTCAACACTACATTTTATTGATTTTTTTGTGGAAATTTTTTCTTCCCTCTGTATCAATGACCTACCACCAGTACTTCCTCCATTCCATGGTCTCTATGGAACATTCGAGAGGCAGGTGTGGAGTGGTGATAAGTGACATTTCATCCTACCTCAGCAGCAGATCAGCCATGTCCATGACACTATCTCCTCTTTGGACCTCCCAATTATGACATGTCCAGCATCCACCTTAGGTCATTGCAGGAAACACCCACATAACCATGTTCCCACAAGGGATGGCAATACTCTTCTCTCCCTATAGCTCTGTCAGTCACTGAGATATTAATATAACCCAGGTCAGCCAGGCTGTTGTCAAGGATTTATCCCTCCATGTCACTGGAATGGCTAAATTGTTTGACTTAATGTTAGATTGCTACTACTCTGTCCAGACTAACAACTGTCATTATAATATTCATTCTCCTTATTCTGTTTTGAAACCTAAAGGTCCAAAATAAACATGTAACAAAATTAAGAAACAAAACTCAGAAATCACCATTTAATGCTTTCTCCCTTATTTCCATAGGGGATGCAAATCATACAATAAAATTAAATATACTGAAGGTATAAACTTCAGCACAGGACAATTTAAAAAATTGTTAAACAGATTCTGTGAGAAAAACTCTGCCTACCAACAGGCTAGTCTTAATTACTTTCTGTGTGACAGAACAGTGGAACTCTAACTCAAAGATGAAAAAGTTCTGTCTTGTAACTTCATGTAGCAGAAGAAGAAAGTACAGGCAAAATTATATAACTGTGAGCCCAGAAAAGCTTCCTTTAAGCACCACTCCACAGTTTACAGAGGAAACGTTGTAATGAGGAGGCAAAATCATCAAGAAAAGGATAGTAAATTTGGAAATTCATTTATTTTCAGGTCTTGGTGAGCACCTTCATGTGGTAGACCCTATTTTAGGTTCATAGTTTCATAGGTTGGTATTAGGCTATCGGCCCTAGAACCTATACATGCTTAGCCATAAAAATTCCCTGGCTATTTCTTCCTAGAATATTTACTTCCCTGGTCTGCTGTCTAGCAGGGTGACTGACATGATCCCTGGGGTGAATTTCCTATCTCCCATCCAATCGTCAAGGTTCCTTTTGAAGAGGGCCAGAGGTGCTCAGCTTGACAAATATGGGCAGTCTATTCCAAAGTATGGGGAGTCTCTGGGTCAGGAACCTATCCCTCCAGCATGTTTTGTCCATTGTGATGACCAGATTTAGATCCCTGGAGCATGTGGCTCTGAGGGATTGGGATTTCTTTAAGTGTAACATGTCCAGCAGCACTGAGTTTGACATGGCCTTGCATGTTAAGCAGAGATCACTTCTGAGTAGGCAATATGCGACAGAGTATAGCTGGAGATTTTTTAGACAGTCAGCATAGGACATCTGCTTTAGACCTGTGATTCTTTTAGTGAAATATTTCTGTGGCCTTTCCAGTTGTTGCAGATGTCTTGTGAGGTACATACCAAATGGGACATTGTACTCTGTAATGGGTCTAATGAGAGATGAGTACAGTGGGACAATGACCTCCTTTTTTCTGCATGAAAAGCCCTTAGTGATGAGGTGTGACACATAGAAGGATTTCCTGACTGTTGTGGCTATGTGGTTTTCGAAGGTGAGACCACTGTCCACCTGTGTCCCTAAGTCCCTTATCACACTTTCAGTGTTTAGTGTACTGCCACTTATGTGGTAATTCATGAGTACATGTTTTTTTCCCAAAGGGGATAACTATACATTTCTTGGCATTGAGCTTGAGCCCATGGCTCTGGCACCAAGCATCTGTTTCTGTAAGGCCCTTTTGTAGAATATCCACATCATCTGGGATTCAATAATCGCTCCCAGTTTACAGTCATATGCGAACTTTGTTAACCAGAGTCCCTTAGTGCTGGCCTGTACTTCAGAGAAGTAGATGCCAAACAAGAGCGGTCTCAGGACTGAACCTTGAGGTACTCTGCTTGTCACTTGTCTGGAGCTGGATTTTGAATCGGCTACTTTTACAGTGTGGGTTCTGTCAGTAAGCCATTTGACAACCTATCGAGTGACATAGGGATTAATGCCCAGCTTAGTAAGTTTATATATGATTCCAGAGTGGGGATGGTGTCGAAGGCCTTGGTGAGGTCCAGATAGGCTGTGTGGACTGCCTTACCCTCATCCACGGCTCTGGCTAAGTTTCTGGTGTCATTCAAAGGTGATCCTGGAACAACATGATCGACAAACCACGATGCATTGCCAGAGATGGTCTGCACCTGTTTGCCCCTGGGATTCAGGTTACTGGATAAGGCTTTTGCCACCCCTATAGTGCCTTTTTTAGGCAAGGCTCAAAGGACAAAACCACAACCATAACAGATATAAGCATGAAAAATCTGATGGCAATGCTACTCAATGCTAGAAGTCTAAACCTGAAAATGTACTCTCTCGAGGCACTCCTAAAAATGGAGAACATTGATATCTGTGCAGTAACTGAGACCTCGTTCAAGGCTCCAGAGAACACCCCCTGCAATACCAGGCTACAACTCTTACCACAGTTTTCGGCCACCAAACCAGGACTGAAGCACTAAAGGTGGAGGAGTGTCCATATTCACCAAGCATATTCACACCTCTAGGCTAGTTGCCCAACACAATGCATCTGAAATTCTATAGGTGCAACTAACACTAGGTAAGATTGCAATCCAAATCGAAGCTTGCTACAGATCCCCCCACCATGCTCCAAGATTCTCACTATACCTTCCTAAACATATTAGAAAATATTAAGATACAACCAAAATACCCTAATACTGGGTGATTTCACCAAACCTGCCATTAATTGGGAAAACTACTCAGGTACCAACACCTTTGCCCAACTGTTCTTGGAATTCATAAATTCCAATGCCCTGGATCAACTAACCCATAGTCCCACTAGGGGCTCAAATATCCTAGACCTGGTCATTACCAACATGAGAGATCGATGTTCCACACTAGTGGTCACCCCCTTGTTGGTCAGGTCTGACCATAAGCTAATCACTCTTGACGTCCACAAACCTCCATAAAAAACTTCTCCAAAGCCATTTATTACAAAAATCTTACCAAGATTATGCTGTTACATAGATAATCTGTATCAAAAAATACATTGAAAAAGCATATATATACAGAAAAGGAATATGGGATGCACAGGTCCCAGGAAAAACAAAACTGTCCATTCCTGGCATAGGTTCTAATTCCAAGACTCAAAACAGAGACAATGCAAAATCCTGTGAAGACAGACACATTCATCACATGGTTAGGCCATGCTGCGAGTGATTCCCTTATGGCAAATCAAAGTAGCAAGACAACAAAAAATTCTAATCAGCTAAACAAGAGGCATAAATACAAAAAAAGTTAATATTTATACTGTAGATAAAAAAGATTATGTATTCTTTTTACAATGAATGCAGAATTTCCACAAAGGTATATATATATATATATATATATATATATATATATATATATATATATATATATATATATATATATATATATATATATATATATATATATATATATATATATATATACATACACACACACACACACACACACACACACACACACACACACACACACACACACACACACACCAGTGGCGGCTGGTGACTTCAAATCAAAGGGGGGCTGCAGGAGATAGCCGAATGGGTGGGGTCAGTGGGAAGGGGTGTGGACAACTAGAAAGGGGAGGAGCTATGCTCAAAACCACAAAAACTAAACTTTAATTAAATATGCTGCCCTGGGTGCCAAACCCTCATTATGAGAGTCCAATCAAGACAAATGAAGTGTAAAAGAATAAAAATATTTCAATGCATTAGCTGCTTGACAGCTTACTTAATATCTAGATGGAAACAAAAAGGTTGTGAGGCATGAAAAAATAAATTACTTGTTAAATACATTACTGGAATGCCAGTCAAAATCAAGTATAAGAAAAACATGCAGCACACAGCTCAAACCGCTTCTCCTTGCACTGCGTTATAATTTATATTCAGCTTTATTAAAGTACCAAGTGACATGCTGAAAGTAGCAATCTCTGTGATGCCCCCGCTTGTAAAAATGTTTCTTATCCAAAAAAGACCTGCTGCCTGACATCTACTTGTTTCATGAGGAAAACATGATCAAAGTAAAAAATGAAAAGCAAACAAGCTCAAGATACATTGCTTAAAGGATTACTGTACAGGTTATGGACCACACATGAACGGCATTCTGTTTAGTTTATGGGTAAAGCCCTCAGAGATCACTGGAAGTCTCCAACAAGGGTAATGAGCTTCTTAAAATAATGTAATCCTGTCCTTTATTACAAATACTGTCATATGCATTTCAATACCCAATGCTTATACATTATCTAGTTAAGTATTCTCTGCTTGGCAACAACAGAAAGGCTTCAATGTTGGCAATTCTTTAACAGTATGCTTATTAAAGCTTACTTGCATGTTATGATCTCAGACAAGCTTACCTGATGGTCATTAAAACACAGAGTAACAGGCACTTTGAGTAATAAGCATAAATCAACAGTACAAAAATATGACAGAAACCAGACCATTCTGCAAAATCAAGAACAAATGAAAAGCCACTGTAGTACTTGTGTCTACCTTGGATGGGGGGGTACCCTGCATATTTGCACTGCACAACTGCTCCTTGCCTTGCTTGGACACATCCAGAGTCACTACATGGGGGAGTGGGGTGCAACAAGTATGTCACAATTTGAAATGTCTCTGGCTGACTGATGGCCCTGACACATTTGTCATACCTCACCCTCGGAGCAAAGCCATACATAGAAGTGGGACAAAGGCCCAAAAATAAGGACAATTTTTAAATATTGCTCTTATAATCTTAGAAAGATAATAGAATAGTAGGTCTTGCATTAGTATGCATTTTCTGAAGGATATGAAATCTGAAACTCAAATGTCTGTCATTATTTTCTAATTTCAGTCTTTAATGATTTACCACTAATTTGCCAAAAAAAAATTTTATGAAAAATTGACCAAAAATGTGATGCAAAAATATGAAATAGCCACACAATACAGCTGGGAACCTGTCAAAGAAGGGACACTTTTTAATAATAGTACTGCTAACTTGAGCAGCTGACAAAATAAAAGAATTTGCATGCATTTCTGAAATAAAAGTAATCTATAACTCTGATTATTACAGTTATTTCTAAATTGTAAACCCTCCATGTTTTCTTCCAAAATTGCTATTTTGTGGAGGGATTATTAGGGGAAGAGCAACATTTTGAGCCAAATTCAGGGACAGTTGAGAGGTTTGGCTATGCCTAATTCTATAAAGCAACTTGCATGACCTCTCAACCTGTTAATACAATAAATCTGGACAAGGCCAAATATATTGGGGGAACATAAACAGTACTAAAAATTGCTCTTGTATAAACTGAGACACTTGATAGAACAGGTCTTACTTCAGCATGCATTTTTCTGAAGGTTATGAAGTCTGAAACTCAGTGTCATTATTTAGTGACTTAATTTCTAAATGATTTTCCAGAAAACCACAAATATTATGAGGAACAAACCAAAAATAAGAAGCAAAAATCTATTCATTCTGTGAAAATCTGGACAGTTGGGAGGTATAGTTCAGCTGGGGCTGTCTTTGAGTTTGCCGCCCTTCCCCCTCACAAAATAATGGTCGAATGGAGCCCTCCCCCCTGCAGCCATTCCATTGATCCATTACTTGGCTATTTCACTCCGTTTACCATAAACACAAATGTGCATACTGCTTTACTTCTATGATGATCTGGATTTCATTTTGAAAGTTTTATTTTGCAATTTACAGCACAATCACTAAGACATCTGCTAAACAAAGCAATGCAGTCTCACAATGAAAACAGGCTTAGCATTAAAAACTTCTCTGCCCTTGAAACGCACATTCAAAGAAAATACATTTTGCCAGTGGCAGATAAAGATTAACTTTGGGCTGTTTTCAAATCATAGGCCCCTTGCACATAAAACATACATGTCCTCTTTGATACACCTTCCTGATTCTACTAAATTATATTCCTTGTACAATACAGTACAGTTGTTAGACGACATTTTAAATTTATTGTTTTGGACATTTTTCCAGTAAACAATGAAACAAAATGCATGCACCAATGACAAAACTACCCAATTCAGAACATTTCCATCATAAGTCTACTCAACCTTCTACAGTCCACCAGTATCAGTAAATATGCACAATCTCTGAAGTAATAAATGTCATCTAAATAATTCCACATTAAAGAAATCTGCAACAATGAAGAGATTGCTGCTAGCAAACAACTTTATATGTCACTGTTTATTCATCTACAAATAAAGTGCCTGCTGCCTTTGAGGAATAAATTGCCTATGTTGCATGCATTAAAAAAAAATAAGCTAGTAATATCGCAATAGGGACTGTATGGCAAACAGGTTCATAGTTACTACTCTAAGTATCTTTGCTAAAAAGGACTGCAGCATCTCGACCCACTTTACAACACAGTACAGTATCAGCAATGCATCTATTTACTGTGGGAGTAGAACCCATAGCCTTCTGCATCAAAAGCAAGTACACTACCTGTTGTGCTATTAATGCAAGCAGACTGAGAATACGCAGCACTAAAGTTTTGTTCCCCTGCAGCTCTCAGCTCCTTGTAAAATCTACTCGACACGCAGTTGTATCTCTGAACTTTGCAGCACAAGAAATCTGGAAAAAGCCGAAATTTATTGGGGGGGGGGGGCAACCAGGGACACATTTTAAACATTGCTTGTATAATGTTGGAAAGTTGCTAGAATAAAACGCCGTGTTACCACCATACATTTCACTGCCACATCTTTAACCCAGGGGACCCTGTGCAAAACAATCAGAGAAACATACCACTATGCCAAATCAGCTGTTTTGTAAAAGAGAGGAAGACAAACTTAAATGGCTACCATTTAGTGAATTCAGTTCTCAGCATAGCTGTCAGCCTCTTGGCACAAAACACCTGAACAAAGCCAATAATGGGGAAATACAGCCCCCAAACGTATTCAGTGAATTCAGTTCTCACTATAGCTCTCAACCTCTTAGCAAAAAACATGTGGACAAAGCCAGTAATGGGGGGGGGGATACAGCCCCCAAACATTCAATGAATACAGTTCTCACCATAGATAACTCTCAACCTTAGCACAAATACCTAGACAAAGCCAGTAATGGGGGAATACAGTCCCAAAAATAGGGACAAATTTCAAATATCCATGTTATAAACTTAGACAACTGCTAGCAAAATTTTGTGTTACCATGTACTTTCTGAAGAATATGAAGTCTGAAATTCAAATGCCTGTTATTTTTTAAACATTTAACCAGGAAACTAGTTTGACTTGGAGTTAGAACAAATGACAATTTTCAGCAGAGCAGAGCGAAATGCCAATCACATCTTTGCAAGATGAGAGAACATGGAGACACCACACAGAAGGCACCCCAGCCAAGAATCAAACCAGAGAACCTGTAGCTGTTAGGCAACAATGCTACCAGTGCACCACTACACTACAGACTTTGCAAGGAAAAATGTAGATACATAAACCACAGATTTTATGTGGAACAGAACAAACATGAGGCAAAAATCTGCAAGCTTTTTTTAGAAATGGTGGTGGATAGGGAATTCAGGTCTTTGCCACCTGCATCCAAAGTACAGGGTTCAAGCCTGAGTATCTCTATCCACCACCATTTGTTCTCTCTAGCCACCAGTTTACACACACACCACCATTTGCTTTCCAGTATATAGTAACTGGGGCATTTCACACACACACACACACACACACACACACACACACACACACACACACACACACACACACACACACCTAAATCCAGACAGTGACCTGAAACAACACACACTTACCTGATGTATGTATGGCTCATCTCACCCAGCAAAGTAATCCAAGCAGCAAAACCACTGAGCAATCCAGTGACCTGAAGCAGCAAACACCACCTGTGACATGGAGCAATCCAGCCAGTGACCAAAACCTGCTTCACCTACCTCCTGAATGAGCCTGTGCAATGAAAGTCCTGCGAGAGCAGCTCACCTCTCTCAATCCTGATTGGATCTGCCTGCAGCCGAAGCAGTCTGGACTGCCTCTTCTGTGCAGTCATCCTGATTTGTGGGTGCATTTGCAGCAATGATTGCTGGATACCTGTCTATCGCTATCTGGACTGCTGATAAAGGCAGTCTGGACTTGTGCTTTTTTTTTCTGTTTGTGTTTTAGTTTTAAAGATTTTTCTTTTTTTTTTCTAGGTGGGAGGCCTGCAGTCCGGCAGTCCCCTGACACACACACACACACACACACACACACACACACACACACACACACACACACACATATATACATGTATATCTATATATATATATATATATATATATATATATATATATATATATATATATATATATATCAGCAGAGAAATAAATACTTGAGCCAGAAAGACTGTTCATGCAAGAAACTCGGAATTTCTAGAAAGCATATAGCAAGAGCAAGAAAGGGATTAGAGAAGAGAAAAAAATTGTACCAGAAAAACTGTTAAAAGCTAACCCAATTCAAGTGCAACTTGGACAAGTGGATGGAGAAAAGAAAATCCATCCCTGTTTTGGCATTTATGTCTCTAATGAACACAGGCAACCTGCAAATGGTTAATCTCCTAGGCCCCTGCTTGCAAATATTTTATCTCCCAAATTCCTGCTTACACTTATCAAGGGTATCAGATCTTGTTAGAGATTTGGGATGCATGGCTAGGCTTAAAAAGGCCCTTGTGGTTGTTAGCCTAGTAAACACCTATGAACATATGTGTATATATACACATATATATATATATATATATATATATATATATATATATATATATATATATATATATATATACACAAACAAAAAGTGCAAAGTAAACAATTCTTTACTGACCCGTTAAAGTTTTCTAGGGACTTGGAAAATAAAACAATAGCAATACCCCCCCACAAAAAAATATAAATCAATACATTTTAAAGAAGTATAATACAGTTTTGCAAGATCTTACTATAAAAATGGATGTCCTACTTCTCAATATTGCAGTATTCCTTACAGCTGGGATATCCTGCCAATAGACAACTGACCATATGGCTATCGTACCAAAGCCTTCACACCTTTCTGGCACTGTACATCAGAATTATGTCCTACATCTGAAGCATAAGGTTCATGTGTGACATACAAGTTCTTAATTCTCAGAACTGAATTGTCCTGAAAAGAACCAGAGCAACCCAAAAGGAAAGCAAGAATGTGTACATTCAGGAGGGGAAGAAGAAGGTAAGACTTTTCAGCCAGGAGAAAGGTAACAGAAAATTACAGGGGGAAGAAGAGATGGAGGGTGTGAGGGAGGGACAGAATACTGCAACAGTGAGAAGTAGGACATCTGCTGTTATAGTAAGATTTTACAGACGTGTACTATGGCCTTCCTTATCAATGTTGCAGTATTTCATACAAATGGAAGAGTACAAAAGCCACTGGAGAGGATGGAATGAGAAAGTCACAGAGTAGCCCTCTAAAAACCCATGCAGGATAACCTTGGGAAACCCTACCCCAGGCAGTAAAAATGACATCCATCTTGAAATGCTTAGTAAAGGTATTTGCACAAGACCAAGTAGTAGCCTCCCAAACTGGTCCTGCATCCAAACCCTTGAAAAATATTACCAGAAGAGGTAACTGTTCTGGTAGAATGAGCACAAACAGAAGAGAAAAGCTGTTTGCCATGAAACGAATAGCAAAAAGAAATGGCCTTACAGATATAGGAGATGTGTTGCTTAGAAAAAGCCAAACCCAATTTTCTGGAATGAAAAGAAAAAACAAGTTGCTCAAACTTTCTATATATTTTGCCTTGTCCAGGTAATATCTGAGCTGTCTATATAAAATCAAGGTGTAAAGAATCCTCTCACTACGCATTCTGTGGAGAGGGGAAAAAGAGGGAAAATAGATCATTTGTTTCAAGGACAAATCATTAACCACCTTGGGCATAAAGGAGGGAATGGGCTGAAGGGAAGCCCTGTCCTTGTGCAAAACTACACAAGTTGGAACTGCCACATCCTTTAAGACTAAGATTCAGGAACATATTAGGGATATCAAAAATGTAAAATTAGAGAGGCCTCTTACTATCCATTTTAAAATATATTATAAGAGTAACCCACTGGGTTTGTTAGGTACACTTTTAGAACATATTCCTACTAATAAATATGGTACTGACTTAAAGAAAAAAATCTTGTATAAAGAAACACTTTTTATATTAAAATATGGTACATTAGCCCCTGGTGGTATTAATGCAGAATGCAATTGGAGAGCTCTTATTTAGCCTGTTAAGTATTTTAAATTGTTTAATTGTTTAATTAATTTTATTATATAAATGTGTGTTTCAATTCTATTTTGTATTCTCCTTGGAATGCTATTGCCGAGGCACTAGAGGTTCGATTAAATTTTGAGTGGTGGATCCTGTTTTTTCTGGTCGTTTAGCTTTTATTTTTTGTGCTTTACTGGTTGTTTTTGGAACTGCCACATGTGCCTGAAGTTCAGAGACTGTCTTAGTAGAAATAAGAGCCACCAGCAATACAGTCTTTCAAGTACAGTGCAGCGAGAAATAGGAAACTGCAGGCTCAAAGGAAAACTGAGTTAATTTCTCAAGAACAAAATTATGGTCCCAAGAGGAGGAAGGATGAGGGACACCTCTGATGAAGTGATTTGAAATATTGTGAAAGCACTTACTGAGTTTCTATGTATTAAAGCTGTGTTTTTATAGGTTCATAGGTAGGTACTAGGCTATGGGCCCTAGGGCCTATACAAGCCTAGTCAAAAAGATACCCTGGCTTTCGCCACCCAAGAAAATCATTTTCCTGTGCCCCTGTCAAGTAGAACCACAGAAGTGATCCCCGGGGTGAATTTCCTATTACCCATCCAATCATCAAGATTTTTCTTGAAGAGTTCTAATGACGAGCTCTGTTTGACATAGATAGTTAGTCTGTTCCAGAGTATGGGAAGTCTCTGGGACAGGAATCTCTCCCTCCAGCATGTTCTGTTTATTGTGGTGACAAGATTTAGGTCCCTAGAGCGTGTAGCTCAGAGGGATTGGGACTGAGTTTATACCTCAGTCATGTTACTTGGTGCTGTTACTTTTTTACTTCACCTTTAAAAAATTGTTGGACTTCAAAATAAGAAGTAAGTGCTATGTTCAACAAACAAAAATTCATAGGATCATAGGGTATAGGATTATAGGATCATAGGAGGTTACTAGGCTAATAACCCTAGTACCTTTTGAAGCCTATCCATGCATGCCCTGATTTTCCTAATTATCAATGCCCATGGGCTAGAACAGCTTTGCATATGCTTGTGTCTTAGAGAATCTACAAACTGCCCCTGTCTATAATGGCCACAGGTAACAAGCCAGGGGTGAATTTATGATTTCCCATCCATTAGTCCAAATTGCATTTGAACAGGCTTAGGGAAGATTTCTGTTTCAAATGAATGGGGAATAAGCTCCAGAGAAGGCGTAATCTCTGAGATACATACCTGTCCCTCCAACTTGTTTTGTTTATGCCGCAGATAAGATTTAGATCCTTAGATCGGTTAATTCCAGTGCTGTTTATCTTGTGAATGTGTAGTAGATTCATCAGGGCTGTATTGGAGAATGCCTTGCAGGTTAGGCATAGATTGCCCCTCAGTAGTCTGCAGGAGACTGAGTACATGTGAAGGCTTTGAGGCAGTCTGCATAGGACATATTATTTGCACCCTGTATTCTTTTATTGTGGAACTTCTGCGGTTGCTCCAGCAGTTGCAAATGTCTAGTCAGGCACATGCCAAAGGGTGCACTGTACCCATTACTGGTCTAATGAGGGCTGAGTGCAATGGGACTATGATCTCCTTTGATGTGGATGTTATGCTCTTACTTATAAGTTGTGCTACATATAATGATTTTCTCGCAATCATGGACAAATGGTGTTCAATGTTCAGGCTACCATCAACCTGAATTCCCAAGTACCTCACCACTGGTCTGCTCATAATGGAGTGTTATCAGTTTTGTAATTTACAGGGGTGGGCATCTTCTCAAAGGGTACGATTATGCATTTCATTGAGTTATAGGCCATGGTTCAGTCACTAGTTATTTATCTGTGTCAGACATTCCTGGTGGATATCTACATCTTTGACATATAAATGAGCTTTAACAGATGAATATGCCAGACCATAGGTTCATAGGTTCATAGGTGTGTACTAGGCTAATGGCCCTGGAGCCTTTACAAGCCTAGCCCATAAGATTACTCTGGCATCGTGCCACCCGACCTTAGTTCTCAGTGCATCTGTCAAGTAGAGCCACTGGAGTGATCCCCGGGGTGAATTTTCTATTTCCCATCCACTCATCAAGATTTCTCTTGAAGAGAGCTAGTGAGGTGCTCTGTTTGACAGGTGTGGGAAGTGTATTCCATAGCATGGGCAGTCTCTGGGTTATGAACGTGTCCCTCCAGTATGTTCTGTTGATTGTGGTAATGAGATTGAGGTCTCTGGACCATGTGCTGTGGAGTGAAGTGAGCAACTCATACAAATAAGAAAGGACTGTAGGAATACCCATAGAAAAAGGGTCCAGGTCATGCTTAGGATCATAGGATCATAGGAGATTACTAGGCTATCAACCCGGAGTCATTTTAAGCCTAACCGTTTCATCTCAATGTAATACCATAGAAATGCTTGTTATTACCCAAGACTGCATTTAGTGATGACTGCCCATGCCCAGGAGGGTTGTGGGCTCGAGACAACAAACAGAAAATCTCTTACATTTAGCCACATAGTATTTTCTAGTAGTGGGCTTTGTGGCCTCCAGCAAAACCTGAAGCATGTCCTCAGAAAATTTGTGTTGAAAAGGAATCAAAACCCTGTAACCACAGAGTCACCTGAAGAGTGGGTAAGTGAGGGTGAATGAGAGATTCCATGTCCTGTGTGAGAAGATTTATTTTATGAGGTAACCTGTGATGATTGCCCTGATCAAATTAAATAGAAGGGGGAACCAGTGTTGTATGGTCCAAAAGGGAGTCACCAGTAAGATTTTGGGCCTGTCCCACATGATATTGTACATGAACAGGGGAGAGGCATACAAAAAAAAATCTCCTCCCAGGAAAAAAACATGGTGTCACCTCTCCAAGATATAGGACTTAGCACTTTGGAACAGAGCTTGAGGAGTTGCCTGTTCAGAGGGAAGGCAAAAAGATCTACTTGGAGAGTGCCCTACCAATGTATAATATCCAGTAAAGCCTCCTTATGAAGCATCCATTTGTGAGGCTTTATCCTAGACCTGTTGAAAGTGTCTGCCACAAGTCTGTGCTGTGAGGGAATGAAGAAGCAATTGATGGTAGAGGACCTGGGCCCCAAAGGGAGTGGAAAGCATGAAGGGCCACTATCAGTGCTCTGATCTCCTTAATGTTGGTATGGTCTGCCAGTTGCCAGGGAGACCAAAATCCCTGGACCTTGAGGTTGTTGGAGGAGGATGCACAACTCTGCTTGGAAGTATCCATGTGCAGCTCCGGAATGTGAAGACAAACTTGTAAAAGCAGACATGGATTCAGGGAAATTTGGTGAATCCACAAGTGGAACTTGAACTTGAGACAGGCTGAGAGAGGAACAGGAAAATCCAGAGGATGGTCTTGATAAAGCCAAAAAGTCTTGAGATACCATTGAAATTTCCTCAAATGGAGTTTGGCAAAAGGAACCATGGGAGAAGTTAAGGCCATAAACCCTAGAGCTGAAAGATATTCCCTTGCAGGAAGGACTGGAAGAGGAAAAGGAGATGAAAATAGACAGTCGGCAGAAGGGAGATAAGCAATCACTGGTATGGTCTGAATCCTGATCTCCAGAAGTGCTTGTTCCTAAGAAGGGATCAGCATAGACATTTTGAGATTCAGGGCAAACCCTGCACTGTTGTGAAGAAGCATAGTAAAGTGTAAACCTGAAGTAAGAACTGCTGAGAGAGAGCCTAAATCAAAAAGTCACCCAAATAAGGCAACATTTGAATTCCCTGAAGTCTGCAGAAGGCTACCACTGGAGCTAGACATTTGTTAAAGGTCCATGGAACTGTAGAAAGATGAAAAGGCAAAGGAGAGATCTAATGATTTGAGAAGGAAACTGAGAAATGTAAAACCTTCTTGAAGACAGGATGAAAAGGAATTTGGAGGTAAACATCCTTCAAATCTAGGGACACCAGAAAGGTTTGTGGGAGCAACAGAGGGAAAAGTATCTGGAGAGACAACATCCTGAAGGAAGGAACATTTAGAAATGTATGGAGAAAGGAGAGATCCAAAATGGACCTTGAAGACTCCTCCTTCCTGTGAACCAGAAATGTTCTGGAGTAAAAACCCGTGCCCTGCTGAGATAGAGGGACTGGCTAGATGGTTCTCTGAACTAAAAGATCCTGAAAAACCAAAGGAAGATGATTGAGTTGACAAGTATGAGGTTAAAGAATAGATGAAGGGAATTCCAACCCACACAATAACCATTTTGGATAATGGAAGGTACTTAAGAGTCTGTGGTTATCTGTTGCCAGACAGGAAAAGGCAGCATCAGCTTGAGAGACAGAGGGATCTGCCTGAGGGACAGAAATGGTTGCAAGTCAAATGGAAGCAGATTTTGCAGGGCAAGAAGGCTTTTGACTCTTAGTACCATGAGAAGACTTGTCAGGAAAAACTCTTCTTATAGCTGCCTCTCATGCTTATGGACAAAAGAAGATTTAGATGAATAATTTCTCTGGCATATAGAAACTGGAGAAAAGAAGACACATTTCAGATCCTATATGACTTTACCCTTATCCTGTATGATCTTAAGAAGCTTAGCAACTGCAGAATCAAAGAGAT
This sequence comes from Protopterus annectens, assembly GCF_019279795.1. Taxonomy (NCBI): domain Eukaryota; kingdom Metazoa; phylum Chordata; order Ceratodontiformes; family Protopteridae; genus Protopterus; species Protopterus annectens. Next base: position 939,645,664 of record NC_056728.1, on the reverse strand, counting down.
TCTGGTTATCTAAGGGAGAATCCAGTAATCTGACCTTGATGTATTCACACAGAGCTGGAACCACGAGCAAAAATATCTTCTCATCACAGACCCTGATGAAGCAGCCCTAGAAGAGACATCAGGAGTGTCATAACTGCATTTAATGGAATGATGAGCAACTTGAAGCAGAACTCAAAATGGAAACGTTGACTTGGAATCAGGCATATCAGTTGGAATGTCCTCAAGCTGAGAAAGCAGACCCAGCACTTACCTAGTCATATGGTTCTGGTAGTTAAAGGCCTGAAGGCTAAGGTAGCAGAAGTGAACACTTTTTCTCATACTTTTCCATTGCATGACTGTCCTTATCAGAAGGTAAAAGTTTAGAGGAGGCAGTAATTTAAATAGTTTGTCAGTGGCAAGAGAAATGATATCCAGGCCGGAGGATGGACAGTTATACAAAAAAAAAATTGAGCTTCAGGGACTTTATAGAACTTGCCAGACTTAGCTTGCACTGCATGTGAATTGTTTTAACTACTGTTTTGGCTACTTTTCTGTAAAAAAAAAAAAAAACTGTAAGCCTGTTTCCTACCTTTCCTGTAACTAGTGTTCCAGATACAGATTTGCTGTATCCAGGACTGTTTGTAAGCTTCTGAGCCCCCCAAGCCTTTCTGTGTTGGAGGGAAGCCTTCTAGCTTATCAGTGGGAGTGGTAAGCATTAGGTAACCTGTCTACCACATAAGGAGTGGTTCTGGCCCAGAATTTGTAGTTATTGGCCGTTTGGGCAATCTTCCATCTCTCTCAACTTTCTGATTTGAAAGACTGCATTTGCACTTGTTTCTGTCCTGTAACTCGTCTAGTGCAGATACAGATTCTTAGTTTTAGCACTTAAATTTGCTTATTCATGCTCAGCACTTGTTCAGAACATGTGAGCACTAAATAAGCTACTAAGTACTATAGCACTCAATCTTCCTCATTACCTAGAGGAAAACAGTTTTTGTATTTACTTTTCTCACTGGCATTGAGAAAAACAGCTCTTGTACTCACTTTCCTCACTTATCTAGAGGAAAATAGTTTTTTATTCAGTCATGTCCAAGGAACAGCTCCCAGTGTCCTCTCCTGTCTATCTGATGAATCTGGGCATCTTGAAGCAATGTAGAAATTGCCTCATGTACACAGACAACCCTCTTCTCCTATCACCCAACATTACAACCTGTCTGAGATGCACTTATCTAGCCAAACTGGAGGTAAAGCTCTCTCCAACCAAGACTGAACCTGACAGTCATGATGAGAAGGTAAACATAAAAATAATAATACATACTGTGGGAAGAATTAGCCAGGGAATCGTTATGGCTAGGCTTGTATAGGCCCTGGGGCTGATAGCCTAGTACCAACCTATGAACCTATGAACATTTGCACCACACCACATTCATCACATAGTCTCACTACAGCTACACCACCAAAATCCACACATAGAAACTCAAAAACATTCGCGGAGGCTCTCAATAATAATCTGCCTAAGCAACAGAGACCCCCAAAGCAGAAACACAACCAACCCCCATCCCCCAACACAACCCAAATGACACATAGCCCACAGACTCAGTGTGCCACTCAAACACAGCCAATAAGGCAAAACAACATACCCAACACACTAGTCATAGGTGACTCTATAGTCAGACACACTGATGTCCCACTCACCAGGCTAAACAAGCTGCCTGTCGGGTGCCAGGATCTGCCACATAGCCCACACACTCAGGTCACTCCACAACAAGTACAAATATGACTCTGTCATTGTCCATGTTGGTGTGAATGACCTGAGACGTACCTCCCTGGACTACATGAAAAGAGACATGGAAGAGCTCTCTGATCTTGTAGCCCAGGCAGGTATGACCCTAGCCCTGAGTAGCATTCTGCCATCGCCCAGAATGATACCGCAGTACAAGGACAAAATGATTGACTTCAACAATTGGCTAAGCTTCTGGTGTCATTCTAAGGGGATCCAGTATCTGTCTGCTTGGGATGACATGGTCAACAGATCACAATGCTTTGCCACAGATGGCCTGCACCTGTCACCCCTGGGATTCCGGATACTGGCTAAGGCTCTTGCTGCCCCTATAGTTCCTTTTTTAGGCAGGGTTCAAGTAACCAATTCACCACCATAACAGGAACAAGCAAGCAAAAACTGAGGGTAATGCTACTCATTGCTAGAAGTCTAAATTTCAAAATGCACTCACTTGAGGCACTCCTTAAAATGGAGAACATCGATATCTGTGCAGTGACTGAGACCTGGTTCAAGGCTCCAGAGATCACCCCTGCACAACCAGGCTATAACTCATACCACACTTTTTGGCCATGTAACCTGGACCGAAACACCAAAGGTGGGGGTGTGTCCATATTCATTAAGGATATCCATACTTCCAGGCTAGTTGCTCAGCATAATGCATCTGAGGTTATCCAAGTGCAACTAACTCTTGGCAAAACTGCAATCCAAATTGTAGCTTGCTACAGATCCCCCACCATGCCCTGGGATTCCTACTCCTCTTTTCTTGATGTACTGGAAAATATTAGGGTTCAACCAAACACTCTAATAATGGGCGACTTCAACTACCCCACCATTAACTGGGAAAACTACTCATGTACCAACTCCATAGTGCAACTCCAATGCCCTAGATCAACTTATCCACACCCCCACAATGGGGAACAATATCCTAGACCTAGTCATTACCAACATGAGTGACCGATGTTCCACACCTGAAGTCAACTCCTCGTTGGTCCGATCCGACCATAAGCTAATCACCCTTGATATCCACATCCCACCCTCATCCCCATTAAGGAAACCACAGTAAAAAATTTTTCCAAAGCCAACTTCATGCTTCTTAAGACAGAAGTAGTGAACTTCATGACACCCATGCAGATGGACAATACAGTTACAACTGCTGAATCCTACACAAATGCACTCTATAAGCACTTACATGAGTGCATGGATCGTGCAATCCCAAACAGAACCAAGACACTATCCTCCAAAAAAAGGAAGCCAATCTGGTGGTCCCCTGCCATAAACAAACTGTACAACAGAAGGAAGAAACTGTTGCAAAAGAGAGTAAAATTCCATGAGTGGGGGAGCTCTCTGGTCAGCCTCAGTAAGAAGCTGAGATCCCTTATAGGATCCTCCAAAGCTAGCTAAGAAAATAAAATTGCCACTAATTCCAAGGACAACCACAAAGCATTCTATAGCTATGTCAAGAAACTCAATGGCAACACCCAGATCTGCTCTGAGTTACAGCACAAAGGCATGAAAATTACAGAACCAACTGATATTGCCAACATCCTGGCAGATAGGTTCAGTGCTAACTTTACCTCCCCCTCACCCCCTAAAGGGCCCATATCTATACAGGAAGAATGCAGAGTCCCTGTAATCACAACTACGCAGGTGAAAGCTGCACTCTCTAAAGCCAAAAACACAGCATCCATGGGACCGGACAACATCCCAGGCTGCGTTTTACACAAACTTCAGAATGAACTGGCTCCCCACTTAAGCACCATGTTCAATAATAGCCTCGCATCAGGCTTTGTGCACACTGACTGGTGCACAGCAACAGTTATCCCACTCCACAAAGGGGGAGCCACCACTGATCCTGGGAACTATAGACCTATTAGCCTGATGAGCCTGGTCTGCAAGGCCATGGAACGTATCATCATGGAACTTATAAACAAAGACATTGGTAACCTCCAAACTCTGGATCCCACCCAGTTCGGGTTTGTGAAAGGCAGATCATGCCTCCTGAATCTGATCGACTTCTTTGAGGCAGTCACCAAAGCCGTAGATGAGGGAAAGGTGGTTCACACAGCCTATCTTGACCTCGCCAAGGCTTTCGACACCATCCCCCATTCTGGAATTATAGCTAAACTCAATAAACTAGGCATAAATCCCTACGTCACAAGGTGGGTTGCCAACTGGCTCACTGACAGAACCCACACTGTAAAAGTTGCAGACTCCAAATCTGACCTCAAACCAGTGACAAGTGGAGTACCACAGGGTTCCTTTCTGGGACCGCTCTTGTTTGGTATCTACTTCTCTGAAGTACAGGCTAACACAGAAGGCCTCTGGCTAATGAAGTTCGCAGATGACTGCAAACTAGGAGCCATAGTCAAGTCCCCAAATGATGTGAACATCCTACAGAAGGGCCTCTCTGAGACAGATGCCTGGTGTCAGAGCCATGGCCTCAAGCTCAATGGCAAAAAGTGCAGTGTCATCTCCTTTGGTAAAAACTCTGTACCCATGAGCTACCACATAGGCAGCAATCTACTTAACACCGAATGCATGATAAGAGACCTTGGGACCCAGGTGGACAGTAGTCTCTCCTTTGATAGTCACATCGCCACAGTAGTCAGGAAGTCCTTCTACATGGCACACCTCATCATAAAAGGGTTCTCATGCAGGAAAAAAGAGGTCATCATTCCACTCTACTCGACACTCATTAGACCCATTATAGAGTACAACTCCCCTTTTGGAATGTACCTCGCACGACATCTGCAGCAGCTGGAAAGGCCACAGAAGTACCTCACAAAGAGCATTACTGGACTCAAACAAATGCCCTACACTGACCGCCTCAAAAAACTCCAGCTTTACTCCATAGCATATCGCCTACTCCAAGGTGATCTCTGCCTAACATATAAAGCTGTGTCAAACCCAGAGCTGTTGGACATGCTACACCTAAAGAAATCCCAATCCCTCTGAGCTACACGCTCTAGGGACATAAACCTTGTCACCACAATAAACAGGACATGCTGGAGGGATAGATTCCTATCCCAGAGACTTCCCATACTCTGGAACAGGCTACCCATCTATGTCAAGCAAAGTTCTTCATTAGCACTCTTCAAGAAAAATCTTGATAAGTGGATGGGAAATAGGAAATACACCCCGGGGATCACTTCTGTGTCTCTGCTCGACAGTGGCACAGGAAAATAACTTTCTTGGGTGGCGTAAGCCAGGGAACCTTGTTGGCTAGGCTTACGTAGGCCCTTGGGCCGATAGCCTAGTACCTACCTATGAACCTATGAAGCTGGGAATCAGGAGCTTGAGAAGCTGAAGAAAAAGTGTCCAAAAGAGCATAAGACACTAGTGGTACTGCAGACGACCTGGGTGACTCTATTCATAAAGTTCATATTATCTCTTTTGAATGTCAGAAACCTGGGAACAATTTAAAATGTTTCATTATACATATCACAGTATCTTAAAAGGATAATTCCTCCACAGAAGAATCAGGAGAAAGTGAATTCTTTTTCAAACCCCAAGGCAAGAGGAAAATGGATTGGAGAAGAGTAAGCCAATTACTCTTCACCAGAGTCTAAATTCAACTCTTCTTCACAGAAATCCGATTCTGTAATGCGTTTTGAAGGAGAAGAAGACCAGGGAACAGATGCAGAGACAGACAAGCCTTAAGGGGACTTTAAAGCCATAATGGCAGTGAAAAGCCCCTGGGTAAAGTTCTGTCAATCTTTTTGTGGATCCTTAGTCACAGGGTTTACATGTCTGTTTTACTGCTTCTTTTTTAAAAGAATGTTAGCCTTAACAAATCTAGGCATCTCAGATTCAGTAAGAGTAACAGAAACCTTCTCCTTAACAAGAATTTGGGGAATCACCCAAAGCCGCCTCAGATATAATCAGCCAGGGTTTCCCCTTCTTTGTCTGCAGCAGACATAGGCACCATACCTCTCAACTATCACAAATTTGGCAGAAAATTCCACTTTGGGACCTAAAATATGAGGGTGCCACTAATTTCCAATTGCCCCCTTTAATTTCCAATTTATTTCTAATTTTCATTTGTTCTTCCCACTTGTCCCATTGCTGTCATCATGCAAAGCCATCACACCTTGTAGGACACAATGACATTGAACAAGTTCAACAGGAAACCAGGAAGTAAACAAACTCCACAATTTCCTTCCCTTTGCTTGCTTTTGCTAGTGTGATTTGTGTAACTGTGATGCCTATGCAATCAAGAAGTAATGCCACACAATGATGGAGGAGTACTGTTTTGAAATTAGAAACAGGTAGTTTGTGGATGTGACTGAAGAGCCAACCAGAGAACCACCAGCAAGTAAAATTTCAAATGTACTAAACTATTATGTTCCTACAAATCATGCAGCAACAGGAGTTAGAAGAGAAGGAACATTCAAGGAAAGGTTTACAGGAAGGATAAGCAAAACATAACTGCAGTTTCAGTTTGCAGAAAGTCCAGCACAGTAGCAACACTGGACATTTCAACAAACGATATAACTATAACCATCGGACTAGTTTAAGCACGAATGATGAGATGATCTTTGTGACAACCAAAATCAATCCACTTCACTCTAAGTAAAATAAATAAAAGTGACTGTATGTGTTTGCAGTATTTGTGATCGAGAATTTAAATGTGTTGCGATGTACAAAGTCTCTCTCACTTTCTATCCCACTTCAAGATTTACATCTTTTTTCTGCTGGCATTATAAACCAAGCAACAGTAGACTAGTACTTATGTCTGTTTTCCTAATAATGCAAAGTTAAGTTAGACTTTTTAAATTTTGCTTTTGATGCTTGCTGTTTTTATGTGTTTGCCAAATGCCAAACTGTATAAAAATGCTGTATTAGGCTACACATGTATTAAACAAGAAAATATGAAGTTTTTCTGTGATGGGTGGGAGTGAAACTCAGAATGACTTAAAATATATGTATATTGCAAATGGTGTTACTGAGGACATTATAATATATAATTATGGGTTAAACCCCTTAGGATATCTGCAAGTAGAGTTCTGCCATGTGCCAGGTTGATATATGACTGCAGTTCTTCCATTGTGGTGTTAAGCTCTCAGAACCACCTCCCCAGGGGCAAGAAGAGATCGGGTCTATATCACATAGTCGAAATCTTATAACTTCGAACACATGATGTTCGAACCATTATGTTCGAAGTAATAAAACTTCGACTATGGATAAAAAAAAAAAAAACGGAAAACAAAATAAACTATTTTAAGCAGGGGGCCAAGCCCCCCTGCACCCCCTCCCACTACTTAAAATATACCAACTCCGAGATCGCACTCCATTGAACAAAATGAAAACCACCGCTTATGGAGATTTCATTTCAAACACTCAAACTTTTACAAATTCGAACTTATGTTCTCGACCATATGAGGTTCGAACTTGTAAAAGTTCGACAACGTGATAGGAACCCGAAAAGATCTATATTCCTGTGGGGACTAAACTGGAAATCTAATACATATATTGTATATTTTAATAAAAAAGGGTTTGAGCTTGAAGGAATGTATAAATAATGTGAGTTGCATGTAGATGCAAATAAAATCACAATTCTCATGCAAAGTTCCTTGCATCTGAACACTTTATTATGTATTATAGGTTTGAGCCAGCATATAAACATAGAAGCGTGGAATTGGTTTATCATGAGTATGTGCTGCCAAGTTAGGCTGAATACAGAAACAGAAGTCAGTGAACAGAAAATGAGGAGGTCCCAACTGATGTTATCCTTCTCTTTAGTGTTAAATGGGTGAGGTTTTAACTCAAGTGTTTAAATCTGATGATGTTAAACTTGTAAGTTATTGTTTCCCACTGAAACTGTACCATTATAATTTCTATTTGTGCACCATACATAACTCAGTGCTTGTGATAATATCATCTTTTCTCTTTTTCCAGTTTCTTCAGTTTTTTAAACTTGCGTTTCTGAGTGGTGGTATCCTGCAATCCTATCAGAGTAGGTGGTTACGGTGTTATCTATGCAAATTATATCTGATGCCAATGCCAGATGGTCCTTGGGTTCTTCATCCATCCTGATGGAGATATCTGGAGGAGGCTAGACAGCAACAGATTCAATGTGCTCTTTTTTAGCTTTTTCTTAAGCAGTGGCTGAACATTGAGATGGGCAGATTCAGAGAACATGGGACCTGGAGCTAGAAGTTTTAAATGCTGGTTCTCCAAGTAAATGGAAAGAGGTGACAGATGGCTATGGAGAGTTTTTTGGATAAACTCCTGACAGATCTCACACTGCGTATGGTCGTGTGTAGCAAACAGACAAAAAAGACACTTCTCGTGTCTATCTTTATGGGGAATCTGTCTCCAGCACTCACATTTCCCTTCTTGGATAACATGTTAAAAGATAAAAAATAAGAAAAAAATAGGAAGGTAGAGACTGCAATTGGGCATTTATCTTGAGAAAGCTCAGCAGAGGAACCAATGCAGCAAATGTCTTGTAGACCAAATTCAAAGATAGTGTTCAGACTCATTGTAAAGAAGTTCTGAGGAGTAGGTGCTTACATGTGCATATGTACCTTATGTCTTGGACATAGGACATGTGTCTGATGTACTGTTCCTGGGAGATGTAGAGGCTTCGGTATGTTGGCTGGAAGACTGGCTATCCATGTTAGGATATCCCAGCTGTAAAGAATACTGCAATAGTGATAAGGAAGGACATCAAAAGATTTTGTTAAGCACAATAAAGATGTTGAATGGCCTGAAGAAGTAAGGAAAAAAACAATATCAGTAAGAAGTGCTAACATATGAGATGTGAAATGGAATGAAGAGACTACCAATGAAATTTGAGAAAAAATGAAGCAAAGTCCTAAAATGGAAAAAAAAACATGTCCAGATGCTGTACACAACTTCTGCGTAAAATATTATTATCTTTGTACAATGATTTAGTCTTGAGTAAAAATTACTTGTATGTAAATCTCAAACAGATAAAACCTGATTAACAGGAAAAACTATGTTCTTCCTTAAACATTAATCTGCAAAACATCCTAAAAAACTATAGATCAATAATCTGTGCTCAGCAATATACCAATTATATGCCTGAAGTGATGTAGACAGAGTTTACCTTGATTTGCATAAAAACTCAGTCGTGAGGAGTGGGAGGTTAGCATAATGGTTAAGGTGTTTACCTTAAAGACACAAGGTGCGGTGTTTGATTCTCACATGGGGTAATTAGCTAGGCATAAAATGGCCCCCCCAAGGGCAAGTTAGCCTAGTACTAATCTATGAACTTATGACTGTAGTACAAAAAGTTGATAAAAGAAAATTATATGGAATAAGGCATTATTCATTACTAAATAATGACATAATATCTTTAAAAAAGAGTAGAAAGTAAGTAGGACATGGATGGATTATAACAAAGTACTGGACAGTATTCCACATTAATAGAGTATAAATAAGTTCATATATATAATATATCATTTATTGCTAAATTACAAAGCAACCGCCATAAAACAATGGCAAGCCACTTCAAATGAGTCATGATAAAGAGCAAATCACCAAGCCAGGTATAAATACATCCATATTTGCTGACACTGTTAGATCCTTACATAGTAAAAGTATCGTACCACAAAGTACATAACATTAAGAGGACATCTTTGCTCAGATTAGCAGAAGCATTTCAGAAAGGAGCAAGGATGGGAAGCTAACCAGAACAGGACAAAAAAAAAAACACTAGCCAATGGAAAATGACAAAAAGCAAAATAAAATGGAAGGATCACAATTATAATATCAGTTGTAGAGAGCCACTGGAATAACTATGTTGATCAAGATTTGACATATGAGTAGCTATGGAAATATAAATGTAAGCCAAAAAATGAAATGTTAATAAAGTGGTTCAGTACAGCAGACCATGTACATGCTGGTTTACAAAATCTGAAGAAAAAGTAGGAGATGAAAACAAATGTTAAGTTCTGCATTATAGAACTAATAACAGATGCAAAACTTGTTGCTGGTTGTGATATACTTATGGCTGATTGTCAGTATAGTAAAAGGTAAAATAATGCGGCACAATTCTTAATTGAGGTTTGCGCCAGCACTACAATATACAAATAGTTGAAAAGGCATAAATATTGTGCAAGTACAAAGATCTCCTGGAACAACCTCATGTTGATCAGGATTTGACACAGGATCCAAAATATGAAAAGTTAATAATGGCAGCCTAGGACAGTAGATACCTCCACAAGGGCCCCAAACATTCTTAATGTGGTACTCACCAACATGGGAGATTGGTGTACCACCACAGGTTTGAGGCCCTTCCTGGCGAAGTCTGATCATAAATCAGTTTCGTTCAAAGTAATGATTACATCAGATCCCCCCTCAGGAGAAATTAGGCTAAAAAACTTCTCCAAAGCCAATTACAGCCTCTTAAGAGATGGTATTAACAGCTTCAAAGCTCCTGTTCCCACTGATGGCAAGAGCACCTATACTGGGATATACACCAATGCTCTGTATAAACATCTATACAATTGTATTGACTCAGCTGTACCTGATAGGACCAAAGCAAGATCCTCAAGAAAGAACATCTCCCATAAACAGGCTATACAACAAGAGGAAGAAATTGCTGTCTAAGAATATGAAGGACCACTCTCAGAATTGGAAGCCCACCCTTCTCCGTCTGAACAAGAAAATAAGACACCTTGTAAAGTCCACTAAAGCAAACTATAAATCAAAATTAGCATCCCTTGCTAAGGATAACCATAAGGCATTATTTAGCTACATCCATAACCTTGAAAGAAAAGCCCAGGTTTGCTCTGAACTTGTGGTGAATGGTACCACATATACTGAACATGTAGAAATAGCCAACCTATTAGTGGACAGATTCAGTGTAAACATCTCTCCACTGTCCCCATCACATATACTCCAGAACATTCCTACCACCCATCCACCACCTAGTATCTCTAAAGATTAGGTCTTAATGTCTCTCTCCAAGGCCAAAAGCACAGCATCTATGGGACCTGATAACATCCCAAGCTGTGTTCTAAATGGTTTAAAAATAGAATTAGCAACACCATTGAATACCCTTTTAACCACAGCCTAAACACTGGTTTTGTCCCTACAGAATAGAAGACAGCTACCATCATAACCTTGCACAAATGGGGTGCATCCACTGACCCTGGGAACCATAGACCCATAAACCTAACCAGCCTTATCTCCAAGGCCATGGAGAAAATCAACATGGACTTTATCAACAAAGATATAGGAAGCCTTCAAATGCTTGATCCAACCAAGTATGGCTTTGTTAAGGACAGATCATGCCTGTTGAACCTGGTGGACGTCCTCGAGAAAGCCACCAGAGCCCTGGATGAGGGCAAATTATGTATATATGGCCTACCTAGACTTAGCCAATGCCTTTGACACAATCCCCCACTCAGAGATATTATTGATAAACTAACCCAACTGGGGATCAACCTATATATTTTCAGGTGGGTTGCAAACTGGCTGACCAACAGTACACATACAGTAAAAATACAGGATTCCACCTCCAACAGCAGATCCATTACCAGTGGTGTTCCACAGGGCTCAGTCCTAAGGCCCCTATTGTTTGGAATCTACTTCTCAGAAATATAGGCAAAAACAAAAGGTCTGTGGCTGACAAAGTTTGCTGATGACTGCAAACTGGGTATAGTCACTGAGTCCCCAAATTATGTCAACATTTTACAAGAAGGGTTTACTCAAAGCAATGATGTGGTTATGAAGGCCTTCTATGTTGCTCACGTCATAAGTAAGGGCATAGCTTCCAAAACAAAAGAGGTTATAACCCCCCTGTACTCTTCCCTCATCAGGCAATTAATAAGAGTACAATGCTCCCTTTGGTGTGTATCTTACCAGGCACCTGCAGCAACTGGAGAGACCTCAAAAATTTCTCACAAAGAAAACTCAGGGTCTTCAGCACAAGTCATATGCAGACAGATTGAAATCACTGTCACTATACTCTATATCATATAGACTACTCAGAAGAGACCTATGCCTTGTATACAGAGCAACCTCTGATCCTGCCTTAATGGATATCCTGCACATTCTTAAGTCAACTGGATGATTCACTCATTCTATGGACCTTAACCCAGCCTATGGCATCAACAGGATTTGCTGGAGAGAAAGATATGTCTCACAGAGGTTACTCCTCTTCTGAAACAAACTTCCAGTTCAAGTTAAACAGAGTCCCTCATTGACCCTATTTAAGTGTAACTTGGACAATTGGATGGGAAACCACAAATTCACCCCAGGGGTTTAATCTGTGTCCCTCCTGGATAGGTGCAGTTGGTGCTGATTTAGATCAGCTTGTAATCATTGACAGTATCTCTAGGACCTATAGGGAACAAGGGTTGTACTTGGGCATGTTTGTAAGGGCCATTAGCCTAGTAACCTCCTATGATCCTATGATCCTATGTGTGGGTATGCATGTGTATGCATATGATGCATATGTGTATGTGCGTGCGCATGCATGTACATGTGTGTGTGTGTGTGTGTGTGTGTGTGTGTGTGTGTGTGTGTGTGTGTGTGTGTGTGTGTGTGTGTGTGTGTGTGTACGTGTGCATGTGTGTGTGTGTGTGTGTGTGTGTGTGTGTGTGTGTGTGTGTGTGTGTGTGTGTGTGTGTGTAAACAGATTCCTTTTAACCCCCTTCTCAGAAACAATTACATGCTCCATACATCTTTATATTTCTTTTCTAAAAAATAATCACATTTGCCTTAGTTCAATGCAGTTTTTCTCACATTTTTCTCAAGTGAAGATCTCAATGTAGTTTTCACTCCCAAGGAACCTACATTGGTTTAAGTTTCCACCTCTACAAATGAAATGCTCACTTCTTTACCTTGAAATTTTTTTTGAGCTTGCGTTACTGACATCACTCCTGTTCAGCCATGCTTGGATAGACTCTTCCCTTGTCAGCTCTTGCCAAAATTTGCCAGTACCTACTGCTTGTATTCCCTGAACCTGGGTATAAGATATCTGTTGTGAAAGTGCTTCCTCATCCATTGAGAAATTATTGCAAGGTTCATTGAGGAGATATACAGCAAGACCCCCTTCACCATGTAATTCTTCCTGTAACCCACTGAACATATGGAGTAACAAAGACTTTGTGTCATTGTAGGGCTTCATCATGTTAATGTGATATAATATGTGCTTTGGCCTGCTGCCCAGTAACTTTACTACATTGTTAATATCACTTACCTGTCTCATATTAATGAAAGAATCATCATATGTAGTCTGCAGATGTTTTGTCAAACAGGAAGGAACACCATCATCTTTTGTCCAACTGTGCATGCATGGGCTCTAGATGATATTTTACTGCTGTTGTGCTTATATTAGGTGCTCTCATATTAACTCTTTGGGCTTCCTATGTTCTGTTTTGAAATTAATTGTTTACAGTACAGACTCATTCAGCCTGTGACCATAAAGTAACTCAAACAGTGAAAAAAACTGTGAACTCTTGTTACCTCCATGCATGTAAAGAAGTAGTGGGACAGGTGTCTGTCCCATTCCCACTTAAAATGGTCTGCAAATACTTTCAATATGGTCTTTAGAGTACAGTTCAACTTCTCCACTAGACCATTTGTTTCAGAATGGTAGGGCATAGTCTTTATCACAATGCTTCAACAATCAGGTCAGCACTTGTCAATGATGACCAACCTGTTGAACAATTCAGACCATTTACTAATTTATATTCTTTAACATGTACAGTGTTGGCCAAATTAATAGAAATATCAACAAATAATGGAAATTGTTTAGTTTCCTTAGTGATTTTCCATCTGGATTTTTCAGAAATTCACAATTTCAGTTACTAATTCTTTAAGAAAAAGCTGTTTAGCATGAAATTACATGTTACTTACTTACTTAAAGAGAAAGTACATCATAATGATGCGGCTCCATAGTCTTAAAAATGGGTAAACTGGCTGACTTAACACCACAAAAGCATGCAGAAGTTGAAATTCTGCTCAAAGAAGGTGAGCCCTGATCAGAAATTGCCAAGAAGATCAGAGTTAGTCAGCCGAATTTGGAAGAAACTGAATACCGGTAAAGGGTTCCCAGACATTCTGGCAGATGTGAGCAGAAGGTCCACAACTCCTCAGGGTGATTCATATTTGATCAGAGAATTCTGTAAGAATCACAAGGCTTCCTGTAGACAGCTGCAGGAGATGCTGGAACAACAGGATGTTACAGTTAGTTCCAGAACTGGTCAATGGAGACTTCTGGACACTGGGCTAAGAGCTTGTAGACCAGTGAAGCAACAGAAATTGTCCAACCAAATGAAGGCAAAAAGACTGCGCTGGGCAAAAGACTTTCAAAGCTGGTCAGAAGAAGATTGGGACTGGGTTGTTTTCAGTGACAAGAGCATAATACTGTGTTTAGATCAGCAAGTACAATATGTCAGATGACAATCTGGAGAGCAGATTAGGGATGACTGTGTCGTTCAATGCATCAAGCAGCCCGCTGAAGTAATGGTGTGGAGCATTATGAGCATATTCAGAACAGGTCAGCTCTACATTGTTCAGGGGAACATGAAGCAGGAACAGTACAGCACCATACTGCAGCAACATCTGCTCCCTCAGCTGTTTGACTGGGCAAAATAGAAGGGATTTACCAGGGCAGGGGACTTCATCTTCACACATGATGGTGCCTCATATCACAAATGTTAACAAGTGACAAGTTTCCTTGAGCCCCAGGTATTGAAGTGTTACCATGGCCAGGTAACAGCCCAGATATGAATCCAATAGGGAAATTGTGGACTATTCTGAAGTCAGAGATGAAGTAAAAGACCATAACAAACAAGCAGTCAGTGAATGAACTCATTTCAGCTTGGGCGTGCAATGCTTCTCTGATTAAATATTGCCATGAACTTGTTCATTCTATGCCTCAGTGAGTTAAATCCTTAATAATGGCCAAAGGGTCATTCACAAAATATTAGAACATTGTAGTAGAACATTGTCTTACATAACATGAATTATATTGTCATTTTATATACTCATATTGAGTTATATGGCAAAACAACAATAAAAACACCATTTTCTATTAATTTGGCCAACACTGTACATATGAAGCACCTTAAGGTACCTAATAGTATTGTCTATCACCACCAAGATATAGTTCTTACTTACGGTGTTAGGAGTACTATGGGGCCCTACATCATCCATGGTTACCTTATGAAATAATTCCTCTGCAGCAGACAAATACACTAACATACCTTTTGCTTTATCATCTGCCATGACAGCATTTTGGCACTGCTCATACATCTTCCAAAATGTTCTTCCTGACCAACATACATTTTGCATTGTTTTCTAACATGAAAAAAGAATATTATGGGCTATGGTCAGAAGTGCCCAACAGTTGTCCATTGAGGGAATGCACCACTAATACATTTATCTAGACTGTAGCAATTAAAATGTTGAAAAGCTTCAGCACAAAAAAAAAGAAATGCATATTATTTTCAGTTGCTCACATCTATCTATTTCTCAACAGCATCCCATTTATTGTGTACACTGTACAAATTAGCGTAAAATATTAAAAATTACATGATATAAAGTACTACGTTATGTAGAATGGAAATGACAGGCTGTTATCCTGAAATATAGAAAAAAAATATTTTAGGTGTTGTCTAAACGGACTCATTGTAGCTAAAGGTAGAAGGTAAAAGGGATGGGAAAAGGTAGCAGAGTGAATGTCAATGCTGAAAACTTCCCACTAGTGGGAAACAGCCATTTAATTTTAGTAATGCACTGGACTATAAAGAACAGAACAGACACTTCATTTTAGTGATGTAGTGGACTGTGAAGACAAATAACCACAGTACTGGATCTGTAAATAGTGTAAACATCAAAGACTCCTTCCCTGGCTACAGTCAGTCATATAATCCAAAGAGACAACATTAGCTGGCTGAGAAAGAGGCTAGCTACAGTTGTCCTATACCACAGGAAGGAAACTACTTTGAATTAATACTGGAAGGCTAGGCCTTGTTCAAAATGGTTGCAGTTTCTGTAAGAAGTCCCTAGATTAGAAATAGCATGGGGCAGACATGCACTTAGCATAAAAGCACAGTCTCTGAACCATTTGAAAGGACTATTGGCACTCCATCAAGGTGCCAATCTGCAGCTGCAGCTCTGAAGCCACTTGCACTGCTTGCTAAATTCCCACTGTATCCAGACCACTGCATCCTGCTCCCCGTCACTCCTCAACCATCCCTATTCATAGCGCACATCTCACTCACACCCCTTGTTTGACAACTGAGTGTGTGTGTGTGTGTGTGTGTGTGTGTGTGTGTGTGTGTGTGTGTGTGTATCTGTTAGCCTGTATAGTTACTTGTATTTATACAGCCATTCCTCTTGTGATAATTTTCATCTCCTGTTCATGTCATTTGGCATAACTATTCATTTCTCCATAGGTCACTCAAATGGCTCTTCATGTTATCCAATGCTCAACATGTTGCTTAACTTTGACCCCCTCTTATTACTGTCTCTTAGCGTTCCATAAAAATGATTGCTTATAAATGCCACCAACAAAATAACACAGTTTAGCAGACATACTGCATTCATTCCTTCTTTCATCATATGTGGCCTGTTATATGCTTTGTATATGTCACTGCTACTACAGTCATGCTCTCACTGGTCCTTTCACACTGCTCTATGTCTTTCTTCTTTTATACTGTTCTGTACAACATTTAGCATGATTTTCTAAGGGAAGTACTATGCTGTATATGTAAAAGCATTTTGTGCTGTGGTACATGTTTTTGCTTATGCACTGACATTCTTGAGCAGGAAACTGCGGTGGTGGTGCTGCGGTGGTGTTGTCGCCTCATAGCAAGATGTTGTCCCATCCGATTCTCAACTAGAGCGCCTTCTGTGTGGAGGCATACGTGAATGGGGCGTGCCTTCGTTGAAGGTTGTGCATCAGGGCTGGTAACCCGGTACGTAAAAATCCACTACCAATCATTAGCGGACCGGAGTTCTGCTGTGGCGACCCCTAACCGGGAAAAGCTGAAAGACACAAACATTGACATTCTCGAGCAGACAGTTCAGAACGTCCTAACATATATTATTTCATTTACACTTAGCCATTTGTGTTGCTGTATTGCAACAATAATACAATATGGGAAATTGAATGAGAAATCATTGCACAATTGATACTTGAGCACAATTTGTCACTGATGTGTTTGCCATAAGTCTATCTAGATAGAATTTGGAAAAATAAAGCTTATATTGTGCAAGAAAAAGGTATAAAAAGAATAACTGAAAATAATTTCCTAGAAAATGTGTCGCTAAGAGAACAAAAATTATTCTGGTTAGATCATTTAAGCACATGAAACTTTTTTCTTACTGCACAGAATGGTGTTTAGTTTATAAATAAAAAAATAAGAGATGTATTATATATTGGGAGAAGTCATTGGAAGAACAAATTAGAATAGTATAGTGAACTGTTTTGGCAGCTCAGGTCGATGTGAATACACCTCCAGGGTTAAATGATGCTGTTTCTATTATACCTATTTTTAAAATACTTGTAGCAAAGTTGTGATTTGTTTAATAGTGAAGTAATCTTTTGACAATTTTCCTATAATTTTGCATAATTTTCTGGTTTTGTATTTTGTTATGGTGTTAATATGTATATTCACATATTTTTATGTAAAATCTATTCTATGTGGACCTATTACATAATATACTTATAACTGATATTACAGCCATGTAGTGACTTTTTAATAATTTTACAAGTTTTCAATGTTGCACAATTATTTTACTTTTAAAAGTTGTATGAATTTATTGGCCTGTAACTGATATTTTTTTCTACCTCTTCAAAAATGGTTTTACGATCTGTGGTGTTATTTAATAATTAACAAATTTTAGTAATTAATTATAAAAGGATGGTGCTTTTTTGTTAATTTAGTTCTGATGAAGTCCATGTAATGGGAGTAGATGAAAGCACTTAAATTGTCTTTTGATTTTTTTATGTTTTACTATTAAAACATTTTTACTGGATCTGAGTGCCATTTTACTGCACACCACACCACTTTTTTTACTTTTGTACCTAAAATGAGATTGATAATGACATGATACAAGATCTGGAATGAAATAATGAGGGATTTATTGAATAAAAATAATATAAAAGGAATGCACTAAAAGAAAAAAAAAACATGTTATATAAACAGAAATATTACTTACAAGCCAGAAAAAAAGAAGTATGCTCATTTCCAGTAAAAATGTTGAAGGAAGAAACCAATATTATAAGAGAAATATAAGACGGGTGGAAAATTAAAGATAGAAGAGAAAGACATTATGAGACTTATCATGTAATATTACACGAAGAGGTATAATACCAAAGAGAGACTACAAGTAAAGATGTAAAGGGTGAAGAAAATTTTTACTGAAGTATGTGGATCTTTAATGGGAAATATTACATAATGTGGGGTAATAACGTATTAGGATTAGTTAAACAAGATTCTGTTTTTTGTTTATATGGCATTGCATATGATGGACAGTTAAATATTTTCTTAACGGTCTTAAATTAATGGATGACTAATGGTTTTTGTAGACATGAAATTTGTGAATGTGTGATAAAGTTGTTATGGAAAAGGGGGAAAAACAAATATAGAAATTGGAAGCCTATCACTGAAAAATGCTGATTATATTTTTTATGAAAATTATTCAGATATTATTTAATAATGTAATAAAAAAATTTTCATGTTTGGAATATATGGTGTAAGGAGAAAACAAATTCAGGAGATATTTATTTTATTGTGGGAGGTGGTAGATGACATATACAAAGGAGAAGAAGCAAAGATCATGGTAGGAGATATAAACAAAGTATTTGATAGTGTAGACTATAATGTTTTACGGTAGATGCTAGATGTTTATGGAATTCCAAGAAAAATATTGAAATTATTCCTGTCTGCCTATAAGAACAATTTAAAAAAGATATTGGTAAATGGATGGATAAGTGACAAACCTGAAGTTCAGTGTAGCATATGGCACTGTTGCCAATGACTATGGTACTGTTTACATTATTGATGAATGTAGTAGCAGGTAAAGTATAAAACATCATGGCAGAGGCTGCATATCTGATGTCTGTAAAGATTAGCATTCCTATATTTTTATCCTAAGCAGATGTTTTAGTAATCATAGCAAAAAATAAAACAGAATCTTGTTTAACTAATCCTAATATTTTTTTACCCCACATTATGTAATACTTCCCACAATCTTTGCTTCTTCTCCTTTGTGTATGTCATCTACCACCTCCCACAATAAAATAAATATCTCCTGAATTTGTTTTCTCCTTACACTATGTATTCCAAATGGATGAAAGAAGTCTTGATAGTATTGGGGATGATATTGACAGATGCTGGTTTAGA
This sequence comes from Protopterus annectens, assembly GCF_019279795.1. Taxonomy (NCBI): domain Eukaryota; kingdom Metazoa; phylum Chordata; order Ceratodontiformes; family Protopteridae; genus Protopterus; species Protopterus annectens. The sequence continues at coordinate 939,626,566 of NC_056728.1, read as the reverse complement.
ATTAAATAAAGAAAAGTATAAATGTTTAGGGGATTTGGCAAATTACAGGGATTTTATTTTTCTAGGAAAGAAATGTCTGTTTTAGGAATCAAGTTTGGAAAACAGGATATGATTCAAGACAAATTAAATGAATTTGTAGAAAAATGGAAAGATACATAATTTATAGGAAACTTAGGATGAGCTTCAGAAAAAAAGTATACATAATAAATTATGTTGTTTTAGGTAAAATTGCTTATATGGCAGCAATTGCAAAGGGCATTATAACTATGATATGTCATTTGATATGGGGATCCAGATTAATCCTGCAAAATGAGGGGTGTTGTATTTACCTAAAAAGGAAGGAGGACTGAGATTATTAAATCCAATGGTTTATATTATCTATTAGCACATGCATTGGGTATTAATGATAAGAGAAGGTGAAGAGATTGCGCAACACATTTGTGGAATAAAATACGAAATTTTTGGAAAACGATGCAGTCTCTTGAAAGTTATAAAATAAAGAAATAGGAGGAAATATTAATGATAAAATTACATGTAATGAAAATTACAAAAAATAAGAGGGAATGGTATAATGAAATATTAAATAAGTTTTATATCATTCATCCTTGGGAACATTTAAGTATAGATATTAGAAAATCGATACAGAACAGACAGAAGAGGAATAAAGATTTGACAGTATCAAGACTTTTTGATTTTCTTTAAATAAGTTGACTGTGAAAGGAAACATAATGTAGAAAGCTATAAGAGAAAGAGTATGTTTTTAATGTAAACAAATTGAATTTGTAGAACGTTTTTTTTTTTTTTTTGCAATGTGAAAGGGTGAAAACATCATGGAACAAAGTGCACAGGTAAGGAACATGTACTTTTGTAATGTGAAATAGTGAAAACAGTGTGGAACAAAGTGCACAAAGAAATATTAATTGAAGGACATATTAGCAAAGGAAACATAAACATGGGCATAATTATGTATGAACATTATCAGCAGCAAGGACAAAATTGTGCTGAAAAATAGAAAATTATTTAATATATTATGAGTTTATGATGTGCTAAGTCAAATGATGTTCTGTTTAACAAAAAGTGGGTTTTGTCTGACGTATTAAGAAAAATATGAATGTGGTTATGGCAGAAAGGGCAGTGGTCAAATTCTGAGAAATGACACCTGTTTATTTTATAAATATTTTAAATATGTGTAAATAGTGATGGTTGTATACATGTAACTATGTCAATTAATATCTGCTTTTTGTAAATAAAAGACTGCTACTATTTTCAATAGGTGCTGTGGAATCTTTCACATCCAGCAGAGCAACCAGTAACTCAAGCAGATGGGAGCTTGGTTTAGCATCTCATGTGAAGGACAGAACACTAAGGAGTGTAGGATCCACTAATGCTGCACTGCAGTGATAGCAATCCAATCACCTAGACTGGGAATTGAACTCACAGTCTTCAGGTATTTCCCCATCAAAAACAAGTATACTATCTACTGAGCTACTGAAACTGCCATAATATGTGTTATAGTATTCTTAACCATGTTAGCCATAGTAAGCATTCACAATAAATTTTAAAATATGTAATACAGTCCTTCTGAAAACAAGTAAGATCCCACCTGAACAAAGTTTATAAATGAAGTTGTTTTAATATGGCTGGGTAATCAGCTCACATGACTAATTAAACTACATTTTCAGGTCTGTAGATTCTGTTTAATCACTATCAATAAGTATTTTTATTTCTGTTAAGTACTGTGAATTTTGGATTACTATTATGTACATGGGAAATACTGGCTTTATGCCACATTATGATGCACACTGCCTGTTTTTAAACTATATTAAATATATTAATTGTGTTTTTTCATTAAGCTATATCTAATCAATTTGATTTCCACTAAGCTGGAGAATTTTCATCGCTTTTAATGCTTCAGAATATGCTTTGAATCTCTTTTGCAATTTCTCCTGGTCCATGGACCAGTTCACTTATTTGGTCAACAAAGGAAAATAGATACATACACTCATACATACATACATGCATAATTAGATCACTCACTAAAAGAGGAATTAGTGATTGATATGAGAGGTCATAACAGATTAAAAAAACTGTGAAAAAATGGCACAAGTAGCAAGTTTGCTCCTGTAAATCCTGGAGTGTACCTTTGTAGAGTATTGTTTTCCTCAACATTTTGTCATGGAACAATTTTATGATAAATCTGCCTCTTCCGGGGACAGTATTTCAAACCTTTAAGACCTAAGGTGATGTGCCTTCAAAAAACCCACCTTAGTGAGGAAGAGCACCTGAAACTGGGCAGAGTGGGTTTTAAGCATCAGCCTACTCCCCTTCAGGGTAACACAAAGCCTCAACACATCTGTGAAAGCTAAAATGAAGATAGAGTAACCGAATGAAAGTCTGTCTGAGGTAGAAAGGGTTAATATTAGCAATTCTAATATTTTATGTTTCGAAAGCTGAGGTAGGAAGTGTTATGTTTCTAACAACAGTTTGGTAAACACAGCGAGGACTATGCTCAAAGGGGCTCCTGACTTCTAGCTGGTTGCTTAGTCATAACAGTGAACTTTATTTCTTTTATCTTCTCTGGTAGGCATCAACAACTTCGGTGTAGTGAGGGATGATGCTAGCATGGCAGATAAACCACTTTAAAGCATAAATGGGTGATGCTTTTAAGATGACTGGAAGAGGTGCTACAGCTTTGTTAATCCATCAAGTGAGAGCATATTCCTCATTTTAAAGCTAAATCAAACTTAATGGCTCTTTAGAGGTAACTACTGGGTGTGCATCATTTGAAGTGGTGATGTCTCTGCTGTGTGATCAATGTAATCTTAGTTTGTGATATAGTGCCTCACCTTTGAAAAGCAGACTGGCAGAGTTTTCATTGGTTTACAGGGAGTTTGGGATTTTTATGAACAGTCAGCGGACACACTCTGGAGTCTTCATGAGAGTAAAGAGTTGTCTGTACTTTTAGAGTAGAATGATTTTAATTATACAGTTCATGCTTAAAGGAAACCTGGGTAAATATGTATCAGAGGTAGTGGAGTGTTATAATGTGATACCTAAACTCCAGATATTACCTAACATGAGTCAGTTGCAAAATGACTAAAAATATGGCATATTTCGATGCCCTTGTGGATAGGGGAAGGGAGCGTTTGGACATAATGGGAACAAAGGCATTGTGCATCTCAACCTTGTTTTTAAAGTTTTGCATCCACATCTAAGTGAATTCAAAGACTGGTCCAATGTCCAACTTACAAAATATTTAATAGGTAATGGTTTGTCAGTGACAGATAGATAAAGATTTTGGGGGGTTAAACAGTGACAAAATCCTGCATTTCTTTAGAAAATTATAGATTAAGGTATTTAGTATGGTTTTGTAGGAAGAGAGAGAGATTGCATGAATGCTTTTCTGCTGTAAGTGCCATTTCCAATTTTTCTTTTTTGGGAAGCTGGAGTTAAAGGATGACAAATCACACTTTAATGAATGGAAAAATTCCAGATCTGGATAGATTGCTATCAGAATTGTGCAGACAATTGCAGGATTAGTTTTACATGTAAATATTGGGGGTGAAGAATTTGTACACTTAATCTGATTGGGTCAGTACCAGTGTCTTGGAAAGATGCCTTGATTACTGCTATTTCTAAGTGACATGAAGGCATTTAGTGTCATTACTTACTGTTGATTAAAACTTCCTGATAGCAAAATGGCATTATTAGTTTTAACAAGGCAGTCTCTACCACAGTGCTTTTTAACTGAGTCGTATTCTTGTCATGCAGACAGGTACAAGACAGTGTTAGGTAGATTATGAGGAAATTGGCTGGGTCTGGGGTTAAGAAAGTTCCTTTAGTGGCTCTTAATCTAGATGCCAAAAAAGAAGTTTGGCAATTTAATATTTTTTTTTTTAGTTTGAGACTTTACATTATTTTGGCTTTCTGGAAGCAGCAGTGGAGGAGGCAAGGAAGTTGTAGCAAGGCTCATACAGAGCTGTAAAGCTTGACAGATTTGCTGCATCAGTTGTTGCCTGTAGGAAGGACACAAGGATGGCTATTCCCTGTCTCCACTGTTGTTTGCGCTAAGTATAAAGATCTTATCGGGCAGACAGTGGCTTGTTTTGAACAAAGTGCAAGGTAAGTCTGTGAACTAGTAATACTTATTTACTTTATTTATTTATTTATTAACATTTGATTACTGGGAAAGTCCTACTGGATAGGTGCCCATTTTCAGTTGAGGCTCAGGGAGAAAAACTCCAAGGTATTATGTAAGCATTTTCAAAGAAATAATTTTACAATCTTCAAAAATAATACAAAAACTCTACAGTTTAAATTATTATATTAAATTAAACATAATGTAAAAACATTGTTTAAGAATATATACTACTTTAATTATTTAGAGAGAATGTAGCCAATTTAGAAAAATTAAAGGTAAATTAGTATAAGTGGGAAAAATAGGGTTTTGGCATATTTAGAGATAGGATCAGAGTAGAGGAATTGACTGAAGTAAAAAAGTCAGTGAGGAAGGGGGCATAAGTAGATTAAAGATATAAAAAGGTACATGGTCATATTTAGGGATATAGCTTAGGGATATAACTTCATGTAAAACTTTATTCCTTGATGATATTTTTACTAGTTATACAACCAGAAATGCATTTGAGAGAGGTTTTGGGATAAGTGATGTCACTGGGTAGACCTCTGGCCTTAAAGTTATGTTATGTTCCCTTTTTTAACTGCAAAGTCTTTCTAGCTAATGCTAGATTAAATCCATTCATGCTTATTTACTGTTGCATGTGACTGTAACAGTTGCACAGATCAGTCCAAATTCCTGTGACTGAGCTGCAGTTAAATACTTATTTTTAGTTGCTGAATTTCTGTACTTGTCTGACATACAGAGTCAGTTCATGTTCCTGCCTATACAGCAGCTTTAAACATTTTTTATAAGGTTTCAAGATAGTGAATTTTATAGTGCAAGCTTAATTTTTTTCCTTGTTTGTTGTAAAATTCTAATGTTCTATAGTTGCTTGGAAATATATGGGTCGATAAGCGTTGTGTAGATGAATTTTATAACCAGTGACTGTTTTTTTTTTTTGAACACTTGCATAATTTTTTTCATATTTTTGGCTTCTACATTCAGTATGATCTGCTTTAAGATGTTACATTATGCACTGGAGCTTATACTGAGTTTAAATGCAAATTCTCAATTGTTTGCAGTTTTTGTCCTACCTTGCTTGTGCAATCTTCCAGTCTAATCCCTCCCTAACCTAGCGTCATGTGTTTTTAACCACTATGTAAATTTTTCTTGGTTATCACCCACTTAATAACTGCTATTGGTACCACTCTGAATCTTATTCTCTGGTGCATTTTTATTTTATTTTATTTTTCCCACTGTTAATGTATTCTCTCTTTGTGCCTGTCATTCCCCACACTAGCTCCCAAGCATATGGAACCAGACTTCCCTGCTTGTTTGAGTCACCTAGTTCAACTGCTAGAGTGCAGAATTGGCACCAACAGACCACAGCTGATTTTTATAACTGTAAAGGTATGCCACAGTAATTTTTTTTAATTGTTATCTGGTAAGGCACATTGCTAGGGTTGGCAGCAGTGAAAACTTCTCCCCCACCACCTCCTACAACACCTAGCCTATAAATACTTACATATTAGACATACTGCTAACTGTAATGGCATACACCAGGCTTAAACAGATGTAATCATCCTGTTCTAGATACCTAAAACATAAATTAAAGCAAAACATAATAGTATTAAACAAAAGGAAATCAAAGGATACATTTCAATCTCGATGATTGTTTCTGGCATACTCACCCTTCTATCTCAGCTCTTCCTACTTCATTCTCCCTCACTAAGCTCGGCCTCACTCTGCTCCCCTACCCTACCCCATTCCCACCTACCACCATATCAATTACATTTATTCTCACCATAGTTCATCCCATAAATACAACTCACCCAATTACATTCATCTACAAATCACTCCCAATGTCATTAATTCCTCAACATCACTTTATACTCACTAACTAGATATTAATCAGCCAACTAATCTTCTCTATAAATACACTCATTCTAGCCCAGAACTTTTTCTCTCAAACGCTACTTATATTTTACAATGACAACTGCTAATTCCTTACCACCACCTTTTTTATTATGTCACTTATCTCTAATACAATACTCCTTACACTTCCTCTTTCCTTATACCTTCAGCTACACCTAACTTCATAACAAAAACCTATATTTCCTACAAACCTACATCTACAGTTTCTACACATACACAATCTCTTACCAGCATCTCTGAAATATCCTCTAGCTTATATCCAGCTAACATAATTATATGCATCAAAATAAAAATCTATCCCTTAAGGACAACAACAAAACAAATGTTGCTTTAAATTACCAAAACAAAGCAAAAAGGAAACAGCTACCCTATACTCTCCCAAATGCATGTTCTAACCTACCCTATGATATACATCCCAACCCAGGTCCCATCTCTTCCCCTCCTAACCCCCTAACTCATTTAAATCACTAAACTTTATGACCATTAACCTTCAAAGTATCAAGATGCCTCAGTGGTGCAGCAGTTAGCATTGTCGCCTCACAGCAAGAGGTTCTCCAGTTCGAATCTCGGCTGGAGCACCTTCTGTGCAGAGTCTGCATGTCCTCCCCACGATTGAATGAATTTAAAGACATGCAGGTAGGTGCATGCATGTGTGGGTGTACCTTCCTTGAAGGTTGGGCACCAGGTTAGCAACTCGACACTGTAAAAATTCACTGCCAATCATTTGTGGACCGTTGTTCCTTTGTGGTGACCCCTAACTGGGAAAAGCCGAAACACAGAAAGAACCTTCAAAGTATCAGAACAAAATCCCAGAATTACATGCCTGGATAGCTCACATCAAACCTGATATTATAGCCACTACTGAGACATGGTTAAAACCCTACTTTGAATGCTGAATTCCTACTCCCAGGCATTGCTTGTCTTAGATTAGATAGACCCTGTAAAAAAGGAGGAGGTGTCCCTCTGATATACCCAAATACCTTTATATAATCCCATATACTAAGTCTATCCCATATTTTTCCACAGATTAAATATTCATTTCCTTCCTGAAAATGAATAATTGCAAGAGCCTCTATATTGTAGTCTAATATGTCCCTCCAGGCAATGACATTCCTTTATTAGAAGAAATCCTTACCTGGACATCGAATGATATAAAAATGAAACAATCATTCTGGGTGAAGTAAATATTAATAAGGTAGATATCTCCCACCACCATCCTGGTCTCCCACTCTCTTTTTCTCACTAAACTCTGTAACATAGGCATCTGACCCCCAACCCTAGACTGGATCTCAAACTACCTCACAAATAGGCAACAATCAACCAAGTAGCAACATTCTTTCTCTCCATTCCTTAACACAGCCACAGGTATTCCCCAAGGATCCATAAACACAAGGTCCGGGTGAGTTGATGGATAATGAAAGGCAGATGGGAATGAGATAAAAACATGATCAACAGTAATAACAGTTTGCAAATTACTTTTAACAGTGTATCTTTTACAGACTGCTTAGAATGGGAAATCTGAATTATCTCCTAAATATTTAAGATAGTTAAATAATAGGTTTCTGTTTTTAATATAATTAAGTGTGAATTTTTTTTTATTTTATTGTAAGATTTCTTTGCATATATTACCTTGGCAAGAATGCTTGAGACCATATTTAACCAAATGGTAGCACTGTGGCTAGGGCTCACTCATTAGTCTTCAAAAATATATAGGCTAAAGCTTGCTATAATATTGTACATAAATCTAGATAAGGTTTTAGACTTCTCAGTATAATTAGTAGTCTTACTGGTAAAGGAGTGATACGAAAAAGTATTCTTATATCAGTGTGGTCTGAATTCACTAAAATGGATAGAGTGAAGACACTGTAGTCTGTCACTGGGGTGCTTTAAAGAATCTCCAGTTCATCAGAACCTTAGTGAGGAAGGTGTCACATTGGTCAGAACTATAAATTTGTTTTTGCGTTCATAAAGTGGGTGCTGCTACTTCTGCCTGAATAATTTAAAGTACAGTGAGTGTGTGGTGATTTTAAATACCTAGCTTCAAGACGTTATTAAGTTCTCATTCCATCTGTAAAGGAGGTCATAAATTCACAAATTATTTCGGGTAAAAGGCTTGGAATGTTATAAGCACCAATAATTTGTCATTCTTTTTTATGGATTTGACACTACGATAACTTAATTCATGGCATCTTTAAAGTTTGTGCATGAAAGAAAATTACTTCTAACATAAACTGATACTTCACCTCCTATCTCAGATTTTCTCAGTGGGAGGGACTGACATAATGATTAAGGCATTTATCTCAGAACTACAAGGTACAAGGTTTGATTATAACTTCTAATTGTTGGCTAGGCTTGTAAAAGTCTACAGACTGATAGCCTAGAATTTACTTATGAACATGATATGATATTCTATATAATTCAGAAGATTAAAAGAAGGGGAGTCTGGTTGACATGGCTTTAGTGATTCCAAATAAGTCATCATATTCTATTCAGGCCATGCTCTGCAATTCAATGAGCTTCTTACTTTTGATCCAGGCATTGCATAATATAAGAGTAAGGTCATTTAATGTTGGGGAACTGGAGATAGGTTCCTTTGGTTCATTTCTAAAAATATATGTATTACTGGCTGTTGTAGGAGGTGCAAGCCTGTTTTCCCTATAAGGTGTACTCATGAATCCATCTTATACTTAACAGTAGATGCATCACAGAAGCTAAACATGATTGGAGAATCCTTCTATTAGGAACACTATAGTCAAGAAACTTAAATGATTTGGGTAATTACTGGCTTAGGTTTGATCATAAACTGCTGTTACTGAAAACAATAACTTCATCAAAGGTATTGCACACATTGGTGATAGACCATTGCTTTAGGTACCTTAAGGTAATATGTGGAGAGCTGGATGCAAAGTTTTTGTTGAGTGTCCTAGGCTGGCAGGAATGTAATGGTGAGTGCCTACTACTATGTCTAGGAGAGTCCCCTTTGTGTTGGATTTTATGTTAAAGCTTAGGTAAGTTGCAGTGCCAGATGTGATTCCATTTCCCCAGGCTTCACTCTCATGGGATATGAATTCAATGTTAGAAAATTATGTAACTGAGTGGGGTTAGTATGGGAGGTGACCCATTCCCAAAATATCACATCTTTGTTATCATCCGAGCTACCTGAAAGGGGCTCACAGCTATGTCAGATGCTTTTGGAGGAGGCTGAGGACTGAGGATTGAGGACACAGGGGATACTGAAAAAGAAGACGATATTGCAAAAAGTGAAACATTTACAAATGAGTTTATATGGGACAAAGGAAACTTGCTAAATGTGATCAAATCTACTAAAAGTTTGTTTCCTTTGCGATATATTTGGTTGTGTATTTGCAAGCCATTGTGACCTCCCTTTTTTCCTCGACTGCATTGCAACTTACTCTTCTCCATTGCTTCCCTGATTTAATGTCTCAATAAAGCTGAAAAAAGAAGGCTGGTGAGTAGACTTCACCATCTGTTATAAAGACCGTCTGTGTATTAAGAACATGTGTAATAGTGTAGAATGTTCAGTAATTGATTTCAAAGCTAGTACTGCACTGAAAATAGTACATACGTGAACATTTCGCAGAAACATACTCTCAAGGATTCAGAAAGACCCCTGTGCTGGCATTAAGGGCTATGATAAAAAGGAGCTGTTTACATGATGTGTAGATTTGTGATTTAGAGCCATGATAAGTGTTTGTGATTTAGAGACATGATAAGTGTAATGACAAAAGATCTCAATATCAACTGATATGCATGTCTCTAAACCACCCTTAAGTACCACAAGTTTGAGTCAACACTTTCCTGAGGTAGTTAACAGTGGCTACCCATGCATTTCGTAGGCACATCTACCCTCCCTCATTTAATCTACCCCACACACTCTGATGTCTCTGGGTTGTTAAAACATACATGATGGCTCTTTTTATTTTTTGGTTCCTGTCGACATCAGTCACAGATCCTTACAGTCAGTTAATATTGACAGACAATAGAGTTTCATTTCCCTTAATGCTCATAATGTGCTTTGTGATGCTTTAATAAATTCTGGCTTTGCTCTTGTACCAACCCAGACTAACCTGTTAGTACCTTACTCTATCATTAACCTTCCTTAACCACTTTTACCCTTGCATCTACCTCAACTCTCCAACTAACAAAATTTCCCTTTTCTCTGTAAATATTACATTATTCATTTTAACATTTTGACCTTCCTTTGTATTGCTAAGAGTTAACCTCTAACTTAATCTCTTTCTAATTTACCCTTTTCCAGGTAGACACGAACTATAATATAAGTGTTTATATAACACATTAGTTCTATGCAATATTTGTAATTGTAAATTGTTTTAGCCCTGGAGCTTTTCTCCTCAGGCCTTTTTTCAAAGTTAGCTTATTTAGTTCATTAAGACCTTTAATATATATGATTGCATTTCATTCTTCCCATTGCATAACATACTTGTACTATGTATTATTTGTATTTGTAAAATTTGTATTTGTAAAATTTTTTGTACCTCCTCCACTGAAAATGGACATAAATCCAGTTGGACTAGCCCGGTCAACAAATGTAAAATAAAATAAATAAATAAATAGTCCTGTTACTCTATTAACTTTTAAATTGATTCCAAGTAATAATTAAAACGTTCTTCCTGATATCATCTAGTGTTCCTCCTGGCTTTGTCCTGTACTTTCCCCAACATGGACATACCCCTACCCTTTTCAACTGTGCCCAGTGTTACAGAACCCTCCTGCTCTTGCCTCTTATGGCTGCCCCATCTCTGATAACTCTCCATCCATTGCAGTCAGTGAGTAATGCCTCACATTAGAGTTTCATGCTACTTATACAAGGAAAAGAATACCATAGTAGCTGATGAGTTAGTGTAGACAGTTAAGAGGCCTACCTGACATGGTACACAATTCAAACTTTCACTCCATCTTCCTTCAATTTTTGTACAGACTTAGAAAATATTATACAAATATCCTTGGCGTCTACTGGTGATGTAGAGGACTAACAAGCTGCATTTCAGTGTCATTGTCAAATTATTACATTTGAATCCTTTTTGTCACAATATCAAGAGTTTTCTCTGGTGTCTAGTGCCCCCTCTGATCCACATTGCCTTTATAGTTTTATTTTCTAAGTCCCTATAAGCCACAATATGTAGGATATCATTGGTGTATGATGTCCTCCCTGGTGTCTTCCTTATGCTATAGGAGTATGCAGGTATAACAACCCCCCCCCCCACACACACACACACACACATTCATGCATACACACACACAAACACACACATACACAAACACACATACACACAGACCCCATTCAAGTGCACTCATGCACACACTCATCTATATACACAAAAACACAAATTCTACACACACACACACACACACACACACACACACACACACACACACACACACACACACACACACAGACTCCTGTGTGTACCTCATGATAACCTTTTTGAACTGGGTTCTGTCAGTTACAGAAGCCTGAAAATGTACAAAAACATTTTCCAGGTTAAGGCTTATAAAGTGGATCTGTACATAACTCTTTTTTATAACTGTGCATGGTAACAACTGAACACGATGATCTCATTATGTGTTTAGGGACAACATTTGAAGGAGTCTGTACATTAAAAATGTGAAGAAGAGTGATGACAAAAATACGAGACTGTGAGCCTAAAATGGAAGTTTTATGTTACACATCTCACATTGTTGTTACCTCATTTGCTGTGGTTACTTGATGTTGTAAGGCCTACCCATACTCTTGAGCAGTGCTCAGTTATGCCACATGGCCTGAGAATGGACTTGTCCTCTGCTAATAAATACCTGTCCCTTAGGAATGCAGTTCCTTATATGAAACTTTTTAATTTAAAAATGGCTCAGAAAAGAAAGTGTAGCACAGCATAATGTAACGTTCAGTTATATATTTTTTACTGTTCCTTAATGTGGGTATTCTGTGTCTTACTGCACACAATTCAAATTAACCAGACAATTAAATATAGAAAGAAGGAGACAGAAAGAGAGAAAAGTTGAAGTTTATTATATACATACTTTATGAATGAGCGTGAATGAAAAGCAAAGGTTACAAAAACTGTGATAGTTAATGATATAGTTAAAAATAATGTTTATTTGGCAGAAGCCTTTTTCTTAAATCAATCTTTGCTACTGTGTTTAAAAAAAAAACAGCCATATTTTTCTTCCATGTGCATGGTAAGAAACATGGGAAAGTCAGTTTGTTTATCCCTTAGTCAGCCAGCCATTACTCATGCTTTTGCCAGTTAATGTTCCCACAGGTTTGAAGAAGCACTTGACATGGTCAGTGAAAACTGCATAGAACTGTTCAGCGTTCTTTGCAGTAATCTTTCTCAGTCAGAAAAGAATTATGTGAGTCACAGTGTTATAGCATTACTGCAGCATGTAATAGGTAACTTTTCTATGCTAATTAATAGTCCTATAATAATTAATTTATGTCTGCACCCAAAGTAATCTATGTTACATTTAATGCACTACAGCTGTTATGGGGAGTAGGAAAATCTTTAAGTGGTGTATGTACTCTGTCCTAAAGAGCTGGAGATGGACAGAACAGAGGGATTATAGTACCCTTAGCTGCTGTCATCTGTAATGTATTATGTTTCTGTATCACAACTCTTACTTTAAAAAAGGTATTACAAAGCAGCAGCATCACTATAAAATATCACTTATTTTACTCTTTCATTGTGTTTGGTCTGATAAAATATAATCCTGCAGATTCATTAACAGCATGTTCAAGTCATGCTAAAGCAAACACGGTTGGCCAACCGTGTGTACCGAGCAACACTGTTAATCAGATATGCAAGACTACAAGCTGCTCTACGTGTCAATCAGCCCCTGCCTGAGCCCACAACAACTGCTAGCAGCCACCTTGAGCTAAGGCAATACTTGTGTACACTATGCAAGCAAAGGAATGTACAAAAGCCAGAGTTCTTTAAGTGAGTAAGCAGGCACGGCACAGCAACAGATAGAGCAACTTGGAATACATAAAAGACAGGAGAAGCACAATAATCCAAGTGTATAAGAAACATTGATGCAGTTGAAAATTGCATTGAGTGAAGAACTGTGCATGTGGTAACTTCACTGGCATTGTCATGTACATTGGTATAGAAAACATAGTGCATTACATGTTCAGATGAAAAAATGAGTGTTGTTTGAATAGGCATGCAGCTTACCCAAGTTTACAAATTGAAATGCCTTATGTGTATAGAAGTACAAATGCAGGAATAATGTGAAATCACAGAAATAAAACCACGGACCAAATGAGAAGATTAGGGAACACCTGGGCATACTGACCATACGAGTATTGATAGTGGAAACAATAACAGTTGTAGCAGCAAAATACATGTTGGGAAAGGTAGGAAATGTGAAAGTCAATATATCCCAAATCCGTATGTAGTACAATCCACAAGGATCTGCCACAGAAACAGAACTGTCACATTGAAAAGACAAATTAATAGAGGACTATACTGCAATGCATTGTTATAGATTTACAAATATAACAGTTTAAATGTCAGAACACGGGAGATGTAGGACATTTCCCAGTAACCAAATGTGAAATAAGTAAATAACTCAATAAATAAATAAAATGTCATGAAAATTATAAGTGGAATGAAATCCTGAAAGTCACAAGTCTCAAGAATAATACAGGAAGTAGAAGTAAGTAGCCAAACTCCACAGGTATGAAAAGTAACATTTATTGAGCGCTTTCATCTCCAAATACCAGACTTCTTCAGAATAAATTAACAGAGCACAAACTTCCCTATATATACACACACAACCTCCTGCACAAGAATTAATTAAACAGTAATCAAGTCCCCACCTTTAATTAATACAAGTCACATAAAACAAAAATCCTGACTGAATCTCATAAAAACACTTCATAAAAACTAAAATGTATTCATACTAATAACATGTAGACCTGAAGAATAATGATTTAGCCTATTGTGTTCATGAAATAAAGCCCTTATGTTGACATGCATTAAAACTACTAAATTCAAAAAGCAGATTTTAATTTCAGTAAGGGACAAAGTGTAATTCTATCATTGAGTCCAAGATAGATGGAAGCATTCAATCTAACCTCCCACTTCATTTCTAAAAATTCAAGATAATCATCAGAGGGACCCCCTCTTGACCCAAGGTCTACATTATCAATCACACAAAACTTAAAAGTATGGTTAGGATGGTCTCTAATATGCCTGAGCAAGGCATTGTTTTCATTTTTGTTAAGAATGTCATAATTGTGCTGATACGCTCTCTGCTTAATGTCCCTCTTTGTCTTACCCACATAGAACCCTTCGCCGATCTGGCACATAGCAACATAAACTACCCCATTAGAATAACAAAAATATTTTCTCCTTGGTTTTATCACCCCAAAATGGAGAATTCTGACCTGTTTTGCTTCCAACATAAACTTACACTGAGGGTACCTACCGCATTTAAAACAACCACCTTCCATAAAAGGTGTATGAACTCTTTCCAACATACCTTTAAATGAGGTCTCCTTCTTATTTACAATAGTAGGAGTGTTACCCAACACAGTAATTAACTACTGTTCAATTGTAAGTACATTCCAGTGTTTGAAAACAATGTTACGGATATCAAAAAAGTTTTTTTGTAAATGGAAACACTAATCCCCTCCCAAAGCTATTAGCCTTTTCAAGGGAAGCATTTTGTCCCATCCCATCTCTGTTACCCAAAAGAATACAGTAAACACCAAAAAAAGTCACAAGTCTTGTGTGTGTGTGTGTGTGTGTGTGTGTGTGTGTGTGTGTGTGTGTGTGTGTGTGTGTGTGTGTGTGTGTGTGTGTTTGGGTGTGAATGTCACTGTATGGCTATAGACATGAGTATGTATGTGTGAAAGGAAGATCATTCATGATAATTAGCTCCCAGGGGAAGTAATCACAACATAAGTGCGCCTGATAGCAGTACTGTGTAATGACAACTGCTGCATGCACCATTTCACTGTATTAGATGTGACTGGATATTAAGCAGTTGTGGCTATGTTAGCATCATATTATGTTTTGTACTACCTGCTGCTACCACACATACATAGTTAATGCAGTATGGCACAGTACACCTCTGAAGACAGTACACTGTCATGTCATAAACCAAAACATCTCTTGAACTGACCATTGTGCAACACATTGTAACAACATGATCACAACATCCAACATATTTCACGGACAGGTGCAACTGTACCATCAGATAGTAAGTGAAATGCAGAAACTGTTAGAGGTTACAAACAGCAGGTGCACACTGGCCTATAACAATATTGGTGCTCTCCGAGCATAAGCCACTACCTCCATTGTGTGGCCTTCAGCAGCAGAGCTATGCAGCTAGAGACAAATTCTTAGAAGGTTTTGCCACAAAACAATAGATGACAATAACTATTTCAAAACAGAGACTAATAAATTTGCATTGTGCTAAATGTTGCAAAAAGAAAGACATCATTCTGGACATGCTCATAATGAAGTGCAGAAATTACCGGGTGAATCTCACTTACCCATCCCAAAACCATAGCAAATTATGATGACACTGGTCCCATGGCACTTTATGACCACTATGTAGCATGACACACATCAAAATCTGTTGAATAAGCCATTTTTGCCTGTAATCACTATAATGTGAATAAAAAAGTAAAAGCTACACACCACAGGATACAAATACATGCAATGTAATGCATGTCAAGTCCCTCTTGACCCGTGTACTAACTGATGATGTCACACTGTAATGCATGTCAAGTCCCTCTTGACCCGTGTACTAACTGATGATGTCACACAAAATTTCATATCACAGTAGTCAATAACACAGACTTGAAGGTATAATCTGAACACTGGGTTTGTATGCATATGGCTCCCATTAAAGGGATTACAAAAGTTGATTTTCTCACCCTAATTGTACATTTTTACAGTAAGTCAAATTGTAAACATCAGTTGTTTTTTGAGAAGCCAATCCTGCCTGTCAGCATTCTTTTACACACATAATAGTATAAACGTTGGCAGAATTGAACACCTGTCTGAGTTAATAGAGCTGTATATCAATCACTAACACCACAGAAAGAATTGCTTCTGAAATGTCATGAAGCACTTGAAGGGATTACATCAGCAGACTACTGAATGGGTTATCCCTCCCCTAAAATGCTTTCTGGAGCTCAAAAACCTTTAGCTCTGTTAATGTTCACACAAGTGTGAGTGCTCTATATTTACCATCCGTTGAATTAGCCAGTCCTGTCTGTCATTATTGTCTCATACTCATATATTACCAGACAAGAACCTCTGCACATTTAGGTCTATAGTCTATAGATCTGATTATTAACTGCTGATACCAAGGAGAAAACCATTAGTAGAGTTGTCAGAAAGCACACTTGAGGGGATTACTTTAGGTGTATGTTAGAAACCATATGACTCACCAAAAATGTATTTGAGTGATCAAAATGATATAACCATGGATGTGTTAATCCTACTTTGATTAATCCATATCACATCTGTCGATAAAGCCATTGCTATACAATTTTGATTATCTGTTATACAGCTGCAGTAGCAGAAAATTGCTGGATTTGAACCATTGTCAGTGTCAATCTAACTCCACAATCTAGAGAGCTGAGTGTTAACTGCTTCTGCCATAGCAGAGTTTGAATGATATGTGTTACAAAGATAAACATTTCAAGTTCTGAATTAAGCATTGTTTTTGAATGCTTGTACATAACATAAAATGTTGTTTGAGGATCAAAACCACTCAGCCATGCAGTGTTTGTACAAGTGTGAGTCAACCATATCACCATTTGCTGGGTGAGTCCTGTAAGTCCCTTTCGCTGTAAACACATAAATTTCTTTTGCACTGGCAAATCTGAAACCCTGCCTATCTATATACAAACTCTATAGACATGTGTATTAATCACTCACAGCACAGGAGAAGTCTTAGTACAAGTGTCAGACAGAACAAATTTGAAGGGATGACATCATCATGTCTAAAGACAGGCAAACAGACAGACATTTGATCTAAATGGGATTGAAATGATTGTGGATCTCTCTCACTGTGTAAATGTTTCTCCTAAGTGGAAGTATACAGACCAGATCTGCTGGATAAGCAAGTCCTACCTAGCAGTAGAGTTTTATATATATATATATATATATATATATATATATATATATATATATATATACACACACACACACACACACACACACACACACACACACACACACACACACACACACACACACACACACACACACACACACACACACACACAGATAAGTTCATTATTTGAACACCTGCCAATTTAAGTCCACAAACTAGAGAACACTTTGTCAATTGCAGACTCCAGAGGAGAAGTCTTACTGCAAGTGTGAGACAGAACAGAATTAAAGAGATAGCATCATCACTGTGTTGCAAAGCAGATTTTTAGCCTACAAGGGAGTAACATTTTTGGGAGCCAGCTCTGTGTGTAAATGTTTCTCCTGAGTGGAAGTGTACATACCAAGTCTGTTGGATAAGCCAGTTTACAGAGAACTAGAACAAGTCATTGCCGGAGATGAGCACCTGCCTACCTATATCCAGAATCTAGAAACCATTCTATGTATTGCCATTGCCATAGAAAAAAATATTGTTACAAGTGTTATCAGCACATAGTTGTAGTTTGCATGACCTATATTTGGGTGAATGCGTAATGTATTGTGACAGACAGACAAAATAGCAATGTGTTGATCATAACTCACTTCATACGGTAGCAATAACTCATACATCACATCATTCGTAGAAACTGTAGTGTTGTCAATGATATCTATGTGTGTCACATTAAGGTGAATTGAGCAATTATATGATGTCTGATATATACAACTAACCAGTGGAGCACAACTCATGCATTCCTGGATTCATCTCAAGATCATTGTATGACATTCTAGATTCAGTTTGGGGATCAGGTCTCTGTGATGTGTATACAGCGTGCAAGGTAATTACAAGCCATATATGCAAAACATATACTGTGCAGTCATTAATACTAGTCTCAACACATGTCTGCAATTGTACCACTTCATTGTAACACACCTGGAAGGGTAATGTGTGTCAGTGCCACAATCATTTACATTAATAAGTTGATAGACTACATTGTAATGAACTTCTCATATTTTGACTACAGTAAGGCAGTAAACAATACACAAGTAATACAAGCCACTGACATTGCTTTCAGTCTGCCACAGTTGCTTACCGAGGTGCACTAATAACAAGCTCAGATGTGCAATCTATGGGAAAGTATTAGTACATGCATAATTATTTTCTGAGTTTTTGAACTTAGAATGAGAAGAAACAGTGGTCTATGGTGTTCCATGCCAAATGCTATGCAAACAAAGAGTACAGACATATAGACATTTCTGGTTATGAGTCATTTCAGCCCATGTCTGTTCTGTGTTAAAACTTTGCGTTTTATCATTAAATGTGTCATGATCATTACAGTAAGATTTCATAATATGTAGCATGCAGAGGCATACATCTTCACTGTCCAAATTTTTGCAGAATGTCACGATTTTTGCCTCATAATGTTAGTATGTTCCTCATAACATTTGTGTTTTCTAGCAATCATTGAGGACTGAAATCACGCCATAATAACATACATTTTCTTGGCAAACTTTATATCCTTCAAAAAATGCATGCTAATTATTTTATCATCTATCCTATTTTAGCAACTTCCCAAGTTTATAAGAGCAATATTTCTAAACTCTAACTGTGAGCCTTTGTCCCCCTATTAGTTTTGGTTTTGTCCAGATTTCTTGCACTTAGACGTGGAAATGTATACATGGGGTGAGAAACTAGCAGACTACATAAAGGAATAAGCAGGACAGTGATGGGGAACTGACACATCTATCCGGTACTTCACAAGGGAAAATGTTATGAGAAAGAAAACCTTAGCTAATGTTTGACATACTACTGAATCTGAACACTTGCCAATGTGCATTAACATTCTCTAGAACTGAACATTATCTGAGTACACCACAAAGGGATTCATATTTTAGGTAGTAAAGCACACGTATTTGAAGGGACAATGAGAAAAGTATGAAGCAAGGGACTACTTGTGTATCAGACTTCATAAAGTCTATATTATATTATCGAAAAGACAGGTCAGTAAACGGTACTTACATCGAAAATGCCATTCAGCGAATTCGCTCTTCTAGGGGACTGCACCCCCAACACCTCCCACTAATTATACATACCAACTCCGAGATTGCACTACAGCGAGGAAAGGACAAATTTTCCGATCTTCACTGTACCGCGATCTCACTACAAACAGTTCGCTGAACGGCATTTTAGATGTAAGTGCCATTCACTGACCTGTCTTTTTGATAATATAACATAGACCTGACTTCATAACAGTAATAGGCTCATAGGTTCATAGATAAGTTCCAGGCTAGCTGCTCTTGCAGGCCAATTTAATCTTATCCAATTTATTTTTTTGTGCTCAAAATAGCCTATCCCATTTGGTTATAGATTGGCCTTACCCAGCTCATGGTCAATAATTATTTATTACTCCTAATGAGAATATTGGGATCATATGGTAGATAATTTGGGTCTATATTAAATCAGCAAACACTTAAAATAGCGATTGCTGATTTATTAACCCTTAAAGAGTGAACCCTGATAATTTTGAAGACACAGAACTATGACTGTTCCACAAAAAAAAAAAAAAGTTCAAAACACGAAATAAAGTGGGGGGGGGCTAAACTCTCCACCCCCCCCAATGTGGAGGGGCTGTGCCCCCCCCTCCTTAAATATATCAATTCCAAGATTGCACCACAGTGGAGGAAATGGCAAAGTCCCGAAAACAGCCCAGCGATTTTATTCCCTGGGGAAAAAAATCGCTGTTCTGTGTCTTCGGGATTGTCAGGTTTCACTCGTAAAGGGTGGACAAATCAGCATTCGCTATTTTGAGTGTTCACTGATTTAATATAAACCTGATAATTTGAGGGTATCCAAGCTTGGGATAAAGCCTTTAGGAGCTGCCTCTGTCCAATAGTACTATCTAGGGAGCAGTCTTGGTTTAAATTTTGTGTCTTCCATCCATAGATATAAGTTGCACTTGAAAATGGACAGGAATGAACTTTATTTTGTATGGATGGGTAGTCTGCTCCATAGCAGCAGTATCCTCTAGAATGTGGACTGTCATTTACCATCATTTAACACTGATGTGTGATGCCAAACACCACACAAACGTTAAGGAACAAAATAGAGAGTTTAGTTTATGGGCCATTTCTGGCAATGTGTGTGTTGTGTGAATCTATTTTTAACCAAATTAAATGATGAATGTGAATAGGAGTTCATAGGACAGTGGTGAAAATGGGAAACAAGCAAAGGGGAGGACACTGGGATAAGAATAAAGGAATGTGCAAAGTGGTGGTAGGAGAGTACCACTTCTTCAAAAACTAACAGTATATTTGTACAAATAATTTGAGGAATATGGATAGTCATAATATAAAGGCTGTGAAACAACTTAATGTTATGCAGCGAATATACATGTATGTGGTAGGGATTGGCATAATGGTTACAATTTTTACCTGACAGTTACAAGGTACAGGGTTTGATTCTCACCATCGAGTGAACCTAGGGTAGGCTTATAATGGCCCACAAGGGCAAGTAGTGTAGAACTTGGCTATGAATCCATGAACAAATCAAATGTGTCATGGCATATACCCATGTGAAGTGCAGAGCTACGTATGGGACATCATTTTTTATGAGACAGGTGCCCTTTTTTTTGAGAGAGAGGGGAATGTTGGGTGAAGTAGTTAGGAAGAAAAGGGTTAGGTATGTAGAGTTGGTTAGCAGGTGCAGACATGCAGGATATACAAGATAAGCAGGGATGGTGATGAATACAAAAGGTTGGGGGATGTCATGATTGGGGACAGGAATGTGACTTTTGAGGCACATCCCCATCCATGAGTACAATGGGAATCTAGTTCTCACCCTCTGAACTGTCATTACTGTTTCCTTTTCCAGACACCTTGGACAGTGCCAGATGGGGCATCAATATGGGTATTCAATGCCTTTCATTCCATTCTGCCAATGTGGACATCAAGGCCCTTCTCCATTATCTCCTCTTCAGCTCTATCAGCACTTGATGGGTGACTTAGCCATCACCTCCACTAGCACTACTCATGGTGGGTGCCAGTGCACCAGCCCCCAGGGCAGAGCTACCTGACACAGGTGGTGCAAGAAGTACAGGATTAATGGAGGCAACACTGTCAGGTTGTGACCAGGGAGTTCTGGGTGCCTGTGCTGCCTGTGGTGGTGTTGCAGTGGCCACCTGTGGAGGGATTGTGGTCTGAGGCTCACCATGCTGGTGATCATTCATGATGCAGCAGGAATTATAGTCCAAATGTCATTAAAGAAAAAAAAAAGAAGGAAAGAGAGAGGCAACATAGAACATATCATAAATGACATTTAATTGTAATAGATCCCAGTCCATGCATATTCCCATAATACCATTTAGATTTGTCAAATCCACATATGAATGTGAAGCCATACATTTGGTTGAAGTACACATAAGTCTTATCAATATTATGCACATTATGCAAGTAGTATGACTATTGCATATACACTTTATGCATTACAACCCATAAATTGTCTCTGTGAAATGAGTGGAATATTATTCTAAGTTATTAACTACAGACTGATACATTTTAAGTAATACAGCCTAATTGCTGCTTGGATTTGAACCCACAAACAGCTAAGTTGACTAAAACATTGGCTAATGTAATGTTGCAAGAGCTATTCTTGCAGGTGTCTGCAGTTTACATATATAGAGTATGTATACTCATGTCTGACTGTGTAAAGCAATTATAGACTGATGTCCATAAAACTGATAAAATAATTACAAAATTAGTGCTATTATAAAATGATTTTGAGTCATATCTGAGCCATACTTACCCAGTTTCTCTCTGAGGCATTGTAGTCTCTCCTGATGCACCTCCTTCTTTCTTTTTATCTCTGCAGAAGCTAGACAGAACAGAAAAAAATAATGAACACCTTTTTGTGTTGGCAATTCATAGTATTATACTGTCTGGTTATGGACTACAGTACTTATTTAACTCAGGTGGGTCTTGGGCTTTAAAATATTCCTCCCTTCAGCTAAGGAGGTCCTGCTTGTACCTCTTCAAGTCTCTCTAATGGAGATGGCATTGTTAACCAATGTGTAGGATGCCAGTTGCTCTGGTGACAACATTGGCCAAGCTATTACAAGCCTCACTCTTGTACTGTGACCTGGTATGGTTTTCTTGCAGCAACCTTCAGCTGTAACATTTAACAAGGAATCCAACAACAATCTTGGACTCCTCTTTGACACCATGTTTGTGCTCTAAATGGAACACTACATTCACCATTGCCTGCCAAGGCTTCTTAAAAATATCAGGAAAATGGCCAAGAATTGATGTCCAATTCAGATCTTGCATTGACCAGAGAGACAAACATATTTGCATAACAAAAAGTACAGACATGGAATGGAATGTGGGTATAATTTCTTCAATGTCCACTTTAGGTGAGAAATATGGCAGTAACACTTGGCTATGTGTACTGGTCAGTGTACATCGAAATGCCCTACAGCGACTCCAGTAACTGCCGGTTAAAGCAGATATCACAGTTATCTTTCGAATGATATACTGTGCTTCTGAGTATGTTCTCTATGATGGTTGAAAACACTCATAGCTTAAATATTTTCACAAACAAATACAGCATGAAAGTTTCAATTATGTTGTTGTTATTTAGTGTGCCATATTTCTCACCTAAAGTGGACATTGAAGAAATTATACCCACATTCCATTCCATAAATTTTCCTTAACTACTACACAATGCATTGAAAATACATAAAATTTTAAAATATGAGCCCATGACAAAAATGAACCTGATTTTTTATTCTGTGTATTAACTGTTAATGCCATAGAAGAACTGGCATTCTGAGGATGTAAGTTCAAGTATAAAGTTCTGAAAAGGGCTGGATATTAACCTACTTATGACAACCCCATAACTGTTGCACTTTGATGTGTTTCTTTATAGGAGTAATAAGTTTAGTCAAATATGTAGTCCTGTGAAAAGGTTTCCATTGCATTGACTTTTTTGTCTTCAATACTAACTGAAGGGTGTTGATGCCATGTTTATGTGCTTGGCCAATAGCAAAGTCTTAAGGCATGCATAATTATTTTCTGAGTTTTTGCAATAAGATGTGAAGTTCTCCTTTACTTCAGTCATGTCTGCATACCCATAGTGCTCCATGCCAACTGCCATGCACAGAGACATAAGAAAATGTTAGAGTTGTTGACATTGTTTGATGGCCTGTTGTTTTCATTCACATCATGATGCATTTATTTTATCAGGCACATTGAAGAAGGGGCCCTACAGAGTTTACAGTAGGTGATGTTCTAGACAGCATATATCAGTATAATGCACACATATTTTGGATTAGTTTGGGTTTGTACAGGGGCACAACCAGTGTATATTCAGGTAAAGTTTCAATTTTGTTTAAATAGTGGTAATGAGGGCAGAGATGTCAGTTCATTTGGAAGTTGGTTACAATTTTTTCCAGCAGCATTAGAGAACAAAGAGCTACCAGCAGTATTGTTGGCTTTACTTGTGGATACTAGTAATTTATTAGATGAATGTAATGTTGGGAGGGTGGCCTAATGGTTAAGGTGTTTGCCTTACAAACACAAGGTACAGGGTTTGAATCTCACAGGGGATAATTGACTAGGCTTAAAATGGCTCGCAAGGGCAGTTAGCCTAGTACTAACCTATGAAGTAATGAAAACTATCTTCCACTGAAGCCATGATCAAATATACTCTTCAACTCTGTTGATGTGTTCTTCATATTTCCCTAAACTATTATTTTGCTAATTGTACTACCTCATACCTTTGCACAAGTAATGTTTGTAACATCATGCACATACAAGTGTGGTTTTACTATAATCAGTGCTATGAGCACTGCAGGTGACAGAGATCACAGTTATCTTGTTTAGCAGCCATTACATACACTTGTATCACAACATTCACATTTTAAATTGCAAGTGTAGTTCGGGTTCAAATACAAAACATAAAAAGCATATACTATGCGTCTAAAGATAAACAATCCCTAATGTGGAGTCAAACCCTGCACTGCTTGTGCTGTTTTTCAGAACGTATTTCATTAACATGCTGATCCTTTGAGAAAGTTACATAACAGACATGTTTTCTGCATTCTGCACTGTCCAACGTGCTCAGTAAGCTGCACCCTCAGCAGTCTCATTTACGCGATGTTAGCTATGTCTTTGCGCATGGAAATTAAATTTTCAGTTTAGTATTAGGAAGTGAACTGAAAAAAAAGAAGAGGTGTGCTTGTTTGTTATACACCAGGTTCAATAAAGAGGAAAAACAGAGGAAAACTGAAATAATATGGGTGAGAAAGATTGTCTTCACTTGATTTAATCTCTCGATATTTTTTGGGCTTCCAATATCATGATGGGCATTGACCCCATTACTAAGTCAAGGTACAATTACAGTTCATGAAATTAGTATTGTTTCAGTGTTTGATGTTAGTCAAAAGTGCTCATCTCATTACCCACAATGCGCCCAGACCTGACTGCTTTTGTAATTCACACAGAGTTATATGTATTAGTAGCATATCTTAGTACAGTAGTAAATCTGTTTTTATTAGGCCAGCTTCTCCTACTAGTATTGGAACTGTCTGGGTATCTTTCTTCCACATTGCCCTTTTTTCTGCCTGCGAATGACTTTGTTTCTCTCTGTAAGTATGGCACTATAAACTCCAGGTGTAGCAATTTCAATGATCAATGTTATTTTTGTCTTTTTTGTGGACTACTATATCAGGCTTTCTTGCATCTACGTTTTTGAACTCTTGGTAATGGGTAATCCCATGTGATATACAATTCATCATTCTCTATAATGATTTGGGGTTCACATTTCAAGTGCTTGTTAGCTACGTCTATATTGTAGCGTTTGCACGATCCCCAGTGCAGCAGTCTTGCCATATTATTGTGCCCTTCCATATACAAGCATTCTGCTTTAAGTGCATCATTCCTATCAACAAGATATGTAACTGTTTCTAGTTCTTTTTTATAGAACCTGCATTTGTCCATTTCTCCCACATGTTCAGTGGATTTTGTAAGCCATCATGTATGCAGTCCATTATCCCGGGCAGTCATTCTTAGCCTTTGATCTTTTGGTTTCAGTTCACTTTCCTTTATCATTCCTGTATCAAATCTTGGTCAATATGAGGTTGTTCCAAGGGATCCCTTTACCTGCCACTATAGTTACTGATTTTCCAGTTTTCTTCCCTTCTCATCTGATCCTTCTCCTTATATTCTTTTTTTTAGCTCATTCAGTTGCTGTCTGATTTTTCCCTCTAGTTTGATTTTCATTCCAACTTCACATTGAAACACCTGGTAAACCAAGCACGGGTGTCATCTTAGCCTTCTTTTCCCCATGTTTTAACACTTTTACTATGTTTGGATCTGGTTGAGGTCAACAGATATGTATGCAGTTTTAATGTTTTCTGCATGACCTTTCCCTGGAAATTCTGGGCTTCTTTTTTAATTGTAAAACTATGTAATTTCTTTCTTAACCTGAATAATCCACTTTGTCATCTTCATGGCTCTTTTTTGGCCTTTCAGTTTTTGTGGACTCCTACTTCCTTATACAATGGCATCGGCTATACACTTTATCATTCTCTATAATGATTTGTGGTTCATGTTTTCAATGCTTCAGCGAATTCTATATCATAATGATTGCACAATCTCCAATGCAATGAAAGATTATTTGGCCAGTAAGAAATGAGACATGTTCAGTGGCAGGAACTTTTATACAGAATGATAAGATAACAATATTAGATACTACCATAATAATACAAAGTAGGGTTGTGATATGTAACATCAAATGAAGACAAAATGTGTAAGATTATGGTGATTCATGCATATATTAATATGACAGAGAGAAAAAAATGTTTAAAAAGATAAACATTCATATACTTGGGAATTTGTCCATTGTGAAAGTAGGGGACTTTAACTACATACAAATTATTAAGATAATAAAAGCGATGATAAGATGTGCAGATTTAAAGATAGGAATGGAAAGAGGCTAGACATATAGTAGGGAAATGATTAAGGCTGAAATGTTTAATAAACACTTTTTTCAGTCCCTTACTGTCATTGTACCAGTCCAGCCCCCCTGGGCTCCATGTCCATTCCATGTTGTAAGCCAGTCTCCACAACCCCTGGACTTAATCTGGTGTGTGTTGGGGCTGGTTTTAGATCTTAGGGGCATCCCAAGGCTTAGGCCATCTCCGCATCTATCCCATTTTTTTCTTGAATGCTGATTTCATCTCTCATTCCTAGGTTCATAGGTTCATTTTAGGGTTTAATTTACTATGCCTCTGTCTAGTAGTGCCATCCGATTTCTCTTGAATAGAGTCAGTGAGGCTCTGCCTAACATGGACTGGGATTCTGTTCCAGAGTGTAGATTTATTTCTGTGTTGAGGTTTAAGTCACTTGTTCTCGTGGCTCTGATGGATTTGGATTTTCTAAGGTGGAGCATGTCCATTAATTCAGGATTGGACAGGCACAGATCACACTGAATAGAGCTGGAGTTTTTTCCCTCATAGAGACATAGTTGCATGCTAGGGAGTCTTCATGGCAGCTAGGGAGTCTTCATGGCAGCTCAGCCATGTCCACCCTCTACTCTTCTTTGCACCACAACTCTTTCTAATGACATCACTGGCCACCACTAGGGATCACACAGGAGACACCAATGTCACTGCCCTCACCCCAGTATAGGCATGCACATCCTTTTCTGCTATTTTTCAGTTGCCTGAGCCTTAATCAAACCTGGGTCACCTAGGTCATAGTCTGGCCTTTAACCATCTATGCCAAAGGAGCAGCAAAAGACTGAAATTGCTTACACAGTATACTTGAAAGACACGGAAGAAATAATAAGGTTTAGAAATAACTGGATTTTCAGACCATAGAGCAATATTGGCTAAATTAGGAAAAGATAGAAAAATAATAAAGAGAGGAAATGAATTAAGAAGTTAACTGTAGACATCACCAGCAATGAAAAAATAAGAAAATAAACAGAAAGACTGATGCAAAATCATATGGCAATGAGACCTTTTTATAATGATTAGATATATTGGTGGGTGGTATATAAGCAAAATAATAAAAAAATTATGTAGAAATGGAATGGGGGATGAAACAAAAATAAGAAATATAAAGAAGTAACAATGACATATGAGAAAGCAATAAAAAAAGGTAGTGAGAAAATAAAGGAGACAGGATGGGAGATGTATGAGAGGAATACATAAAAACTGGAGTAGAAAGGTTCTTTTAAAAGCAAAGGAAGAAGAGGGATCACCTTATTTAGGGAAAGTTAAAAAGGAGAAGAAAAGACAGAGGTAAAATGGGATGAAACGGGAGCAGTAAAAAGTAAACAGAATGAGATTACAGAAAAGTGAAAAATTGTAAGCAAAATGTATAAGAAATAAGTAGAATAATAAGGAAAATATAAAGTTAAAATTTTTGAAAATGTGAAGAAATTTAAAGATGAAGAAATTAGAGCGGAAAGACTAGACAAAGTGGTAGAATTAGG
Source organism: Protopterus annectens (assembly GCF_019279795.1). NCBI lineage: Eukaryota > Metazoa > Chordata > Ceratodontiformes > Protopteridae > Protopterus > Protopterus annectens. The sequence goes on along the minus strand of NC_056728.1, from coordinate 939,598,863 downwards.
AAAACAAGATTCAACACCAGGAGTGAATAGATCAGGTTATGGTCATTGCAAGGAGATGAATCAGTATAAAAAAGAATATTTATAATGATAATAAAATATTGCCAGAAAGATATAGGACTGGCAAACAAAATAAACAGAAATTTATTCAAAAATTGGGGGGGGGGGGGGTGACACATTTAACTATAATTGCCAAACCCGCTCTTTGAATTTTATAAGTGTTTCCCATGGACCACCTCTTAGTTTTCTTTCAACTTTTCCTTCTTTCGGTTTTTCCCAGTTAGGGGTTGCCACAGCAGATCATCTGTCTGCTCATGATTGGCAGTGGAATTTTATGGTGTCGTGTTGCCAGCCTGGCACCCAACCTTCCACAGAAGGCACACACATTCACACACTCACACCTAGGGCCCATTTAGAGTGTCCAGTCCACCTACAGCATGTCTTTGGGATGTGGGAGGAAACCGGAACACCCGGAGGAAACTCACGCGACCACAGGGAGGACATGCAGAATCCACACAGAAGGCACACCAGCCGAGGATTGAACCTAACAACCTCTTGCTGTGAGGTGGCAATGCTAACTGCTGCACCACCATGTCTGCCCTTTCTTTCAGCTTTTCCTAATATTGCAAAAAGGAACTTGTTATATCCTGTACACACCAACCTGTGTCTAAATAAAGTATTATTCATGTTACATTTATCTATATCATAGTTATGTTCATATATATGTTTGCAAAGAGTACTTTCTGTCTTATCAATATAGAAGGCATTACAGCAATCACAAA
>NC_056728.1:939593084-939595584 GCF_019279795.1 Protopterus annectens | reverse complement strand
ATGCACTAAGTAAGCATGAACCTGAGGGCTTAGATTTTAATAGGTTCTTATTTTGTGTGTTGGAAAAATGGCCATGAATATGAGAGGAGGAACTGGTCATTATTTTAGAGTATAGGGAGCTATAATGGCAAGTGTTAGTACATACTACCCAACTACCCAACCACCTAGAATTAACAATTTCTATTTCCAGCTTGTTATCATTAAAGGCTGACAAACTGTGATTTCCTGGAACAACATACTTATTAGGATAGAGGTTGTGGAACATTTTTATATTTATTTTGCATGTTGTTCCATATAGTTGACGTCCACTTTAGGAAGACAACAGTTTTTAAGTTACCTAAGACAAATGTATTTTTGTTTGAGATTAGGGAATGACTTAATAAATATTGGAATTTTTTAAATATTATGTTTTTAATGAAGTGAGAATTTATTCATTTCCTATTTATTATAGCTTAGTTTGCTTTATTAATTTTGATGGGTAGTTAATTATTTAGTCAACCATTTATTTGTGATTGAAGTTACACAGTTTTTGATTGTTTCTTTTAAGTATTTATGGGCATTTGTAACTTTGCTACTTTGATCTGAAGATGGCCTAGATATAAAATAAAGGAACAAAAGCACTTATCTAACTATTGGATTCAATTTATGAGTCATTTCTTACACCAATTGTGTTTGCTTTTACAAGTTTATTGGTTTTTCGTTGTTTGGTATATGACTGAAAAGAAATCAAAAACTTCTTAAAGCACCAACATGCATTATCCCAAAAGCAAACAGAAAGCAGTAACCTTCATATGAATGGCATGTTAAAAAAATGTATAAAAATCCAATTCACCAATATCACTATCAATATTATAGTAATTGTATAAAAAAATTAAGAAAAATTTTGATTTTAGTTTATATGGATGTAATATTGAATATAGGAATTAATAATATGAAAATTGAAATCATGTTAACGTTAATAGTAAAACTCACAACCATAATTTACTTTATCCAAGAACTACTGTTCCATCAAAAACAATTTGAAAGAGTTTAAAAGAAATAGGTTGAATTTAATATATAAAATAAAAATATAAGGCATACTATTGTTGTTGTTTTTCTTTCAGCTTTTCCTGGTTAGGGGTCGCCACAGCAGAACTCTGGTCTGTTAATGATTGGCAGTCGATTTTTATGGTGTCGAGGTGCCAGCCTGATGCCCAACCTTCAATAAAGGCACACCCATTCACGCATGTCTTTTGAATGCCACTCGACCGTGGGGAGGACTTGCAGACTTCACACAGAAAGGTGATCCAGCCGAGAATCGAACAGGAGATCCTCTTGCGTGAGGTGACAATGCTACCGCTGCACCACCACGGCTATATAAGGCATACTATAATATATTTTAAATGTTTGTGAAAAAATATTTCAAAACACAAATTATTATTTATATTTGTGAGAAGGGTTTTTACAACTATACAAAGCTACAGCAGTTTAATTATTCAATGTATCTAGCAGTGAATGCATTCTTTTATCCACCCTAAAACAGGATGCCACTATTACAATTATGAAACTGGAGAAGGCAGATGGGTGGTGATCACTGACAAAATGGACTATGTGGGAAAGATTTTTACAGTGCTACAGGACACATAAAATGATATAACACTGTAGAGAAATAAAATTAATATAACTTTTCAGAAAATTGATTTATTCCTGGAAGATGCTCTTTCCCAAGAATTTATTTCTCCAGATTTGTGTAAGTTTTTGCTTAATAAGAGTCTGATTATACCAGCTGTGTTTCTATTCTGAAAGTCCATAAAAAATTAATTGATCCACAGTATCGATTGATAATTGCAGCACATGGTTCAAAAACTTACTCTTTTGCAGTTTTTATTGACAGAATTCTGAACGACATGAATTTCAACAAAAACACATTTTAAAAGATTTGCAGAATTTTTTAAGTAAATTAAACAACAAGATTATGTTGAATAGCACAGTTTTCTAACTATTGATGTACTGGACCTCTTTATGAATATTCTACATGATGCAAGAAGTCTTTCACTCAGCCTTGATTGATTTTAAACATCCTGACAACAAAATGATTAGAATAATTATGTAATTACTGGAATTAATTTTATGTAATAATTTCATTTACTTTGAAAGCAAGTATTATGACAATTGAGTGGAGTGGTCACGAGCATGGCATGTGCCCCATATATGCCACTTTGGTTATGCTGACATGAGAGAAAGGATCTAGATTTACTTCACATGTTCATGTTTTAATACACATTTACAGTATTTAGATAATATTTTTATTTTTAAGTCTGCTCATGAGACAGAGATAATAAAATGTATTAACTATATTAACAACTGTCCCTCCTTCCAGAAGTTTACATACACACACACACACACACACACACACACACACACACACACACACACACACACACACACACACACACACACACACATAATGAAGTTAATTACCTTGACATTACAATTTTTAAGAATGGTGGTAGATATAATT
>NC_056728.1:939498084-939583084 GCF_019279795.1 Protopterus annectens | reverse complement strand
AGTTTTCATGACATGACTTTTCTAGATGGACAAACAGAAGGAAGAGAACCACTGTAGTAGGAGATGAGGCCAATGCCAGGGACATTTACACTGAAAATCTCACATCTCAAAAAATGAGGTTAGTGCACGTCTTGCCATTTCATAATGCATTTAATGTTCAACAAATATGTATATCTCATAAAAATGTAATGGTATGCTTATAGCTTTTACTGTTGTCAGTAGAACATTTGATTCTGATCCCTGTGAGGGTATGGTAATCTCAGCCTATTTATGCAAACCTGGATACCAAGCAAGTGGAATGAAAGTATGGAAGGAAGGAAAAACTTCTGTGCGATTTAGAATCCAATAAAAATTAGAAGCTGCTCTGTGAAGGCAGAATAACAAAAGCATCTTTGATTACTAATAGTATCCTTTTTACAATCTTTGGACCAGGAGTACTTGTAACACAATATCATTTCATGTTTTAATGTGTGGAAAACTGATGCAAATGCTCATATTCTTAAACCGATAAACAAGAATATATGTTCATATGTTTTGACAATAACAATTTGCTTGAATACTTTTTACATTTCCGTGATTTAATCAATATATCATTCAAAATAGTTTTATGAAAATATTTGAAAATTGACCACTTATCTACCTTTTTATTTGAGCTAATTGGTGGGTTTTGGAATTTTTTTTTACTCAATGTATTCATCTTTCTTTCTTGTCCCTAACATATTTTTCTTAGCAATTAGAAGTTAAAGGAATCATTAGCTGTGCTGCTGTAGCTGAACAGCTGGCAAAATAGTTGAATATTCAGCAGATGTAAAGCAGAAAATGTGCTTAACATATCATTGCAAAATGATAGCAGTAACAGTACAGATGGTACTATGAGCTTTGATGACATCTGCCTACTGTTTGTCACAGGTAAGAAAAAGTGCAAATCAGTACATGGAAGGAAGATGGTTTTCACATAATAATGTTGATGGAAATTTAGAGAAATAAAGGCCTTGGAGTATGTAGGAATCAGCCTACTTCTAATGCAGTGTGACCGTTTAGCATCAATATTTGCTTTTAATTTTCAATGTGTAATGAGTAAGCATTCCCTCTGGGCAAAACAAAAAATGGTGTGGGCAAGCATTAAAATAAAAGAACGATCTGCCTAATGTGGAAAAGTGATTAATGTATAAACATGAGTTATTGTAAGGAAACATATATTAATTTTAAGTCTATAAGGATCTGTTTCCATTTCACAAAGGAATATCTATTCTTTTTTTTTGGAGTGGTAAAAAATAATCACAGTCATATTTAAAATATGTGAATTGACTGACAATGAAATATGACATGAAAGCTCTTAAGATATTTTACTGTGCTGAATGTACATGTTTAGTTTTAAATCCTTGGCATAAAGATTACCGTTTGACACATTTTGGAAATGGTGTCATATTAATACAGCATCATTAAGTTAATTTCTTTTCATTTTAAATAAAACGCCAATGATAAACATTTGTTTTTGTATTTGGCCACTGGTGATAAATGTGTCTGAATACACACATTTTATTTTTTAACATAGTAATGTATTTTTGTTAATATTTACAGGAAGTAAAATGTAAAGTATATAGATTTAAAAGAAAAAAATTACAGAAGTGTGCAACTTCCTCTGAAGAAATGAAAACAGTATACATCAGTTTTTATATACTAGATCACGTCTTTGGCATTTACTGCATTGCATATCTTTTACAGTGATACAGAATAACCAGCAAATGTAGCAGACTATAATCAACAGCTAGATGTTGAAATTATTTCTGGCCTAATAATCTGACAGGATTACTGCTGAGCAATACAGTTAAGGAATAGTTTTACTTATTAGAAGACAAAGTGCAAAATCAATAGACTTGTAAAATATACTTGCTTGGTGTTAGCAATTAAAATTCTAGTCTAATGAGAGTCGGGTGTGAGTGTGCTTACGAAGTAGCCAAGATGCGAATGTGAATGGTATGATAAGGTCAAAGGTCTAGGGCAACTAGTTAGCTCTTGATATGTAAAGCACGAAAACTCAATCACATTTCATGACCTAATCACTGAAAAACATAATAAGTGGCTTGAAGACTAAGCAGAAACATGTCTATGACTTATAAATCTGTCTAGCAAGTAGCTAAAATTAGTTGATTTATTTAGTTTAAGCAACTGTGTGTTAGCCTGACAACTGTTAAACTATAAAATAGACTGTGGTCACCTTATAATGAAAAGATTGTGCATGTTCCACTTATATGCAGAGTTTTTGTACAAGCCCTTTAACATTACATACATTTCATCCTCTACCTACCTCATGTTTAAGGAGAGAAAACAATAACTTCAAGCCATATAAAGAAAGTTTCACTGAAATGCAAACATACAGGCTGTATGACTTAGTAGCAATACCCTTTCCTGCTGTTAAATGATAATACATTTTAGTTTCTATTCCAAATGAAGAAAAGATAATTAGTTCCTTATACTTTTGCAGGAAACTTATTTTGTACTGTCCATCAAATAAAGATAAGATTCAGATATGTGATTCACAAAGAATGGTGGCGCCTGCATGGAGTTCATAGGCAGATGTGCAGCAAAGGTGCAGAATAATACTGTGTACATGGAGATAAAGTCTTGAGTATGACCCAAATCACTAGAGTTTGAATAATGAGTCAGGTGGTGGAAGTGCTTGGATGCAAAGTGAATGCAGGTTGACCCATTGAGGGTGAAGGTGGCTAATCACCCCAAAGCAAATGGAGGGCTGCTGACAGTGATATAGAACCAGCACTGGGGGACATGGTCTGGGCTGCACCAATCTGCTGATGGTAACTCTCATTAGCTGCATGGGTGGCAACATGGCCATACAGGTGCTGGGGATTTTAGGCTTTCATGGTAATGTGAGTATTCACATCAACAAACAGGGAAGACTATGGTCTAATAGAACCACTCTTATTGATGGCATTGATAGAAGCCAACAAAGGCATAAAGCTCCTCCATGGGTGTCTGAATGATAATTACCTCCCCCCAAGCTGGCTTTTGCCCTTATGCTGTCACCAATGCATGTCACATAACTATGTTGGCTATGGCACATTCCATGGATTCCCTTTATAGTAATCCATAATCCAACAAGTCAATTTAATTTAACATACTCTGCTTGGTAAGCTTTTTTACATGAGAACAATTTTCCCACAGACTTCCTGTAGGGGGCTCCACTTGATACAGCCCCAGAATTAATATATCTAACTCCACTGTCACTGGAACTTGAAGTAAGTTACAGAAATTGGCAGTCTGAGACCATCTGATTAAACAGATCAGGTTATGCCTTGTTGGAAAGTAAGATTATCAAATCCACTAATAGCATGTTCATTATGCAAAGTAACATCTTGTTTGCACTGCCCACATCAGAGTTGCCAATATCATTATTCAGAATCCAGAACTTCATTCCATCATTGCACTCACTGTTAAAACATAACTTATAATTACTTATAACATCTCTGTTTACTTAGAATGAAAACATTTAGTTCTACTCAAGAACCAAAGCCCAGCCAAATAATAAGGAAACAAAACAATCAAATATTTTTTCTTCAATAACCATACTTTTCACGCCCTAAAAGCTGATAAGACAGTATATGCAATTGTAATTTTTCCAGTATAAGCAGTGGAACTCCATCCATGCAGCATTACTCCTCATCAACGAATGTGTTCATGAATGCTTGCGTTAAGTTATGGGCTTTATAAAGGCATTTTATTATGCAGCATCTACTGAATTGTGGGACAACAATATTTTTTTAGGAAAACACAGCAGAATTATGGAGTTAGGTACGCTTCAAAAATATTCCATACAAGAGTAAATTAATAAAAAGTAAATTTGCTTTAGAATGTCTAAGAATAGTTGTTTAGTCAGTGACAAAAGAGTTCTGCTTAATTGTTTGCTGTATTGTCATCTCTCAAAGCATAACTACAGAACAGTCCTTAAAAAGGGAAGTCATCTAGAACCAGGACTCTCAATGGAACTGCTATGTTAATGTGCTAGGCAAAGCAGACACCCATCTTAATAAAATGCAAAATCAATGAATTTCCTTTGCAGAAACCACTGTCAGACCAAAATGACTTGACCAAGTCTGTGGTTGCAGTAATTAAGAGAAGGTATTTAAAGCCAAGGAGACAAAATTAGCACTGGAAACAGACCACCTCTTCTCTAGTGAGTTTTCCATAGCCAAATCTAACAAGTTGCAATTCTGTTTTGACATCTTTTCACTTAAATGTTTACTCGGTTTCATGATTGCTGAAGCAATTAAGTTATTTCATAGATATTATAAAATGGGACCATGTGATTTAGCTTCTCTGCTATATAGAACTCATCTTTATCCCTGTTGCCTCAATGGGATCATGTGATGTAGCTTCTCTGTTATATGGAGCTCAGCTTTATCCTGTTGCCTCAAATAGCATCTTATCTTGATATGTAGGACTCTGACAGTGCAGTCTCATTTTGTAGGATATTATGCCTCAGTCCATACTGAAGGGTGCTGCAACATCTGCCTTCCCTAGATATCATTCATGCAGTAGGTTAAACTGCCTCCATCTCCCAAAACTGGCAAACTACAATAGATCGCTCACTCATACCCCCCTGAACAGTAGGTCACTCATTTATACCACCCTAAACAGTAGGTCACTCACTCATACCACCCTAAACAGTAGGTCACTCACTCATACCACCCTGAACAGTTTCTTTATAGCTTCAGTTACTAGATGATTCCAGGTCATCTGGGTCACAGTCAGGACTTTATCCTTCTGGACCAAAGAGCTGAGTATGCTCATCCCTACTTGTACTGAAAGCCTTTATAATCATAAAACCTCATTAATTAAAAGAAAAAATGGAAACAAAACTTGCAAGAAAAGAAACATTAAGTTTTATCACCATCTGGAAGCAGAATAGTACTGCTTTTTTTTTCTCTCTCTCTCTCTCTTTCCTTCTTCTGTTTTTCAAACTGCACCCCTTTCTAACAACACCATGGCATACCTGTGATATTCTATGGCATAATATGTAGATTCTGGTAAAATGTATCCCCTCTCTTTGGTCCAAACTTTATCATTTCAGATTAAATTCCACACACACACACACACACACACACACACACACACACACACACACACACATACACACAAAAAATAAATAAGTAACAATAAAAGCAGTGCTTAAATTGTTAAATTGTTGCTTAAATGTTCTTGCAGTTCCACTAAAACATGTTTTTAGCAAAACAAAATTTGGGGGTTGCCATGACTGATATTTCTTTATAAGCACTTCCACTGCTATAGCTGTATGTGCTGAGTATTACCTTCTTGCACTGTTATATCTGTGTGCTGACTATTATCTTCTCCCACTACTATATTACTACTGCGTATACCACTCAACTTCTTAACACAAAAAATCTGGACAAAGCAAAAAATAATGGGGGACAAAGCCCCAAAATAGAACAAATTTTAAATGTTGCTCTTATAAACTTGGAATTTGGTAGAATAAAAGGTATTGTGTTACCATGAATTTTCTGAAGGATATGATGTCTGAAACTCATATACCTGCCATTATTTATTGAATTCAGTCCTCATTGATGTGTCACAAAAATCCAGAAAATCACAAATTTTATGAGGAAAAGACCAAAATCCTGAGGCACAAATCTGGACATTCTGCAAGAATCTACACAGTTGAGAGGTATGACTTCTGCATGTGCTGATTATTACCTTCTCACACTACTGTATCTGTATATGTTCCCTATTACTTTCTTGCATCCGATTTTTGTCTTTGATGGGTGTAATTGACATTGTATAGCACTGCTGCATTTGTTTCTGTTTATTCTGTAAGTGGCACTTTGCCTGCGGCTAAGGCTATGACTAAAATGAAACAATTGTTGAGCATCCATGTACCCAGTTAATTAAAAAATGATGAAAAATAACCCTTTTGAGAAAACAGCACCAATAAAGCACTGCTCAGTAGTACCCTTTGAGCACACTGTTCAGAGTGGTTTTATTTTACTACTACAAATCGATCGTGTGACATGGCTCCATGGAGTGGTACTGTGACATAGTCTTGCAAAATGGCATATGTTTATCTTACCAGTCTTTCTTTAAAGGTAGAAAAAGGTAAGTTTTATCTTCATTTTTCAGCATCGACTGCTGTTTCATTTATTGGTACATGGTATTACTGGCATGCATGCATTTTATATATGCTCTCCACTTTGTAAATGTGTATTTAGTTTTAAGTAACAAAAATAGCAGATTTGAAGTTATCACAGACTAAAGTCCAAAGACGATTTAAAAATAAATTATCTTATACTATAATACTGTAGTACATATCACAGCAGCAGGGTAGCACAATAGTAAGGAACCTTGAATTAAATGACCAAAATAACCTAGAAGTAACAGAATATTCTTAGTTCTATTACTTTGCCACTGTCATTTTAAATGCAACAATTGCAGTGTGTTTTCCTCAAAATTTTTGCTATTTTTCAAATACAGTTGAATAAATTCCATAGTATTTGTATATAACATCTTAAATAACTATGTACACTATTTACATCAGCTTGACACTTTCACAGAGCTCAATATATGCAATTACTTTATAGGTATAACAATCCAGTTACCAGATTGTATCTGTTCAGTTATTGTAAAGTGTCAATCGATGCTAAGACATATTTCCATGGATTGTTGATAAATGGCTTAGGATGAATGCTTAATTCTTTAATTTTAATTTTCAACAGTGCTGTGGTCTTCAGTAGGCTGTAGAAGTCTTCCAAAGTCAGTACTGTGTTTGTATTCCATCTTCTTGTTATACACTTCCTTGAGATTGCAAGTATTGTCCATACTAGATACATATTTGACTCATTCAAATTGAGGACCTTTGTACACATTTAATAATACCAGAGCTTTAGATAAGTTAAACAATTCATTAAATAAAGCTTGTAAAAAGTTTTTAATACCATTCCAAAATTACTTAATTTTAACACAGTTGAAAAAAATGCGATTCCAATCTGCATTGTGTATTTGTTCACAGCTCCAAAATATTCCCTTTGTGGAAGAATTAATTTTAGTAATTCTATCTGGAGTTAAGAATGCTCTGCACAAGCATTTCCAATTAAAAACTTCCCAGTATCGTGTAAAGAATGTATGTTTTATTGATAATAAAATATTTGATTTAATTTCTTCAGTTAGCTGTAATGAGTGTCATTTTGTTATATAATTCCAATATGAGCATTTTGGTGTTGTTTTATAATTTATCGATATCTTGTAAAATTTTGAAATACTATTTCCTATGTCATAATCATTATATATGATTTCATATAGGTATTTTGCAAGTTTAGGTATTTCTTTAAAGAAGAATTACAAATTATTCTGCATAAATCTTGCGAATACGTCAGAATGCTTTGCTTAGTTAGCCAATCTTGTTGTGGAATTTTATATGTTGTTTCTATTGTTTGCATATCCAGAACTTTTAGTTCTTTGATACATTGAAACCAACAAACAAATCCTTTCTGTTCCCAGGAATTAATTATTTCTCTGTATATTTTATGTGGCTAGGTCTTTGCAACTATGAATGAGGTTTAAAGATCAAACCAGATTTTTAAATCTATATTTGCATTAATAATTTTCCTGCATGAGTCAATGTAATAATTAATTATACCAGTTTTGGCTGGCTTAGTTATGTTATATTGCATACTAATACATAATATGTGCCATGGCAAATTGTTTTTATCTATTTAAATTTTTTTTGTAAATCAAATTCATTTATTGATATTACAGTTAGTAATTCTTTCCAATTTGCAGAATAATTTGGACTTATCCAATCTGAGATTGTTTTAGATAGTGATGCGTTTATATATGTTTCTATATCAGGAAAGTTTAATCCCCCTGTCTCCATGGTCTGATATGATGTATTAAAGCTATTCTGTTTATTTTGGGAAACTATAAAAATGTTAGTAGGCATGAGTTTATTTCTTTGAGTATATTCCTTTCTGGTAACAGTTGTATTGTCAAAGCTATATATAGAATCTTGGGTAGTAAAACCATTTTTATTAACTGTAGTCTATCTTCAAATGTTAATATTATTTTGTTCCATGTTTCCACAGAGATTTTAATTGTATTGATGATATTATTGTAGTTATTTTAGACTAATTCATTATTATCCTTGCATAACTCAATTCCTAGATATTTCAAGGTAGATTCTTATAGATTCTTGTTTCCCTATAATATGATTCCCCTTTGTTTGCAATTATTTTTTTTATTTAAAAATAAAAATGTTGATTTTGATTTATTGAAATGGAGTCCTGAAGTCCTGTAAAATGTGTCAATTAAAATATCTAATTCTTCTAATGTCTCTTTTGTATTGGATAATGATAATAATATGATATCAGCAAAGAGCATTACTTTAGAATTGTATTGTTCATAAACATCTACTCCTTTGATATTTGTATTGTTATGTATTGAATCTGCCAATATTTCAATAGCCAAAGTAAACAGAATCAGTAACATGGGACATCCTTGTTTAGTACCCTTTGTTATATGTATAGATTCAGAGGTGAAAGGACCTAGCTTAACAAACTCTAAATTATTTGTATATATATTCTTTAGTAGATAAACAAAAGAAGGAGGAAATTCAAATAACACCAGAGTTTTGAATAAATAGTCCCGATTTAGAGAATCAAAGGCTTTCTCTATATCTATGCCAATTATGAGTGTTTCTTTATTTTCTTTATTAACATAATCTATAAGAGAAATTATCCTTTTGTTATTGTCATGTGTGTGTCTATTATATAAAAATACAGTTGCATCATTATTTATTGTTTTGGATAGTGGTATTTTCATTGTGTTAGTTAATATTGTCATAAATCCCTTATAGTCATTATTTAATAATGATATAGGTCTCTATGAGGTACAGAGGTTTGGGGATTTGTTTTCCTTTAGGATTGGTGTGATTAAGGAATATCTCCAAGAAGATAGTATTAAAGCTTGTAACTGAATTTCTAATAGAGTCTATGGAAGAGGGATAGTATCTTTAAAGGAAAAAGTTTATATATTTCCATAATTATGCCATCAATACATGGAGCTTTATTATTTTTACCCTCTTTTATTGTATCTGTAATTTCTTTGTAGGATATAGGTGCTTGCAGATCTAGTTTTAATTTTCCTTTTTTATTTTATAGTAGAATATTTTTCATCTAGATTTAGTTGATTGATATGTATATTTTCTTATTGGAAATGTTCCATATAGTGATTTCTATAGGCATCAAGAATGTCACCTATATCCGAGACATTTCCCCTTTCTTTTAATGGAAGATACTTTTAATGTTATTAGCTTTTGATTGTATTTTGATTCTTGTGGATAAATTATGTAGATTTTTGGGAGAATTGGCCAAGGTATTAATTTTTAGTTTTTCTAAAGCTAAACTAGTCTTATGTGTTAGAATTTTGTTGCATTTATTGTTTAATACTTCTACTTTTTTTTCATCTCCAAATGATTTTGATTGTTTTCAGCTTTTACTGACAAAAGTTTGGATTGTAGATCTAATAATTCGGAATCCCATTCTCTGATTTTTTTATGCCAGGTTAGGGTTTTACCATATATGTAATGAGTCTCATATCATCATTTTATCTATCTCTGTGGTGTAATTAATTTCCAAGAAGAACTGTAATTCAGATAATAGCCAGGGTTTGAACTCTTTAATTTTAGATATATATGCTGGAATTTTGGAGTTAGTGATTAATGGTTTGTACCCATTTTGAGGTTTTAGTATCAATGGATTGTGGTCTGAAAAGGGGCAGGGCGTGATTGGGAAATTAATGATTTTAGAGTGTAAGTCATGGGCAGCAAATATTTTATCTACTCTAGTTTGGGTACCAAATCTGTGATCTTGATGGGAAAACAACAAAGATTTATCTTCTTTAAATTTGAAAGTACCTACAAGATGAAATTATTCTACCCACTTGTTTAAAGCTTTTGATACAGCAGATGTACACAGTGGTCTTTTGTTTGTAGTTTCAGAAATATCAAATATACAATTAAAATCTCCTCCTAATATTAAGTTGCCTTTATAATTATTAGAAATGAAATCCAAGTGTTTTTAACAGTTCCTGATCTAGTGCATGGGAACCAGTATAGATTGGCTAGGGTCCATATTCTGTTATTATGTTTAGCTATTACTAATGCCATAAGGTCTTATTTATCTTCATACTTATAAATGATTTCTGGGTTAATCACATTTGTTTTCCATAAAATTGTTACCCCCCTTTGTCTTTGAGTTATACTTGAATTGTGCCAATATCATATATTCCTTAGGATTCCATTTGTAATTGTCATTTGTTTTGAAATGAGTTTCTTGAAGGAAGGCAATTTCGGCTTTGTTCACTTTTAAATATTTTAGTAGATTTGATCTCTTGCTAGGGTTGTTTAAGCCATTGGTATTTAAAGATAACAAAGTTAAATCCATCTTATGTTATTTAGACTATGCATTTTTGTTTTATTGTGACTAGTAAACATTTTCCTCTGGATAACTATGAAGTATATGTTTGAGCTTTTAAAGGAAATTATCAGTTTTATACTTTGAGTGTTTACCAATAAAGTAATGTTTTGGTCAGGCATACTAAAAATGTTTTTGAGAAATAACAAATTTAAATTAATAAATGTTAACAAAACTAAGATCCACACTAGCCATGGAATGAAAATCATTCCTAATCTGATGGATAAACCTAAGTCCATCAGATTATCACTCATACCTTAACAATCCAGAACATCTGAGCTCCATAAATTGAATTATGATATGGAGAATATTTGTAATAGGAATAAGCAAAATGTATATTATTTTGAACAGATACAGTACTATTACAGATTAGACAGAATCCTAATAAAATATAAATGTCTACTTGTTGTATAAGCAATTAAAATTTACATGAAAGATAGGCAACAAGCAATTCAATCATTGTAAAGTAGGATGTATCATATATAAAACCTCAGTAAAAGATTATAGCACACAGTTATTTAACATATTCACCCTTATTGATGAAGTCTTTCAAAACATATTACTTAATATAAATATATGGTAATAATATTTAAACCTAATGTTTATAATACAATGTCTTTTACTGGATATATCAGACGTTATATTTCATTGTTTGCCAGTTTGTTGCTAACTTAGTTAAAGCATCAAGTTTGTTTTGTGTGAACATTGATGAAAGTTAGTGCATTTTAATTATCAGTCCATCCCTCTTCCCCCATTTCCTACACATAAGGATTTTCATATCTGTCATTTCTTATTATAAAATGAGTGAAATTATAGGTTAAAAACAACAAATTCACTTATTGTGATTAATAGGTTCATAGGTTCATAGGTTCATAGGTTCATACTAGGCTATCTGCCCAAGGGCATTTATAAGCCTAGCCCATAGTTATGTGGCTTTCGCCACCCCTTTAGTTTGAATAAAAACTATGCCTATCATTTTGCTGTGCCTCTGTCAAGCAGTGACGCTGAAGTAATCCCTGGGGTATATCTGCAATCTCCCATCCATTGGTCAAGATTCCTCTTGAACAAGACCAGAGAGGTGCTCTGCCTCACATGTACCGGGATTTTGTTCCACAGCATAGGGAGTCTCTGGGTGATGAATCTGTCCCTCCAGCACGTTCTATTTATAACCGTGTCAAGGTTTAAGTCTCCGCCCTTGTGGTTCTGAGGGATCTAGATTTTTGAGGTGAAGCATATTCATCAAATCTGGGTTTGACATGGCCTTATATGTCAGGCACAGGTCACCTCTGAGCAAGCGGTATGAGACTGAATAGAGCTGGAGTTCTTTCAGTCGGGCAGCATAAGACATATTTTGAGACCCTTTATCCTTTTGGTGAGGAACTTTTGGGGCCTTTCAAGCTGCAGCAGGTGTCTGGTCAGATACATTCCGAGCGGGCATTGTACTCAATCATAGGTCTAATAAGTGATGAGTACAGGGGACGATGACCTCCCTTGATCTAGATGTGAATCCCTTCATGATCAGGTGGGTGATATAGAAGGTTTTCCTAACTACTTTAGCAACATGAGTGTCAAGCGAAGGCTACTGTCAACCTGGGTCCCCAGATCTCTGATGACTTTTCTGTGCTCAGTGGATTGCCACCTATATGGTAGCTAGGGGTAGCCTTCTTTTTCCCAAAGGGTATGACTATGCATTTTTTGGCGTTTAACTTCAGGCCATGGCTCTGGCACCAGTTATCCATTTCTGTGAGGCCCTTCTGGAGGATATCTGTGTCAGATGTGTTTGCGACTATGGCGCAGTTTGCAGTCATCTGCAAACTTTGTCAGCCATAACCCTCCTGTGTTTGCTTGTACTTCAGAAAAGTAGATGCCGAACAAGAGTGGACCCAGGACTGAGCCCTGTGGGACACCACTTGTGACAGGCTTTGAGTCTGACATGGCTCCAGCAACTCTGACCCTGTGGGTTCTGTCACTTAGCCAGTTTGCAACCCATCTTGTGATGTATGGGTTTACATTCAAGCTGATGAGTTTTTCGATGATACCTGAGTGGGGTATTGTGTGAAGGCCTTTGCCAGGTCGAGGTAGGCTGTATGGACTGCCTTTCCCTCATCAATGGCCTTGGTGACTGTCTCGAAAAAGTCAACCAAGTTTAAGAGGCAGGATCTGCCTTTGACAAAGCCAAACTGAGTTGGATCCAAAGTCTGCAAGTTCCCTATGTCTTTATTTATGAGTTCCATTATGATCCTCTCCATGGCTTTGCAGATAAGGCTTGTCAAGCTAAAGGGCGGTAATTTCCAGGGTCTGTGGAGGCACCGCCCTTATGAAGTGGGACCACAGTCGCCGTGCCACTCCTTGGAGCATATCCTGAGGTGAGGCTAAGATTAAACAGCTGTCCTAACTGTGGGTTTAATTCCTCATTGAGTTCATGAAGCACACAGCCGGAGACACCATCCGGTCCCATGGATGCTGTGTTTTTGCCTTAGTGAGGGCAGTTCTCACCTGGGCATTGGAGATGATTGGGGGGCTACAATCCTCTGGAATAGATATCTCTCCTTTTGGGGGAGGAGAAGTTTGCACTGAACCTGTCAGCCAGTATGTTGGCAATGTGTGTAGGTTCAGTAATTTTCACATCATTTTGAACTAATTCTGAGCATATCTGGGAGTTTCCTCCTAGGTTTCTAACATAGCTAAAGAAGGCCTTATGATTCTCTTTAGAGTCCTTGGCGATTTTTCTCTCAAAATTTGCCTTGGATGATTTTATGAGAGCTCTTAGTTTTTACTTATAATGATCAAAGGTGTCTTACCTTTCAAGGATTTTGCTCTATCTTGTAGTAGCTTCCTCCTTTTGTTGTAGAGCTTGTTTATGGCTGGGGTCCACCAGACTGGACGCTTGCCTTTGGTACAGAGAGTCTTAGTTTTGTTTGAGTATATTCCTTTCTGGTAACAGTTGTATTGCCAAAGCTATATATAGAATCTTGGGTAGTAAAATCATTTTTATTAACTGTAGTCTATCTTCAAATGTTAATATTATTTTGTTCCATGTTTCCACAGAGATTTTAATTGTATTGATGATATTATTGTAGTTATTTTAGACTAATTCATTATTATCCTTGCATAACTAAATTCCTAGATATTTCAAGGTAGATTCTTATAGATTCTTGTTTCCCTATAATATGATTCCCCTTTGTCTGCAATTATTTTTTTTATTTAAAAATAAAAATGTTGATTTTGATTTATTGAAATGGAGTCCTGAAGTCCTGTAAAATGTGTCAATTAAAATATCTAATTCTTCTAATGTCTCTTTTGTATTGGATAATGATAATAATATGATATCAGCAAAGAGCATTACTTTAGAATTGTATTGTTCATAAACATCTACTCCTTTGATATTTGTATTGTTATGTATTGAATCTGCCAATATTTCAATAGCCAAAGCAAACAGAATCAGTAACATGGGACATCCTTGTTTAGTACCCTTTGTTATATGTATAGATGCAGAGGTGAAAGGACCTAGCTTAACAAACTCTAAATTATTTGTATATATATTCTTTAGTAGATGAACAAAAGAAGGAGGAAATTCAAATAACACCAGAGTTTTGAATAAATAGTCCCGATTTAGAGAATCAAAGGCTTTCTCTATATCTATGCCAATTATGAGTGTTTCTTTATTTTCTTTATTAACATAATCTATAAGAGAAATTATCCTTTTGTTATTGTCATGTGTGTGTCTATTATATAAAAATACAGTTGCATCATTATTTATTGTTTTGGATAGTGGTATTTTCATTGTGTTAGTTAATATTGTCATAAATCCCTTATAGTCATTATTTAATAATGATATAGGTCTCTATGAGGTACAGAGGTTTGGGGATTTGTTTTCCTTTAGGATTGGTGTGATTAAGGAATATCTCCAAGAAGATAGTATTAAAGCTTGTAACTGAATTTCTAATAGAGTCTATGGAAGAGGGATAGTATCTTTAAAGGAGAAAGTTTATATATTTCCATAATTATGCCATCAATACATGGAGCTTTATTATTTTTACCCTCTTTTATTGTATCTGTAATTTCTTTGTAGGATATAGGTGCTTGCAGATCTAGTTTTAATTTTCCTTTTTATTTTATAGTAGAATATGTTTCATCTAGATTTAGTTGATTGATATGTAAATTTTCTTATTGGAAATGTTCCATACAGTGACTTCCATAGGCATCAAGAATGTCACCTATATCGAGACATTTCCCTTTCTTTTAATGGAAGATACTTTTAATGTTATTAGCTTTTGATTGTATTTTGATTCTTGTAGATAAATTATGTACATTTTTGGGAGAAGTGGCCAAGGTATTAATTTTTAGTTTTTCTAAAGCTAAACTAGTCTTATGTGTTAGAATTTTGTTGCATTTATTGTTTAATACTTCTACTTTTTTCATCTCCAAATGATTTTGATTGTTTTCAGCTTTTACTGACAAAGTTTGGATTGTAGATCTAATAATTGAATCCCATTCTCTGATTTTTATGCCAGGTTAGGGTTTTACCATATATGTAATGAGTCTCATATCATCATTTTATCTATCTCTGTGGTGTAATTAATTTCCAAGAAGAACTGTAATTCAGATAATAGCCAGGGTTTGAACTCTTTAATTTTAGATATATATGCTGGAATTTTGGAGTTAGTGATTAATGGTTTGTACCCATTTTGAGGTTTTAGTATCAATGGATTGTGGTCTGAAAAGGGGCAGAGTGATTGGGAAATTAATGATTTTAGAGTGTAAGTCATGGGCAGCAAATATTTTATCTACTCTAGTTTGGGTACCACATCTGTGATCTTGATGGGAAAACAACAAAGATTTATCTTCTTTAAATTTGAAAGTACCTACAAGATGAAATTATTCTACCCACTTGTTTAAAGCTTTTGATACAGCAGATGTACACAGTGGTCTTTTGTTTGTAGTTTCAGAAATATCAAATATACAATTAAAATCTCCTCCTAATATTAAGTTGCCTTTATAATTATTAGAAATGAAATCCAAGTGTTTTTAACAGTTCCTGATCTAGTGCATGGGAACCAGTATAGATTGGCTAGGGTCCATATTCTGTTATTATGTTTAGCTATTACTAATGCCATAAGGTCTTATTTATCTTCATACTTATAAATGATTTCTGGGTTAATCACATTTGTTTTCCATAAAATTGTTACCCCCCTTTGTCTTTGAGTTATACTTGAATTGTGCCAATATCATATATTCCTTAGGATTCCATTTGTAATTGTCATTTGTTTTGAAATGAGTTTCTTGAAGGAAGGCAATTTGTGCTTTGTTCACTTTTAAATATTTTAGTAGATTTGATCTCTTGCTAGGGTTGTTTAAGCCATTGGTATTTAAAGATAACAAAGTTAAATCCATCTTAGGTTATTTAGACTATGCATTTTTGTTTTATTGTGACTAGTAAACATTTTCCTCTGATAACTATGAAGTATATGTTTGAGCTTTTAAAGGAAATTATCAGTTTTATACTTTGAGTGTTTACCAATAAAGTAATGTTTTGGTCAGGCATACTAAAAATGTTTTTGAGAAATAACAAATTTAAATTAATAAATGTTAACAAAACTAAGATCCACACTAGCCATGGAATGAAAATCATTCCTAATCTGATGGATAAACCTAAGTCCATCAGATTATCACTCATACCTTAACAATCCAGAACATCTGAGCTCCATAAATTGAATTATGATATGGAGAATATTTGTAATAGGAATAAGCAAAATGTATATTATTTTGAACAGATACAGTACTATTACAGATTAGACAGAATCCTAATAAAATATAAATGTCTACTTGTTGTATAAGCAATTAAAATTTACATGAAATATAGGTAACAAGCAATTCAATCATTGTAAAGTAGGATGTATCATATATAAAACCTCAGTAAAAGATTATAGCACACAGTTATTTAACATATTCACCCTTATTGATGAAGTCTTTCAAAACATATTACTTAATATAAATATATGGTAATAATATTTAAACCTAATGTTTATAATACAATGTCTTTTACTGGATATATCAGAAGTTATATTTCATTGTTTGCCAGTTTGTTGCTAACTTAGTTAAAGCATCAAGTTTGTTTTGTGTGAACATTGATGAAAGTTAGTGCATTTTAATTATCAGTCCATCCCTCTTCCCCCATTTCCTACACATAAGGATTTTCATATCTGTCATTTCTTATTATAAAATGAGTGAAATTATAGGTTAAAAACAACAAATTCACTTATTGTGATTAATGATTACAAGCTCCATTTCCATATTCATACATTGCCATTTTATGGCATATACTGAAAGTTTTTAGATTTAAATGGCAACATTCTATTTTGTATAATCAGCAAAGGTTAAACTGAGTGATTATTGTCAATGTAATACTATTTGTTCAGAATGTGATTGTTACATTCTGTGACATTCCTAGTTCAGGGTTCTATTGTTTCCCTTGAACAACTTTGTCAGTTTGATGTCATGTATAAAACATTAGTTACCTTGGTAACAGCTTAAGTATTATGTATGGTCAAGATGTGTTACAAAACCACAATTCAAGTTAAAGCAATTATATGACTGTTTATGCACATATACGTATATGAGAAAATCATCATGCTTCCCCTTAATGTTCAACATAGTGTATGTCATTTATGATAAATTAAAACAGTAGTGTTATTATACTTAAGCCATGTTATTAAACTGAGTGTCTATTGTCAATTTAATACTATTTGTTCTGAATATGATTGTTACATTCTGTGACATTTCAAGTTCAGGCTTCTATTGTTTCTCTTGAACAACTTTGTCAGTTTGATGTCATGTATAAAACATTAGTTATCTTATTAACCACTAAAGTATTATATATGGTCAAGATGGATTACAAAAACTACAGTTCAAGTTAAACATGACTTGTTATGATGCATATTTACTTATATAAGAAAATCTTCATGCTTCCCCTTGATGTTCAATGTAGTGTATGTCATTTATGTCAAGTTAAGACAGTAGTATTATGATACACAAGCCCACGTTATTAAATCCTGTCTTTAATATCTAAATTCAGCAGACTGCTTCATCTTATATGATGATTATATATTTTATGTCTAGATTTACTAAAATCATACACTACAAAACTATTGTGTGTGTGTTTTTTTTTTTTTTTGGCTGTTGCTTAGTTATTTGAGAGGCCACAAGCTGTAATGTTTATTCTTATTATTAGCTCCTTCCAAGCATGTTTATACAGTTCATAGACTTTAAATTATGAGACCCTTCTAGTTTCTTATTTGTTGTAAGTATATTTCCATCCTTACATACACACATATCAGTACTTCAAGCACAGGCAACAATGCCCATCCAGTTTTGCCAGAATACCATTCACTAATTCATGTGGTGTGTTTCCAGGCTGTTCTTAAAATATCCAAACCAATATTTGTCCTGTTCCATTTTACCAGCCTGTTCCATGCAGTAGCCACTCTGCCAGTGAAACACTCAACACACCTTCCATTCCTACAGATATTTCCACAAAGAAAATCTGATGGCTCTCTAGCATTTCCTGGCAACCCCAAACACCCCAAGAATCAGCTATCCCCATATGGCCAACAAGTCCCAGCAAGCTCACCTCTCAGACCATTGCAAAGTGTACTGCACAAGACCAAGTGCTCTTAGTCTTTCACAATAACTCAGACTTCCACTCTTATGTAAGTCCTTAATGTGTTTGGATCAAAATACATTTTAAATATAAAATTGCGCTTATTATTATTATTTTTTTTTTAATCAAGAATCTACTTAATGAGCTGAATGAAGTGTTGGGAGACCATCAATATGTGTACATGTGGTTTAAAACAACCCTTTTATTATATGTACTTTTTTTAAAACCAAAAACGTCATTGCCAAGAATAATCTCGGAGGCTCCTCCGTTACCATAGCAACCTTTGAGCATCTGTTTCTGTTAATGTGTCTGTGTACTGCATACCAGAGGCTCACGATGCACCTGAAGCAAAGCTTCACTTCACTGCAACTTCAAGCTTAAATTCCCTCCCTTTTAGTGAGGCAGCAGACAGGAAAAGAACAGAGAGCAAACAGATAAAAAAAAAACTCCCAACAAGCTGCCACAACAAGCGACAACACACTCCCACCTCTCACTCAGCAGACGTACAAACCATTTTCTGCCAAAATATTCCAAATAACAGTTCTATCCACCCTCTTCCCCTGGATCCAGGCTAAAACACCAAATGTGTCTTCCTAATTTACAAGCATCAGTAAACCTCGATCACAAGCCGCAACCCACAGCTTCCCGGAGACAAAAGTGGCAACATATAACAGCTGCCTGACACAGCTGCATCCACAAACAGCATGTCAGGCTTAATCAAACAGCAGCTGAAGCTATGATACCTGCCATAATTGACATTAATTATGTTTAGACAGAATAATAATGACATTTGTACTAGCTGCCAGACATGGCTGCATACACGCACACCATATCAGGATTGATCAAACAGCACTCTAAGCTATGATACCTGCCATAATTGATATTAACTATGTTTAGACAGAATAATGATGACATTTTTACTAGCTGCCAGACACAGTTGCATCCATGCACACCATGTCAGGATTAATCAAACAGCACTCATAGCTGTGATGCCTGCCATTACTGATATTAACTATATTTAGACAGAATAATGATGATATTTGTACTAAGAGCTTGCTACTATTATTTAACCAGGATATACATGACATTTCTAAATCATGCTTTAACTGAAGAAGGCATTAGTCTCCATGACAGCATTTTTTTTCAAAACACTCTACTGTTACTGCTATTATATATGAAACAAACTCGCCACTGATTCTAAGGGCAACCACAAAGTATTCTATAGCTATGTCAAGAATCTCAATGGCAACACCCAGATTTGCTCTGAGTTACAGCACAACAGCACGAAAATTACAGAACCAATTGATATTATTCAGTGCTAACTTTACCCCTCTCACCCCCTAAAGGGCCCACATCTATACAGGAAGAATGCAGAGTCTCTGTAATCACATCTATGCAGGTAAAAGCTGCACTCTCTAAAACCAAAAATACAGCATCCATGGGACCAGACAACATCCCAGGCTGCATTTTACACGAACTTCAGAACGAACTGGCTCCCCACCTAAGCACCATGTTCAGTCATAGTCTCACGTCAGGCTTTGTGCCCACTGAATGCCACACAGCAACAGTTATTCCACTCCACAAAGGGGGAGCCAAAACTGATCCTAAGAACTATCACCCTATTAGCCTGACAAGCCTGGTCTGCAAGGCCATGGAACGTATCACCATGGAACTCATAAACAAAGACATTGGTAACCTCCAAACTCTGGACCCCACCCAGTTCGGGTTTGTAAAAGACAGATCATGCCTTCTGAACCTGATCGACTTCTTTGAGGCAGTCACCAAAGCTGTAGACGAGGGTAAGGTGGTTCACACAGCCTAGACCTCTCCAAGGCTTTCAACACCATGCCCCATTCTGGAATTATAGCTAAACTCACTAAACTAGGTATAAATACCTACGTCACAAGATGGGTTGCCAACTGGCTCACTGACAGAACCCACACTGTAAAAGATGCAGACTCCAAATCTGACTTCAGACCAGTGACAAGTGGAGTACCACAGGGTTCAGTCCTGGGACCTCTCCTGTTTGGTATCTACTTCTCTGAAGTACAGGCTAACACAGAAGGCCTCTGCTTAATGAAGTTTGCAGATGACTGCAAACTAGGAGCCATAGTCGAGTCCCCAAATGATGTGGACATCCTACAGAAGGGCCTCACTGACACAGATGCCTGGTGTCAGAGCCATGGCCTCAAGCTCAATGCCAAAAAGTGCATTGTCATCCCCTTTGGTAAAAACTCTGTACCCATGAACTACCACATAAATGGCAGTCTACTTAATGCTGAATTGTGATAAGAGACCTTGGGACCCAGGTGGACAGTAGTCTCTTCTTTGATAATCACATTGCTACAGTAATCAGGAAATCCTTCTATGTGGGCTGTATAGAGTCCCACAGAACATCCAGGCTTTGTCTTCATATATAAGGCCTTCTACATGTAACATGTATGGCAGTCTGATACATCACTGGGATGATATCTGGAATGAAGTCACTATATAATGATATACTACATCTATACACCTCTTACAGCATGACATTTGGACAAAGCCTGACATATTTGGGGACAGAAGCCCAAACACAGGGGCATTATTGACATATTGCTGTCATAAACTGAGAAAGTTGCTGGTGTAACAGGGTTGTTGTAACATATATTTTCTGAGGAATATAAAGTCAGAAACACACATGGATGTTACCATTTCTTGACTGCAATCCTCAGTGTATGCTACTGCTTTTCCAGGGCCAAAAAATGTGTGAGTAACACCAAATATAAAAGTACAATCTCTGGCAAGTCTGTGGATAGCCCTACATTTGGAAGTTATGTTAACCGTATAACACTATCAGACTTAAATTCATGCAGAGCAGCCATATCCACACAAACCCTGTCAAACTAACATTACTGCAAATGTATAACAGCAATACTTACATTCTGTCCCTATGTCTGGAACATTCTCCCCCAGTTTGTTGGGCTGTCTCCACAATGTTTGTTGTAAGAGGTATTCCTAACTACACTCTGTGATGCTGTTTATCACACACCTCCATGAAGTACTCTTCCCAGGCAAGGAAAAGGGGCAATGCCCACATGAAGTTCTCAGTTATAGGAATGTGTTTCCATGCTGTTGCATATGGGAATGATACCACAGCTGTTCCACATGCAATTAGCAAGTGGGGGACTCCAACTGGTGCATAGGCCATCAGCTTCTCATGAGCATTAACAAGAAAAGGCAAGCTGCTGCCTATACAAAACAGATGTATATCCTACATCTGTTTGAGAGAGAGAGATAGAGAGAGAGAGAGACACACACACACAAACAACCACAGAAACAAACAAACAAACAAACAGACAGACACACACACACACACACACACACACACTGAGACTGATGGAGTATACTAACTGAACTGAAAACAAATAAACACAGCTATGTCAATCAAGCCTGTAATGGAATGTAGTAGGGGGTATGTAAATGTGTAAAATAGGAAGTTCAAACAATATTATGTGGCAACACACATGCTGTACTGATATATTACTGAATAGAACCTATGGCCATAAAAACTGTGTCTTTCTGCAGTGACATAGAACACAGCTCAGGGCCCTGAGTCACCTCAGGAAAGGATGGCTCACATATGGCCACTACTGGAGTGTGTGTTGCACAGTACCGACTGTGACACTGCTAGGCCCACCCAGTACAAATCATACCATCAGTAACTCTGCTATGTCTAACTCTGACTTGTGCCTCTTTTTTCAATGCCAATGTTTCCAACCCATATAACATAGCTGGTCTCACTACCCTCTTGTAGACCTTCCCTGTCACTCGTAATGGTGCTTGTCTGTCACAAATCACACATGACACTCTTCCCCACCACCCACATCCTGCCCGTACTCACGTCATCACCTCTCCCCCACACTCACCATTACTCTGAAGTGTTGTTCCCAAGTATTTACACCTATCCACCTTGGCAAACTGTACTCCCTGCATCCTTATCATTCCTCCATCCTTCCTCCCATTTACACACATATATTCTGTGTTAGTCCTGCTGACCATCATTCCTCCCACTCTCTAGGCCATACCTCCACCTCTCCAGGGTCTCCTAAACATGTTCCCTACTCTCATACAGACCACAATGTCATCTGCAAACAGCACAGTTGGGGGGGGGGGGGCTGTCAACCTGTCCATCACCACTGCAAATAAGAAAGGGCTCATAGCTGATCCCTGATGTACTCTCACCTCCACCTTAAACAGACCTGTCACTCCCAATGCAGAACTCACTGCTGTCACACTAGCCTTGTACATATCCTGTAGCATTCTTACGGATTCCTCCACCACTCCTGACCACCTCATACAATACCACAACTCCTCTCTAGGCACCTTGTCATATGCTGTCTGAAGTCCACAAAGACACAGCCCAGCTATCTCCAACCTTCTCTGTATGTCCCCATCAACACTCTTAGAGCAAACATCGTATCTGTACTGCTCTATCCTGGCATGAAACCATTCTTCTGAGCAGTAATCCTCACCTTCCTTCTTAGCCTAGCTTCCACCACCCTTTACCATTACCTCATGCTGTGACTGATCAATGTTATCCTTCTGTAGTTACTACAGCTCTGCACAACACCCTTATTCAATTACTTAGTACCCAAACACATTTCATCCACTCTGCACACATTCTCTCACCTCCCTAGATTACAATAAACAATCTGGTTAAAAAGACCACTGCCATTTGTTCTAAACACATCCATGCTTCCACAGGAATGTTATCTGGACCAATAGTATTTCCATTCTTAAACCTCTTCATAGCCTATCCTTACACCCCCCTTGATAATCTATTGCACATCCTGATTCAGCATACCCACAGCATCCAACATTCTCACTCTCTCATTCTCTTCATTCAACAGCCCATCAAAGTACTGTTTCCACCTGCTCGACACACTCTCCTCGCTAGTGAGTGCAGCTCCACCATTATCCTTTCTCAGCCTTATCTGCTGCACATCCTTCCTAGCTACATGCCTCTGTCAAGACAATTGGTACAGGTCCTACTCTCCATCCTTGGTGTCCAGCCTTACATACAACCCTTCAGATGCCCCATCCTCTTATTTTGCACCACTCTCTTTGCCATGCACCCCATCTCCCTATACACCTGTCTACTTTCTGCATCTGTCTGACAACCCCACTTCTCCTTGGCCAACCTCTTTCTTTGTATACTCCCCTGTACTTCTTCATGCCACTACCAGGTCTCCTTGTCCTACTTCCTCTGTGCAGATGACACACCAAGCCCTGTTCTACTCATCTGCCTTACTAGCTCAGATGTAGTTACCCAGATATTTGCTAACTCTTCACTGCCACCCACCGCCTGTCTTAACTCTTCCCTGGACTCAACCTCACAATCACCCTTTCTTTAGTATCTACCATTTGATCCATAGTGCTGACCTCACACTCCTCCCCCTCTTTGTGATCAACTACGTCGTCCCACAGACCAACCTTCTATGGTTCCTAACTACAATTTCCCCTGTCACCACTTTACAGTTACCAAGCCCCTTCAAACAGGCCCACCTGCTTAGGAGATAATCCACCTGTGTGCATCTTACTCTACTCTTGTATGTCACCCTATGCCCCTCAGTCTTGTAATACTATGTATTCACCACACCCGTGTCCAACCTCTGTTACAAACTCCACCACCATCTAACCTTCTGTATTCCTTTGCTTAACACCACACCTACACATCACTTCTGCAACACCTCTGTCCCCTTCACCAACATGCCCATTGAAATCTACTCCAATCACCACTCACTCACCCTTGGGTACATGCATCACCACATCATTCAACCACACCAAAGTACATCTGTCTCATCCATCACATACACAATTAGTGAAGCATATGCACTAACAACTGTCAACATTACACCATCAACTCCAAGCCTCCTGAACATCACTCTACCCAACACTCTTATCACCTTCACAAACACTCTTGGCATAATGTTCCTTCAGGTTAACCACTACATCATTTCCCCTCCCATACACACCATGATAGAACTATTTGTACCCGACTCTGATACACACAGCCTTCCATCTAGTCTCTGGCACACACAATATATCCACCTTTCCGCTGTCCAGCATATCGGCTAGCTCTGTCCTCATACCAGTCATACTCACAACATTAACAGTTCCTACCCTCACTACCACACATGTAGACTTTCTCCTCTCTGCCTGCCATATGAGCGTCAGACATCCTCCAGGGTATGTCTGTGAATGCAAAGGGTACTGCACTATCAACTACCGCTTTTTGTCTGCTTCAAACTTGGTATCTACCCAGAAAGGACACAGCTGAAATCAGGTCTATAGATTGTTTTCCCCTAAAAGATTCTAATAACTCCATACAATTTGGCTATTTAGACACTTACCCTGCAATCTTTAGCCTCAGGGATTCTAGCCCGCTCCGTTTGCTACTCTCACTTCACTCCACTCCCTGCCCCCTATTCCTACCTGCACCCCAGTACCTCTACATTTATTCTTAGCCTTAACCCCACCCCTAATTACTACCAATTAGGCTACACCTCTAGTCATCCCCTCCACCTACATCCAACACAATCATGCTGCTACCTAATATAATAACAATCCAAATCTGCATAGTTCTAGCTCACATTACATCCTACCAAGGCTCCATAGTCACATGCCCCAACAACTTCCACTGTACTCTCTCAATAGCCTCCCTCAAACATTTAAACTATAACTACATAACCCGTCACCAAAAACCCAATACACACACTCCATTACCAAACACCTAACACACTCAAAAATAAAATATCCCTAAGATATCATAAGCAATTTACTATGCATATAAAACATCCAAAACACCCTCTATAAACTAACCCTCACTGGAGACATCCATCCAAACTCTGGTCCTCCCAAATCCAACCCAACCACAAACCCTAGTCCAAGCAACCCCCCCCCCCCCACACCCATAACTCAACTCCTAGCCAACAAAAAACAACAGACCTACTTATAATGTCCCTAAACATCAAAAGCATATGCAATAAAATTCAAGAACTACATGTCAGCATAAGCATATATTCCCCAGATATTTTCTTTCTAACTGAAACCTGGCTCAAACCTCACATCAAAATTGAGGAAATACTTCCACCTGAATACAACATCCTTCACATAGACCGATTGTCCAACAAAGGAGGTGATGTAGCATTGATATTTAAACACCACCTCAATATTCAACTCCTGAACACATCTGCCCCTCACCGCAACAATGAAGAAATCTTCTATGCCAATCTCAAACTAAACCAAAACAAAACAATCAATATCATAAGATGCTATTTCCCACCATGGCAAAATATTACACACCTAGAAAATCTCTTGAGCTGGGCTACTCTATCTCTACCCCAGGAAACCATCATTCTCGGTGACTTTAACATCAACTGGCTATCCTGTAATAACAATTTCCCAGCCATTCACCTTAATCTCCATGGGTTCACTCAACTCATCCAATCCCCTACCCGAATCAACAAAAACCTAACAATCATACCATACTAGACTGGATCCTAGACAACAAAGCCCCTCACTCTTACCTAGCAGGCTGCTTACCTGACAGTCTTAGTGACCACTCCCCCACTTTCCTAATTCGGCACCATACAGTCTCACGCCCATTATCCACAAGCAAATACGGAACAAGTCCAACTTCAACCCCAACTCCTTTATCTCCTCCCTGCAAAAAATTAACTGGTCACCACTAAAATACCTCAACCTATATGAAGCTGTCCACTTCTTCAACACTACCTTCCTCTCCATCCTAAACACACATGCTCCTGTAAGAAATGCCAAAGTCAGATCCAGGTGTGCCCCATGGTTACAAAAGACCATCAGAACCCTAATGAAATCCAGAGATAAGGCCTGGGAGCACTGGTGACTAACAAAAATAACTCAGAAAGGCAATAATTTCTTGAACTGCGCAATAAAGCCAAAAAGCAAATAAAATTAGACAAATTCCTCTACTATAAATCCACCCTAAACTCTACCAACCACAACCCTAAGCATTTCTGGTCCACTATTAACACTATCCTCCTAAGCAATTCTGGTCCATTATTAACACTATCCTCCAGCCAGGGAAGGTTGATACCCCCCAGCTGTCCATTCCCCCCTCCTCCAGCAGTTTTGCTGAATCCTTCAACAAACACTTCACTGAAACTATAACATCTCTAAACAAACAAACAACACTTCCCCACAACAGCCCCCCCAACTCCTAACCTTAAACCCCCACTCCTCTTTTCTTCTTCACCTCAGTACCTACCTTCAAAATAAAAAGACTATTGTCAAAACTTAAACCCACCAAACTCGCAGCTGGCAACCTCCCCTCTGAATACTTGAAAATTGCAGCTGATACACTAGCCTACCCAATTTCAATTCTAATCAACCATTCCATAACAGAAGGCTATGTTCCCTCGATATGGAAAATATCCCACATCATTCCCATCCACAAAGGCACCCCCTCCACCGACCTCTCCAATTACCGCCCCATCGCTATCCTCTACCCTCTCTCCAAGACACTTGAAAAATGTATCCACACCCAGGTCTCCAACTACCTCCTAGCTAATAATCTCCTCTCCAAAACCCACCATGGTTTCAGTCCATATCACAGCACTACCTCTGCTCTGCTCTCCTTCACCAACACTATACTTCATCACAAAAACAATGACCTCTTCTCTACTACCATATTTCTAGATCTCTCAAAGGCCTTTGACATGGTATCTCATGAACTACTGCTCTCTATTCTCCCCAACCTCTCCTTCTCACAATCAGCCTGCAACTGGTTCCACAGCTATCTACACGGATGCCAGCAATCAGTAATCTGGGATGATAACCTATCACCTTGCCTCCCAGTTACTCTTGGAGTTCCCCAAGGGTCTATCCTTGGCCCTCTGCTATTCTCACTTTTCACTAACAACCTACATACTGCCACCACACAAGCATCTCTTATACAGTACGCAGATGACTCAACTCTCATCTGCTCTGCCCCCACTCTACCAGAACTACAACAAATCACACAGGAATCATTCTCTTCTGTAGAAAGCTGGCTATCCAATACTCAGCTCCTACTCAACCCAAGTAAGACAAAACTTCTCCTGTTCCAACCTTCCAAAGCCACCCAAAACACCCCCGACTTCAACATTCTCGCCGAAGACAATACCATCATCTCTCCATCAGAACACACAAAATTACTCGGTGTGGAAATAGACAACAAACTTAGATTTGACACCCACATATCTCTCACAATAAAAAAAGCTCAAAAGAAACTTGGTGCATTATATTTAAGCCGCCATTTCCTAACCAAGGCGGCTAGAATCTCCATAGCCAATTCCCAGCTAATCTCCACCCTACTCTATGCATCTCCCATACTTACCAACCTTAGACAAACAGACCTACACAAGCTGGATGCTTGTTACAACAAAATTGCTAAATTTGCCACTGGAACCTCCTACCGCAGCCATCATTGTATCTCCCTTAAAGAACTAAACTGGCTAGAACTCCCACAACTCCTTCACTTTAATCAGCTCACTATCGCTCATAAACGTATTAACCACCCCCATAACATCCATTCCCTCCAGACCCTTCTCCAACCCTATCAGTCCACTAGGCCCCTAAGATTCTGCAACAAAAATCAACTCACTGTTATCAAACCCAAAAACTCAGCAGGAGAAGCCATATTTTCATGTACCATATCTAAACTTTGGAACAATCGTCCACCCTCTATAACTACTCTACCTTCCAGCAGCCTTTTCAAGACTGCACTCAAATTCCACTTAAATTTGCACTGACTTTGTCCTTGTTCTAATCCAGATTAACACCCCCACCCTTATCTCCCCACCTAGACTCTTAACCCAATTATACTACCACCACTACTAACCACAGTCAGAAATAGCTAGTTGTCTTTACATACTTTAACATCTTGTCTGACAACTTTGTTACTAATATTATAAATGACAAGAAACTTTCTTAACTTGCAATATTTACTGTATATACTGTTGATAATCAATATATTTTTATTGTATTAAAGCCAACAACCTGTAATGTTGTTTACTATTGCTGCAGCTTTGTATCTCTATCATGTACATGATGTGGAGCTTTTCTCCCGGGGCATCAACTGAAAAAGGATCTGCGTCCAAGCAGAATTTCCCAGTAAATTAATAAATAAATGACATATGTGTGTTACAGCAATATGAAGAAAGTGCCACTAATTGTGGCCCATAGCCCACCATGTATGTGCGGTGTCCTACAGATGCCCTGTCCTAACAGGTTGACATGACTAACTGAGCAGCAAGACTGTAATTACAGTGTGCCATACTGACATAGAACAGAAATGTATAGCTGGTATTACCTGTGCATATGTATGTATGGGTAGGTGTACCTGGCTGCCTCATAACAACTGACATGGGATGCAAAATGTCAGGTGAATAAGCTGTACATGTTGTACACATGTGTAACCTTAGTTTCTGTGCATCCAACAGAGTCACACCTCTACAGCTACTGGTGGTGTCATTGCCCTGACACAGACATGGGTAGTATAATAAGCATGAGTATCACATTGAAATTGCAGAGATGGCCAACTGTGTTCTGACCCTGTGCCCATGCCTACTACAAACAGATATATGACATAGCTGTATGGCCTCAGCAATACCTTACTTATAAAACCTGTCTCCACCAAAGTAGAGAAAACCCCTTTGATGGACAGCAGGAATGCACAAAGCACATAATGTGATGCTATATTGTTTGTACAGGGTAAAGTAGAAGCAGGCACCAACTGGATGGCATTTCAACCTTTATTTGAACAAGCATAATAGGTCACAGGTGGATTACTATAAGGCTAACTATGAGTACAAATTGGACACATCCACTAAGGGCAATCACAAGGCCAGCTTCACATATATATACAGTCTCAGAGGCACCAACCCAACCCACCCTGTAATGGAGGTCAATCACAGCACATACGCCATACCTACAGCCAACATGCTGCAGACAGGATTAGGGCAGACATCACCACCCTGGATCACCATCAGTATAGATAGATATGCACAGCACATGCATCCCTCCCCTCATCATCATCATGGATCAGGTCCAAATTGCCTAATCAAAGTTGACAAAAGCAAGTTCCCTTGGGGCCTGATAACATTCCTGTCTGTATCCTACATGAACCCAGGCATATGCTTCCAGCTCCATTACACACTGTATGCAAGCAAAGCCTGAGCACCATTGACATCCCATCTGCAAGAAACACAGCCACTGTCATCCCTCTACACAAATGTGAGTGATGAATGGTGGTTTATGCAATGTACTGGCCCTCACTGGGGGAACATGACACATCAGGACCAGGAGTACAATGCATGTTCATACAGTGCTGCCAGGTACACAGGTATGATGTGTTTTAAGTGGTGGCTAATGATAGTCCATATGCATGTGATGGCTCTGTAAAAAAACTCTGGGCAATGTCTCAGGTCCTGTGATGTGTTTCCCTGTGTATATCCTCCAGGTGCCATACAGCGGCAAACACCTTACACCAATGTGGAGACAGCAGCCATCACAGAAACTGTGATCTTAAATTATGGCATCCTTTCTGGTCATAGACAGCAAAATCTGCAGGAGTGGACTGCCCTGTCAGATAAGATCATCCACAGAGTGAACATGTTGGGCCACGATGGACCCACATACGATCAGGTCAGGCATAGAGCGACTGACTTGATACATCGTACCCAGCAAAGGGCTGCTACTGTAGCGAGGGACTGTATTGTTACTGGTGGGGGGCCAGCCACACGGGCCCCACTTATGGTGACAGAGGAACTCCTTGTCAACCTTGAGGTAGCCCCCACACAAACTCAAACATAGGAAACAGCAGTTGTGTAGGTGGGTGGCACCCAGGCAATAGGAGAGGAGCATCCAGGTAAGGCCAAAGTGCACATCAATGTAATGAGGTAGCATTTAAACTGTCTTCTACAGAGTCTCTAGATGCATATGTCAGTGCAAAATGCATTTGTGGGTGGGGTGTAGCAATGCACACAAGTGCACATCTATGGTGAAGGACAGCAAATTTTTAATATCATAGTGTGTACTGTACCTGTGAAGAAACGTAGCGTTCATCTTGTAACAATGCCTAATGTGAAGCTGCTGACAATATCTCTCCCTCACAACTACATAGGTCCCTCTGGTCTGCACATGGGGACAGAAGTCTGAACCCAGTAAGTATGGGGTTTCCCTGTTGTGGCTCACCAGTACCTCAAACATGCTAAAGTTAATGCATGTGACCATGCACACAACTATTACACTCAGCCATTTGGCAATATCTGCATGTTCACCTGTGGTGGTGTTTACTGCATTGCATCGTGGTGGTCATCACAGGGGCCTATTTGCAGGAGATATCACATATCTGTAGCATACCACACAACCTGTCATTGCAGGACACCTGGACAACGACTGACAAAATGGGTGGACAAAGGCCCAAAACTAGGGTCATATTGTAGAAATCAGTGGTATACAGTGCATATAAATGGTGTACACACCTGTTAGAATGCCAGGTATGTGTGATATACTAAAATGACAGCACAATAGACAAGTTCAGAATACTGCCAACCTTTCATGTGACCTATAACCTTTACAATTCAATTGTAAAGCAAACAAATTTGTCATGGGAACAATAATGACACATAACAGTAGTACAACAACCTAGATGCATATGTGTGCACAGGCTGAAGCTAGTAAAGTGCTGAGGCAGCTTTCGATATAACTACAGCAATACATCTTATTGGGTACACAACAGCCATCAATTACAGAGACTCTTTGATTAACAGCAACTAATGGTCAGCTGTTCTACCAGGATTATTCCAACATATACCCAGTTGCCTGCTGCAGCAACAGCCATGCTTCACATAGAGCTGACAAAGCTGCTAAGGGACCACATGTCTGAGATGTATCAGCCTGGAGAAGGATACCCAATCATTTCCACAGCATTGTGCATACCATGGAACACAGTGCAGACAGTCATCAAAAGCTGGGGAAAATATGGGACTACAGTGACATTGTGAAGGAATGGACATCCCGCCAAAGTTTATGAGAATACAAAACCAAAACTAGCCAGTGAGGCTGCCAGGAGCTCTACAGCAACAGTGAAGGAGTAGCAGGAATCTTCAGCAAGTACTGGGTGTGTACTACAGGTCACAACGACCTACCATGGTCTCCACATGTCCTGCATGTAGGGTAGGGTTGGTAGATGGCAGAAGTTCCTCACACCAAACAATATCCATGCCTGGTGAAAGTCTAAAAATAATACATCAAGTCTCCAAAAAGCAAGCGGGAAAATGTGTTACGGTAATATGGGACCATGGTTGTACTCATTGGCCACAATTCTGACAGGTGTGTTTGGCACAATATCACCACTGCACATCACCACAATAACACCACTCCCACGGTAAAACATGGGGATGGCAGTGTCCTGCTTTGGGGATGCTGTTCTGTGTCACAAGCTGGAACTGGGGCTGTAGCCAAGTTAGAGGGCATTATGAACAGTTCTAAACACTGGTCCCCTGTGACTCCAAAATAGTCTGGTGTCTGCCACATAGCTGTGGATGGTGAGGAATTCCACTTTTCCACACAACAATGGCCCAAATCATACATCCATATCAACAAAAGGATGGCTTCACCAGAACACATGCAACATTCTGCACTGGCCAAGTCCGATCCCACACCTACTTCCAATAGGATATATGCAGGGTGACCTGAAGAGGGCTCTGCACTGGCCGAGTCAGATCCCACACCTACATTCAATAGGATACATGCAGGGTGACCTGAAGAGGGCAGTGCACAGGGGATGTCCTTGC
This sequence comes from Protopterus annectens, assembly GCF_019279795.1. Taxonomy (NCBI): domain Eukaryota; kingdom Metazoa; phylum Chordata; order Ceratodontiformes; family Protopteridae; genus Protopterus; species Protopterus annectens. Next base: position 939,551,066 of record NC_056728.1, on the reverse strand, counting down.
AATCTGACATAGTTGGAGGTGTTTTGCAAGGGAGAGTGTACAAACACTGGCAAGTCAAGATGTGCCATGCTTATAGACACCTTCCCTAGGGACTGCATGCTATGATTAAATCAAAAGTTGCTTTAACAGAGTATTATTTTAAGGGTGTGCACACTCATGCAACCAGCCTATTGTACCTATTTCAGTTACCAGATGTTACCTGTAACTGATGTTTATGTTGTTCAGTTGGATTGCACAGGTTATATGTCATATGAAGTGATGGCAATGTTATGACCTGATTTCTGAGGTCTCATATGATATATCATGAAAACCTGGCATGTTAACAGGTGTATGTACACTTACAATATCCACTGTAAGCTTGGGAAGTTGTTTGAGTAATTGGCTTTGTTTTAAAATACATGTATTGCAGGTTATACAGTCTGTGCCTCCAATTAGGACATTACTTAGTGGCACCATTCCACAGGCCAATCCAGTAATGTATCAGACAAACACAAGAGTTATGAGGAACAGACCAAACATATCTGCTTGAAACTAGCATTTACTAAATGTTCAATGTGTATTATTATCTTGGAGCTTTTCTCCATGGCCCTCTGCTGAAAATGGACATCTATCCAGTCGGACTATCCCGGTCAACAAATGTAAAATAAAATAAATTAAAAAAATAAAAAGTAAATGAGCCACACAAGTAGACATTCAGCAAAACCCTGTACAGTTGGGGGGTATGTTCTGTAGGAATTTCCACAGTGCTATGCAGGTGAACAGCAATAATTTACATGGGTGCAGTGTATGCTAGGTGAAGGGCCATCACCTACTAACACCACTCACATATCCCAGAGGTGTATATTAGTAGTAACAGTAATTGGAAAGGGCTGCACTGCATGATGCTGAGGGTCTGTCCAGAGTGTGTATGTTATTGTCTGTGTGTCGTGAATGCCCCCAGTCGGCTAATGTGAGGTCTGTGTAATGCCTTTGAGGCACCTCACCTGTTTGTGTGTATATGTGTGTGTGTGTGTGTGTGTGTGTGTGTGTGTGTGTGTGTGTATGTGTACCAGCAAACCTTATGGTGCCAGTAATGATTTACATATGTTGTTTTTTCCTCACAGGTGGACATGGTGGCTGCAGTTCCTCCTGCTCTGATACTGATGTCAGTGTCTCTGCAGAATCTGACCGTGCTGATACTCATATTGAGGCACAGGTGGGGTTGTCAGGGGCTGATGCTATGCCATTGGTTGACATCCCACTATTGTCAACCCCATCCCTGCACACAGTCACAATACCCCGTCACAAGTGGCCACAGATAATGGACAGTTGGTGGGTGGTGGCATGGAACAGGCTACTGTGGTGACTATGGCAAGTGAGGGTGCAGGCACTAGCCATAGCCAGAGTGCTCAGAGGAGGATTGCAGCCCATCATGCCTCTGTTGCAAGTGCCATGGCAGCAGTCACCAGACTGTCATGGGGGCACAGGCACGTAATGAACATAATGCCAGAAATATATGTAGGTCATGGATGAACACATCTCTGGTGTCCATGGCAACATGAACTCACTGCAGTCATCTGTGAGTATACTGGGGTCATGGATAGATGGTGGGTGGAGACCATGGCACTCATGAACTGTGGAATATCTGTTCTTGAGCATTTGGCAGGCACACGCCAGCAGTCATGTGGGTGTAGGGCAGCACCACGATCAGCTGAGGGTCTACGTGTTCATACACCATCACATTCCCATGCTGGCATTACCTCCAGCACTACTGAAGGGCATGTGCTGTTCATGCCATGATGCAGCAGGCCATGGACACATGATCCTGGCCGGTCCCAATAGGGACACTGATACAGCAGGCAGCAATCACTTGTGGGGAGTAGTACTGCATCTGGAATCAGCCATGGTGGTGCCAGTGATACCCTCAGCAGGCCCAATTCCCATGTCCATGGCCAGAGAAGGTGAACTGTACACTCTGCCATGTACGGCCCACAGCTGTCCAAAATACCCCTGTGTAGGGTGCCCACATGGTGTGACTGTGCATAGAAACACACACAATCACCATCGGAAAAGTTACACACACACACATACACACACACACACACACACACACACACACACACACACACACACACACACACATACACACACACACTCACCACCCCTGCACTGCCCATTTAAGGAACACCCCCCAAACACACACACATGTCAACCATGTGGCCCAGCCTAGGCTTCTGGCAAACCCACACAACATCCTGTGCATATGATGATACCTGTGCTACATCCATGCCATCCATACCATTGATGCAGGGACATGCTTATATGGGTCTGATGCACAAAGCGACTTTAGTAGAGTGTAGCTATTTCATGTTGTGTAAGGTGCTGTCATCTGGCATTTGTAATGGGTACACATCAGAGTGTGTGTGTACCTTTTCAGCCATGATGCATTATTGGTGTAACATTAAGCGAATGTGTTCTCACATGCTGTACTCTGTGTTCTAGGTATCTGTGTGTCAGCAGGATGTGGTCCTGCAGACATCAACAACAAGGGGTATGGCAGTCTACTAACATATTGACCACATCATTGTCGGGGTACAGCTGTATCTGCACACATTTCCCAGGTCTGTGTAATAGTTCTTACATGTGCCTCACAGCTTATAAGGGCTGAGGGGTTGTATCTCAGCCTATGGTGGTTGACATCAGCTCTAGTACAGTGGACAATGATAAGTGTGGTGGGTGGAACACACCTCAGATTGCTAATGCCTACAACCCCAGAGGATATTGTGTCAACCAAACACACAGAGAATACTGTTCACACACACACACACACACACACACACACACACACACACACACACACACACACACACACACACACACACACTCACAGGATCACAGTTACCAGTGTTGTTTTTGGAACCCCTACCCATCAAGTTGTGGTAGCACACTATTATGCGGTTATTGCAGGTGCCACAGAGCTACTAGTGTGATGACTGTTACAAGGTACCTGTAAGGTGAATAACATCATGTAGCCTTGTGGGATATGGCAATGGTGGCTGTACTGGGTGTGAGAGTACTCATAATATTGTCGCATACAAGTCTACACACTCACAACCACTGCTATATACACCAATGTGAGCACACACACACACACACACACACACACACACACACACACACACACACACACACACACACACACACACACACACACTTGCCAGTACTGACATTAGCAGAACAACCTATCTTGTTATTCGTACCATACTATTCCATACTGTTGCACAGGGCTTATAGGGCTAATGAGTGTCTACAGATACCACTACGGTTGATGTGAGCAATGGACCCCATACAGTACCTATAGGAATATGTACTGTGTGCACCATGGCATAAAATATGAATCTATGCCCATCCGATTGATGTCGTTCACACACAAACACACACACACAGACACACACAGACACACACACACACACACACACACACACACACACACACACAATACTCTTCTTTCACACACATTTGCCAGGACTGGGAGTAGAACTCCTACCTATCTATTTATTGTTACTACATTGTTACACATTTATCACACACACCACGGAGGTGATGGGGTGACACTTGTCCAAAGGTACTTCTAAGGCGAGGGACATCACCAGGCCTTGCAAATTATGACAATGGGTGATGTACTGGGTGAGAGAGGCCACAAAATATTGTAGCCTACACATACACATACTTACAATAATGCACACACATTTGCCAGAACTCATATTAGAACCCCTAGCTATGTGGTTATTGATATTATAGTGTTATGCAGTTACCACACACACCACAGAGCTTATAGGTTGTGGAGTGTCCCAAGGTACCTATATAGTGAATGATATCTACAACACTTGTAAGGTATGGCAATAGTAGTTGTACTGGGTGAGACGGGCCACCAACCACTTTCACCCACATGTTTACACACTCACAAATGCTTTCAGTCACACTAATGCACACGCAAACACATTTTACAGTACTGAGATCCATGGGTTCAAAGAGTCATAGGTGTGTACGTGGCAAATGGCCATGGAGGCTTTATGAGGCTAGCCCATGAGAATACACTGGAATCATGCCACCTGACGATACTCCCCAGTGTGTCTACTGAGTATAGTCACTGGAATGATCCCCAGGGTGGGTATTCAATTCCCCACCCACTCCTCCTGATTTCTCTTGAAGAGGGCCAGTGATGTGCTTGGCTTGACATGTATATGGTGTCTATTCCATAGTGTGGCCAATCTCTGGGTTGTGAATCTGTCCCTCCAGCATGTCCTGTTGCTTGTGAGGATGGGGTTGAGGTATCTGGGGCATGTTGTGTGGACAGATTGGTTTCCTCGGATGTAGCATTCCTGAAAGGGTTGGTCAGACATGGCTGTGTATGTCAGGCAGAGATCACACCTAAACAGCCAATATGAGATAGAAATTCATTGCAGTTGTTGGAGTCTGTCCATAAGGGGCAAGTGTGTAGTACCGAAGATTCTCTTTGTGAGGTACATTTGCAGCCTCTCCTGTTGTTGATGGTGTCCAGTGGGATACATGGCAAATGGGCCATAGTACACATTAATTGGCCTACTGAGTGGAGTGTACAGTATAACACTGTCCTTTTACTTCCTGGATTCAATGCCCTGAGAGAGAGAAGTGACACATGGAAGGACTTTCAGAAAATAGTGGCACTGTGGTGGTCATCATTGAGCTCACTGTCTACCTGTGTTCCCAGTTCTGTTATAACAACATCAGTGTTCAGGGGATGGCAGCACATCAGCTGGCATTGAGCTTATGCCCAGGGTTCTGACAATAGTCATAGATCTCAGACAGGCCTTTGTGAAGGATGTCAACCTCACGTGGGGGATAATAATAGCAGCCACCTTGTAGTCATCTGCAAACATTGTCAGCCAGGGCACCCTTGTATTGAGCTGGTCCTCACAGGTGTGGATCCCAAACATGAGGGAACTCAGGTCCACAACCTGTGGGACACCACTTGTGACTGTTCGCAATCTGACATGGAGTCTGCTGCTTTCACACTGTGGGTTCTATCTGTGAGCTGGTTTGCAGGCCACCTACTGATGTAGATGTGGCTGCCTACCTGAGTGTGTTTGTGTATGATTCCTGAGTGGGAGTGATATCCAAGGATTAGATGGGCAGCCTATCGTGTTATCTATTCCATACTGTCACATAGTTATTGCACATGGCACAATGCTTATAGGGTTGCAAAGTGTCTACAGGTCCCTTTTCAGTGGATGACATCTGTGGGCCTTGTAATGTGGGCACTGGGACATGTACTGTGTGGGCAACAGCAAAAAGTAGCAAAATCCACCCCCAATGAATATGGTTCTCACACAAACACAACTCCCCCCACAGACAGGATACCTTTCACACACACACACACACACACACACACACACACACACACACACACACACACACACACACACACACACACAAGTGCGCGCGGGCGGGCGCACTTTCCAAGACTGAGATTAGAACCTCTACCTACCTATTTATTGCTACCACAGTGTTATACATTTATTGCACATGCCACAGAGATTATAGGTTGAAGGCTGTCCAAAGGTACTACTAAGGTGAGAAACATCACCAGCCCTTGTAAAGTATGGCAATGGGTGATGTACTGGGTGAGAGAGGCCACAAAACACTTTAAACTATATATATATATATATATATATATATATATATATATATATATATATATATATATATATATATATATATATATGTAAATATATATATATATATATACATACACACACATTTGCCAGAACTGGGATTAAAACTCATACCTAACTAGTCATTTGTACTATAATGTTATACAGTTGTCGCACCCGCCACAGAGTTTATGGGGCTGAGGTTTGATGAAAGGGACTTCTAAGGTGATTATTTTCTGCAGGACTGCTAAAGAAGGGAAACGAGAAGTGTACTGGGTTTGAATGTACCCAAAAGATTAAACTTGTAAACACACATGCACCCACACTTTGACATTTGCCAGGACTGAGATTAGAACTCCTACCTAATTAGTTATTTGTACTACAGTGTTACACAGTTATCGCACACGCCACAGAGCTTATGGGGCTGAGGCCTGATGAAAAGGACTTCTAACGTGACTGATATCTGCAGGACTGCTAAAGTAGGAAATAGGAAGTATACTGTGTTTGAATGGACCCAACAGCTTTAAGTTGTAAACACACACACACACACACACACACACACACACACACACACACACACACACACACACACACACACACACACACACACACACACACACACACACACACTCACACACTTTGACATTTGCCAGGACTGAGATTAGAGCTCCTACCTAACTAGTTATTTGTATTATAATGTTACACAGTTATCGCATGTGCCACAGAGCTTATAGGGCTGAAGCCTGATGAAAAGGACTTCTAAGGTGACTATTATCTGCAGGACTGCTAAAATGGGAAAGGGGAAGTGTACTGGGTTTGAATGGACCCAAACGCTTTAACTTCTAAACACACACACACACACGCACATACAATTTTACACTTGCCAGGACTGTGATTAGAGCTCCCACCTAACTAGTTATTTGTACTATAGTGTTACACAGTTATCGCATGTACCACAGAGCTTATAGGGCTAAAGCCTGATGAAAGGACTTCTATGGTGACAGACATTTTCTGGACTGCTAAAGTAGGGAAATGAGTAGTGTACTGGGTGGAGAAGGCCTGTTCATTCCTAGATCCTACTGACATTTCTCTAAGGGTATGAGCATGCCCAGTGTGACCTTCTATAGCACATGTAGGTCTCCATTCCAGGGATTGTTGCACTCCAGTCCAGTTTATTTTGTGCTACAGCCATACGTCTCAACTTGTTGGTTTAGGATATCTGGAGATAGCCTATCAAAAGAGGGGGACAATGGGCCATATGGTGATTGCGACTATTTCTCTCAGTAATGTATGGGTTGTTAGGGTTACAGGGCTTGTTTTAGCTGACATCTGACATATATGCCATTTACACTCTCATGTATTGTTTATGTACCTCGTGACATACCTCCTCAGATCATCACAGTGATATATCAGAGGAATACAGGATGGATGATGCACACATTGAAATTATGGGCCAAATGTTACGCATTCCAGGTAAACCAAAAAGCACTAAAATGACAAACCAGGTAAACCAAACGAATGAGCTGTAGAAAGCACAAGTCCAAGGCTGACAATAAAAAATGTAAATTTAATGAAGTAAGCACATGCTTTCGAGAGAACTCAATGGCGCTCCTTCCTCAGACAAAAAAGTTTTACAGCTCTGAATAACAACTACATTTTTATACAATCAATTATGCTAATTAAGTGTGTTCAAACTAACAAATCACATAGACCCATAAGGGGGTGTGTTCCTATTACTAGCACCAGCAAACAAAGTACTTTCGTCCTAAAAGGTGCAAGTATAACAAACTAAAATCCTACTGCACCATAACTAAAAACCAACACAAAAAAGATTATTATAATCTTAAATAATCGCCGATCCAATTAACTTCTCATTAAACCTATAAGCTTAAAACCATAAAAACAATAAAAATGATGAAAACATATGTTCAACCTACCCATATTATCTTTTTAAAGACAAATTCTTTAAGATACAACTGATAGACACATGGTCATTCAGACCTGGGTACACATAAGCGGCTGTGCGAATCTGCCAGAAAAGTTCACAGATTTCAAAAAGATTTTGCCAAGGACCACCTCTAATGTCACAATCAACTTTATTCACAACTGTAAACTTGAAAAAATTATCAGGGCAATAACCACATAGTTGGCAAAACTGCCCCCACATGGTGAACCCATTGCTACACCAGAAATATTACCTTCAAACAGCATAAAGTTAGAACTCAAAACAATTTCTAGTAGTGTTTCAACCAAGTAAACTTTGTCGTCACTGACCTTTTTGTTCCTAAGAAATTCACTTACCCACTGTGTGCCAAGCTGTTGAGGAATAACGGTGTAAAGGTCTTTAATGTCAATAGTTAGGAACCACCACATGCTACTAAAAGGAATACTTAATAAGTTTGGTGACAGCCCTAAAGTTATCTTTAGGAGAGGGCAAAATTTGAAATCATTGTTAGAGGTTAAACCAAAAATTATGAGAGTTCACAAGGTGGGCATGACAAAGTGTGGGTCATGCAAGCAGTGTAAACATGTGTGCATAGATGCTAAGATTAGGCTGAGAGACTAGGTCTATAAAATTAATGGCAAATTTAATTGCGAGACCAGGGGCGTTGTTTATGCGGCTAGCTGTCAAAGATGCAACGCATTTTATATCGGTAAAACTGAAAGAAAAATCCAGCAGCGCATCTATGAGCACATATATGCCATAGCTAAAGGCGATCATAGCAACGCCCTTGCTAGACATATTTGTTATTGCCCTGATCATTTTTTTCAAGTTTACAGTTGTGAATAAAGTTGATTGTGACATTAGAGGTGGTCCTTGGCAAAATCTTTTGGAAATCTGTGAACTTTTCTGGCAGATTCGCACAGCCGCTTATGTGTACCCAGGTCTGAATGACCATGTGTCTATCAGTTGTATCTTAAAGAATTTGTCTTTAAAAAGATAATATGGGTAGGTTGAACATATGTTTTCATCATTTTTATTGTTTTTATGGTTTTAAGCTTATAGGTTTAATGAGAAGTTAATTGGATCGACAATTATTTAAGATTATAATAATCTTTTTTGTGTTGGTTTTTAATTATGGTGCAGTAGGATTTTAGTTTGTTATACTTGCACCTTTTAGGACAAAAGTACTTTGTTTGCTGGTGCTAGTAATAGGAATACACCCCTTTATGGGTCTATGTGATTTGTTAGTTTGAACACACTTAATTAGCATAATTGATTGTATAAAAATGTGGTTGGTATTCAGAGATATAAAACTTTTTTGTCTGAGGAAGGACCGCCATTGAGTTCTCCGAAAGCGTGTGCTTACTTCATTAAATTTACATTTTTTATTGTCAGCCTTGGACTTGTGCTTTCTACAGCTCATTCATTTGGTTTGCCAAATGTTACACATTCTTGCACAATCCAGCCTGTTGAGATGTACCTCACAAGATACCTACAGCAACTGGAAAGGCCAGAGAAATACTTCACAAAGAGGATTACCAGCCTCAAACAGATGCCATACGCAGACCGTCTCAAAAAACTCCAGCTTTACTCCGTCGCATATCGCCTACTCAGAGGTGATCTCTGCCTAACATACAAAGCTATGTCAAACCCAGAGCTGTTGGACATGCTCCACTTAAAGAAATCCTAATTTGTCTGAGCTACATGCTCTAGGGACCTAAACCTTGTCACCACAATAAACTGAACTTGCTGGAGGGATAGATTCCTTCCCATACTCTGGAACAAACTACCTATCTATATCAAACAAAGATCATCATTAGCACTCTTCAAGAAAAATCTTGATGATTGGATGGGAGATAGGAAATTCACCCCGGGGATCTCTTCTGTGGCTCTGCTCGACAGGAGCACAGGAAAATAATTTTCTTGGGTGGCAAAAGCCAGGGTACCATTTGGCTAGGCTTATATAGGCCCTAGGGTCAATAACCTAGTACCTACCTATGAACCTATGAGAGGTGTGCCTAGGAGCAATTGACTGCTGGAGGTGTGGAAATGGTCCAGCACCTTGGTGATATATTGCAATGGTGGAATCTCTGTGCATTTCTGTTCTGCCCTGGTCTGATTTTCTGTCTACAGTTGGGTAATATAAGTTAGACAGGATCAGCGTGATGGGCAGACTCCGGATAGATTTGTAGGGGATAAGATATGGGGGGTGTCCTGGGTCATATATGTTTGCCTATAGCTACCAGTGCTTTGCATAGGGATCTGCTCAAATGTTGACTGCATTTAGAGGGTCTTGTGTATGTCAGACTGTTTGACCAGCTTGGAGGTGTGTGTTTGCCTGACATATATGTATGGCCCACCTCATTTTGCTTGGCTGGCCACATTTTGGGGTCAGGATGTTGCACAGGGTGAGTGATCGGGGAAGGGTGTATTACTCCCCATGGCTGTGGGCCAAGATTCTGTGGGTGCAGACATGTCACCATCTACCAGGGTTAGGACTGCCTGCAATGAGTGCATTCCCATGTTTAGACTCCTAACCCTGCCTGTCGACTGTACATTGTATCACAGAATGTCCACATTCATGACTTATATATCTTGTTGTTACGCAAACAAGTGTGGTTTTCAAGGAAAAGTGTTTTGCAAGTTACTCAGGGTTGAAGTCAGATATTACTGACAGTTGACGTTGCAGTTTCTGACTTCATACCCATCAGACATTCCATGCTACTACAATCATTCCATCAACTTTCTTACATTATTAGAGCAGTATTTCAAAGGTGTCCTTCTATTTGGATTTTTTTCACCCTGTTATTCATGGCTTTGGCCAGATTTCTGGCTCTCTGACACTGGCAGGTTTTCTCCTAGTAGTTAGCAGCATGGCCTTTCTTTGCATTTTGTAGACTGTGTTATGTTGGTGTTATGGACCCCATGACACTCACTAACAGGGCACTGTAGGTGAGGCATGGGCATTTGCCACAGGCCTGTAGGCCAGGTGTGACAGATGCAGGCCATCTGTAACAAGGCAGTGCATTCTGATGAGCATATGTTCCCAGGCTGCCAGCAGTGGATAACCCTGGGATGGCACCAGTAAGTTGACTGTGAGTGTTACTGACAATTTCTTTCTGTCTGTGTTGAGCCATCACTCTAGTTGATGGCTGGATGCTGCTTAAGGCTAGGGACATGCTACTGTATTTCTATGGGACTATGAGGGGTGACACATCTGTACATAATACACATTTGCAGAGACTGTGCTGATATTTGCTTAACATTTTGGTCCCATTTAGCATAGTGGTGTGCCCTATCTTTCAGACTACAGGCATAACAGTACCGACCACAGATCAGATTGTTCTGGCATAGACATTTGTAGTTTCAGACTTCTTACCTTTCAAAGCCATACTGCCACTGCAAGACCTGCTGTGATATCACTGTGTAAAAGTCTGTAGGTGGGGATTTCATGGATGTCGCCATGTGGGGGTCTTTGACAGGCATTTCTGTATGGTTTTCTGCAGCTGATCTGCTGGGTGAGACTGGGGGTGGGTATGGGACCTCCACTTTGACATCCATGCATGTGACCTATGACCCCCCCCCAGTTATTTGGCTCACCACATATACTGCAGTGGTATTTGTCAACTAGGGTGGTACTGCATGGCGTGGGTACTGGGAATACACTTTCTGCTGTCCCACAGAGCTGTCAGTTGTCTGCTGCTATCCCAGTAAGCCACCCCATTCCCTTGCATGCTTGAATCCATATCATAGATATGCTATCATAACATTCCACTCAATTCATTAATTTTGTTAAGGAGACTGACTTACTTTGTGCCTGAGGCTGTTGTGAGGATATTGCTTGAGGGCTGACTATGTCAGATGCACACAGTACACCTATACATAGTAGGGTATAGGTGGTGTGATGTTTGGCATCCATTTTACTGTGTGTAGGAGTCAGAGAGAGAGAGATCAGTCCCTTGGGTCCTACAGTGTCTGTGTATGTGCTATGCGTTGCCTCTTTGACAAGGACAGGGCATTCTATGCCTCTGTCTGCCTAGAGGGGCAAGCTCAGGATGTTCCTCCTCCAAGTCCCTCTGTGCCGGTGGAGACCTTGGCAATGGTTGGTGGCTGTGTGGCCCTTCCCCATTTTGTTCCTGCTGCAGCTGTTTCCACAGGATCATATTATATAGCATGGCACATACTATGAACATGTGTGCACATGTGGCTGGAGAGTACTGCAAGGCTACACCGGATATGTCAAGGCAGCGAAACTGTGAATTGGGCATCCCAAACACATCCTCTATAATGATCCTGGTTTGTGTGTGTGCCTCATTATGGCATTCTTGTGTGGGTGTGTGTGCCTTTCTGATGGGTGTCATCATCCACTGCTCCAGTGAGTAGCCAGCATCCCCCACCAGATGGCCATATGGGATGTCCCCACTGGCAAATGCCCGGTACAGTTGTGATGAATGCCAGATGTGGGAGTTGTGATAGCTTCCAGGGCTGCCAGCACACACATTCATGATAATGCCCTGGGCATTACACATGACCTGGCAGTTGATGGAGTGGAACCTTTTGCGGTTTAGGTAGACCCTAAACTCGTCACTGTGTGGTGATTTGATGTGGATGTGCATGCAGTCTATGAGACCCGGTACCACCAGGTATTCTGCTACATAGTGGAAGAGATGCATATTACTGGTCCTCTCCTCACAGGTGCTGGGGAAGTAAATGTGTATAGCTGCTTGTGGTCGCATGGCATCCAGGAACTGGTGGAGTATCCTGGATGCAGATGCCTGTGAGATCCCCATGATATTCCCAGTTGGTCTTTGGAAAGTACCTGTAGCTAGTATTCGTAAGGCTACACATATCTTGGTATCCACTGGGATGGGTTCCCCTCTGTTGGTTCTGGGTCTGAGGTGAGGCCGACACAGCTCAACAAGTTGATGAAGTATGTCCCTGTCCACCCTGTAGCACTCTACTATCTCCAGATTCAGTAGCCCCTGGTAGGTTACCCTGGGTCTGAACACTCTTCACCTCCTCCTCGGTCTGAGTTGGTTGTCAGCATTATCCTCCTCACCACCCTCAGTCTCTTGCACATACTGATAAATCAAAACAACAGCAGCCCCTAACATGTTTTGTTAGTTTTGTCAGTTTAAAATTCCCTTGAATGTGTACACCAGTGTTGTAGAGTTTGTGGGAAAAAAAAACAGACTGAAAGGTGTTTGCATAGTTTATAATACTGTGCTGGGCTGCTGCCTGTGTAATTGGCAGATTCTGATACATTCCACCTGCCAGCTATGGTAGTTCTCCTTGATTGCCTTCCTTCTGCTTTTTCCCCTTCCCATTTCCTCCCCATTTAAGCCCTGATGCGTGCCGCTCATTCCTTCTGCTCAAATATTAACAGTTCTTCTATCCCTTGTGTTTTTTTTTTTTTTTTTTGCACTGTGCACACCCATTTAGCTAAAGTAAACACTTTTAAGCAGAACTGGACCTCCCAGGATGCGAACACACTCTACATTTCATGAAATAAGACAATACAGCCTCAGACACACCCCCTTCCTTAGCTGTGCTTAGCTAAGGGCAAACCTGGGCCACTGAGCTGCAATGTGCTTACAGCAAGCATGACACACTTCCTTTTCATGTTAGCTGCTCTTTCTGATGCAGTGGTGTTAGAGCACCTAGACTGTTAGGCGCAGTCTGACAATTAGAAGAAATCTGTGATTCAGTATAAATCTCCTCATTTGCATACATCACTGCCTTACTCCATAGTTACCGCATTTAGGCTGGGCCTTTCCCCTTAACAACCACTATTCCCTGGTATTGTTTTCATTTTGCATGCCATTGAGTATAATGGTAAAATGCAGATTTCTGTAAAAATTGATTTTTCCCCTTTTTTTATTTTCGGCACAATCCCGTTCGCACCCCACTGCCCTATGCTTAAACGTCTGAAATCGGCCCAAAATAAAGTTTTATTTTAAAAAATTAAAACAATTTTTCATGCCAATGGCCATATATTTGGCCATTGGCATGCCTACTAAATATAATACATGCTTTCTTTCTAGCTGTCATGCCTCCATTTTCTCATTTGCAGAAATGTATTCGGCTAGTAACTGAATACATTTCTACAGGTTACACTATTCCTGTACGAACACCTGCCTGCTTACTGAATCACTAATTCACCTCATTTGCATGGTTTTCACCAGCAAATGAGGTAATTAGCATTAAGCAGTGGTGTCTGTGCAGGAATAGTTTCCACAAGAAACAATACTCCTTGGAGATTTTAATATTGATTGGTATTGCTGTACTTCAGCCAAACCTACTACTCACATAAACCTTTATGGCTTCTATCAAACCATCACCTCTACTACCAGAACCCACAAACCTAGCAATAAAAAAAGTACCTTAGACTGGATATTAGTTAATAGTAATCCTCTCCTGTATAAAACAGGTACATTGCCTGATGATATTAGTGACCACTCTCTTACCTTTATAACTAGACAAAAGACCACTATACCCAACCAAACAACCTTTAGGACTAACCGGAACAAAAAAAATCTAAACCCAGACAGCTACCTAGCTGAGCTCAAAGCTTGCAACTGGTCACCCCTAAAATACCTACCGCTTGATGAAGTGGTGTCATACTTTAATTCCAAATTCCTGCTAATTCTTGACCGCCATGCCCCTTCCCATACAGTGAGGACCAAGGACAAACCTGCTTCTTGGCTCTCCAAAGAGACCAGGCACAAAATGCTACAGAGAAATAAGATGTGGTCCAAATGGAGATATACAAAAGACCCTATAGACCATCAAAACTTTAGACAACTTAGAAACACTACTACAAAACAAACTATTCTTGACAAAAAAAATATATTACCATAAACTCCAACAAACCCAACCACATAATCCACAACAATTCTGGTCAAGTTTCAACAGGCTACTTCATCCAGGTCACTCCAGAACTCTTACCTAATCTAACTTGACTCAAAACACTCCCATCCAAATCGCAGACACATTTAACAGATTTTTCTCAGAATCAGTTAAATCACTAGCAAATACCTTATCCCCAGCTAGCACCACTACACCACTCTCAACAGCTAATAATCCTCCTGCATTTACTCTACAACCAGTGCCAACATCACTCGTCCATAGGCTTCTCCAAAAACTTAAACCTTGTACTCCATCAGCTGACCTCCTCCCAGCTGAATATCTGCAAATGGCAGCTGGTGCACTAGCCTACCCTATTTCCATCTTAATAAACAGAACTATTACAGAATGTACCATCCCTTCTCTTTGGAAAGTTTCACATATAATTCCATTGCATAAGGGTGGTAACTCAACTGAACTCACTAACTTTCGACCCATTGTCATACTCTCTCCTTTAGCAAAAATCATGGAGAAATGTATCCACCAGCAGCTACTCGAGCATCTCCTACAAAACAAGCTACTGGCTGACTGCCAGCATGGCTTTAGACCATTCCACAGCACTACAACTGCTCTTTTATCCTTCTCTGACTGTATTAATAGAAATTGAAATAACAACCTGCTTTCCTCTGCTCTCTTTATAGACCTCTCTAAAGCCTTTGACATGGTTAATCATCAGTTAATGTTAGATACACTACAATCACTTCCCTTAGATACTCAGGCAGTCATATGGTTTAAGTCTTATCTAGGTAACAGACAACAGGCAGTCCTCTGGGACAACAAACTATCTACTCAGCTCCCAGTCACTCTGGGTGTCCCACAAGACTCCATTCTGGGACCTCTCCTCTTTTCTATTTTCATTAATGATCTGAAATCTACCCTCCCCCATTCCACCTACATACAATATGCTGATGACTCGACTTTAATCTGTGCCACAGCCTCTTCAGCTGAACTCCAGTCCAGTACCCAAAGTGTACTTACCTTAGTTGAAAACTGGTTCCATCAACGCTGTCTCCTCCTTAACCCAAAAAACTAAACTATTACTGTTCACTCCCACACAGAAGCCTATCCATATTAATTTCACAATTACATCAAATAATAGCACTGTAATAGCACCCGACACAACCACCAAACTCTTAGGTGTAACAACTGATCATAATCTTAACTATGATAATCACATAAACTCAACTATCAAAGCAGTTAATAGAAAACTTGGTTTTCTTTACAGGCTTAAAGCCTTTCTTACACCCTCTGCCAGGACTACTATTGCTCAAACCCATCTAATCTCCGCCCTGCTCTATGCATCCCCCATATATACCAACCTATCCAAAACTAATCTAAACAAGCTGGCAACCTCCTATAACAACATTGCCAGATTTGCCACTGGCTCCCCTTTTAGAACCCACCACTGCCAAAATCTGAAACAGCTAGGATGGCTGGAATTTCAAAACCAGGTTCTTCTTCAACAACTTACTATCACTCACAAGGTCCTGTACCATCCCACTAATACTCCTGTACTCTGTAATCTTATTAGTCCTTATACAAATCTCAAAGCTCTATGCTCAGCAAATAAGTTACTAGTTGCCACCCTTAAATCCAATAACAAATCTGGTGATTGCCTGTTTACTAACTTTGTTGGAAATACTTGGAACAGATTTCCAAATGATCTAACTACCCTTATATCTACCCCACTGTTTAAGAACCAACTAAGAGTCTTCCTTAAATTCCAATAGTTATGTACATGTTCTAAACCAGACTGACACCCTCTCCCTTACTAAAATACCTCAAAACTTTCTTAACACTGATATCCATTTCTTATTTCCTTCACTATTTGTTTACGTTCCTCTACATTTTTTTTTTCTTGTGTTAACTCAGTATTTTCTGTACTCTATCAAACTACTACATAATAAAAACTAGCCTTTTCATAGTTTTCTAATATGCCATGCCCTGTGAGCATCTATGTATATAAATTGTTTGATAGATATTCAGCTATACATTTCTTTTTGCTTTTTATGTCTAACCCACTATTTTAAATCTGCTATACCTACTCTTCTATAGTTACATAAACCTAAAACACCTAAATCATCATTTCTTTGCCTACTTTAACTTATTTCAGAGATCTTGCTCAGAACACCTTTTCATAAATCTTTTGCATGCATGCCTCTGGCCTACCTTACTCATATTCTCAAACTTTCATTGTTTGTTTTTTTTATCTATTGTACCCATAATATTGTTTTCCTCTGTAATATTGTTAATTTGTCTCTATTTGTATGTCTGTTTGGGGCTTTTCCCCTCGGGTCTCCACTGAAAAAGGGTAATTCTTACCCAGCTGGACCAACCCGGTTAACAAATGCAAATAATACATCTTATGCTCTTAATCTCTTTGCACCATCTCTAACATTATTTTATTTTTTTCTCACTTTTTTATATTATTTCTTTTGTCTCTTTCCCTTTTTTCCTCCTCTCACCTATTAACTTAAATTAAATCCATGGTAAAGTGGGTTTTTTTTGACATTATTTGGTGTTATAATAATTTTCTTAAAGTAGATGCTTTGTATCTTTATTCAATTAAATTAATACTGTTTTGGAGCTTTTCTCCCCAGGCCTCTACTGAAAATGGACATATATCCAACTAGACTAGCCCAGTCAACAAATGTAAAATAAAATAAATAAATAATTAATAAATAGTGTAGGAGCACTTGTGAACATCCCGGGAGCCCTTTGCTGAATCGTTCAGTGGCCATGTTCCGTGCAACTGCTGCACTATTCCTACACTCCGTGTATGGTTTAATGAATCCTGGGGAGTATCATTCACCCATAGACTGCCTCATTATCTATTCATTCTAGCAACTTTATTGATTATCTACATCTCTGATGTCTAACTGCAATCCACAGGGCCAGTTTTAGTTGAAATGGAGTCCTATAAAAGCAGTCGGTCATGCCTCTAGTGCACAGTGGTTCACCTGTGCTCCTCATTGCCCCCTATTTCCCCCCATACTGGCCTCTGCACACCAGCCAGATTGACTGACAAAAATTACCTACTGCTTCTTCTACCCTACAAATGAACCTCTATGGCTTCCATCAACTTATCACAGCTCCTAGTTGTTTCAATAAGAATACTAACAGCTCCACCTTGGGCTGGATTCTTACCTCAGATCCCACACTATATCACAACCCTAGTACCCTACCCAACTCCCTAAGTGACCACCTCCCTACTCATGTCCAAAGACTCTCCTTACAATTACCCAAGTTCCAGCATTAGAGACTGTCGTTACCTCTCTTCCTTTAATGCTGAAACCTTTAATAACACACTCTCTTCTATTAACTGGTGCCACCTTAAGTACCTTCCCCTCAATGATGCAATTCTACAATTTAATCACACTTTTCTTGATATCCTAGACTATATAGTTCCTCTATGAAAACTTAGAATTAAAACAACATACTCACATTGGCTCTCTAAAGACACCCTCATTCTCATGAAAAATAAGGACAAATATTGGAAACAATGGCTAAAAACTAAATCTGCAACATCTCTCCAAAAATGTAAAGAACTTTGTAACCTCTCAAAAAATAAAGGCAAGAAAAAATTCCATTATAATGCTCAAGTTACCCATCATGCCAACCCTCCAAAATGTTGGCACTCCATCAATAAAAATTTTCACCCTGGTGAGCCTACCACCCCTAACCCCTAATAATCCCAAGAAACTGCCATCTTACTTAATACCCACTTCATATAATCAATTCAAAAACTAACCCAACCCTGTCAAAATCAACACCTCTCTCATGCCACTCATGTTGCAAGCAAGACCATTCCTTTCTCTCTCAAACCTGTCTCCACTGCATATATAAAATCCATTCTACTAAAACTAAAACCATGCTCACCATACAACACTGAAATGTTTCACACCTTAAAGTATCACTCTGAACCAATATAATACAGCACACACACACACACACACACACACACACACACACACACACACACACACACACACACACACACACACACACACACACACACACGCACATACACACACACACACACACACACACACACACACACACACACACACACACACATACACACACACACACACACACATACACACACACACACACACACACACACACACACACACACACACACACACACACACACACACACACATATACACACACACACACACACACACACACACACACACACACACATATACACACACACACACACACACACACATATACACACACACACACACACACACACATATATATATATATATATATATATATATATATATATATATATATTCGCCTAGCCAGTCATCTGCCATGTTGATGAGTTGACATCAATGCACATTGGTGCACATGAGATGACACACATGACAACAAATTTGGGGATGACTTTTCTGCCATTTATTTGCATGTAATTCATGTGGTGAGCCACTATGGCTTGGAAGGCGAGGATAGTGCTCCTTTTAGAACCCTGAGATAATGTGTGAGGGAGACAAATTTTTTTATCCATTTCCTCCATAAAGATTGCAGACAGAAGTTCTTGTTGGAGGGCTATCAAGTGTCTGATTATAAGACTGAAGCCTGGAATAGTTTATTCCAGGCTGTCACCCATGTCTCTGATATTCCACACAAAAGGAGATGTGGGGCAGTCTATTATCATTATAGTGATATATGGTGATGCAATCCAGACCTCCGAGGCTGATGGGAGGATGAAGTTATACAACAGGCACCACCTATGTATTGTAAGTAGAGCGTAAGTTAGTTACTCATACAATTTACAGTGCAGGCCATCCACACTGTGTAAACTAGTTTTTTTCCTTTCATGTCTTTACAAGCTAGTATAAGAGAAGATTAGGTTTTAACATTAAGTATCTATGCAGGTAATATGGATACAGTCTCGTACAGTATAACTTTGATACATTACTGCCACGTCTGTGCTAACTTCCATAATTCAAAAGTAGCTTTATAACTGTTTGATGAAAGTTTGTCGTGTGTGTGTGTGTGTGTGTGTGTGTGTGTGTGTGTGTGTGTGTGTGTGTGTGTGTGTGTGTGTGTGTGTGTGTATGTGTGTGTATGTGATATCTTGCCATATACTTGGACAAATGTCTCATGATGTCAAGGCTGTTCTTTTGCATTATGATGATGCCTGTGGGTTCAAGTCCCCCCATATGTGTTCTGATATAATTTTTAATTTGAGGTGACTGTTTCTTTAATTATAGATTTAGAAGTGAAAAATATGTTTGAGCTGTATATTTGATGACATTTGTGTCACTAGCTATCTTTGTCAATATGATTGTTTCCTTTGATCATTGTAGCTGTGAGGGGACTGCATGCCTGAGCTTCGTTTTTGTTTTTATATGTGCATTTGTTTCTGGCATCCCGTTACTGTTGGTTGGACCACCAACATTATTTGTGTTGTCCATGTAGCTCACCACATTAATGCATTGCTTTTCCAAAAGCAGTTGATGATGGCTGTGGGTTTAGATTCCCCTCTCACTTGTGTATGCCAAAACCCTAGTAAATTAAGAAGTGTGTTTGTTGTTCATTTAAGTATATTCTGTGTAACTTTATCATCATGTAAATTTGTACCAACTTTAATTTTTCATTGTATGTGTAATTTTCTCTCCCCACCCTCTTTGTCTCTGTCATTTCTATTACATACATTTATTTTGTTTCTCCTCATTTATCTTTGTATTATATGCAGCAGCATCAAGACCTCTACTCATCCCTCAGGCACAGACTGTTGACTCCCCGCAGGTGGCAGCAGAAACTCCACCAACAGAAGCATCAACAACACCTGGGTCCCAGCCTGTCACAGTCACTTCCACACTTCATATTTTGCTTCTCTTAAATTATTTTACATTTATATGCAGTGGTATCAAGAACAACACCCTTGCCACCATCCAGGCCTGTTACCCCACCACAAGTGGCTACTACACCACTGTCACAAACACCATAGCCACAGGTGTCCCTCACTGCCACTGTCAATTCTACTCCCCCAGCAGCATGAGCAGCAGCTGCTGCCATCAGCCCTGCTCAGGAAGGAGCTGCCATAATGCCTGCAGAAAGCAGTGACAATGTAAGTGGCAAATATGTCACCCCATGGCAGCTTGAGGACCTTGTGGGGGGCATTATTGATCAATAGATGGATGCCCAAACTGGCTGTCTTGATACCATCCTCTATTGATTCATCTAGTTGCATCCCTGCCCGACACTGGCATTGATATCAGACCTGGCATTAACATCAGATCTACTGCCCAGTGGTGAGGGAGCCAAGAATGGAGAGTAATCTCCCACTAGGACACAGCTGGCAGGGAGTGCCCATTTGATTGATGTCTAGGCCTGTGTCTTTTTGTTGTCCAATTTCTCCATAATCATTGTCTTTCCTCAGTATCTGATGCCTCCTTCTATATAAATGTTACCAGCATTTGCAGAAAAGTAACACCCCTACAAAGTTGTCTCTCTACCTACTTTCTAGATAACATTGCAACCAAAGAAATATAGCTGACATCTATCATTGGTGATTCAAAAATACTTGGATATAACATACTACATAATGAATGCACACACACAAATGCTCCCCTTTGTTATAACATACTGTATAACTAGTGCACATCTAAAAATAGTTCCATTGGTTATAACATACTACATAGCGAGTGCACATACAAAAATACTTCCATTGGTTATAACACACCACATAGTTAGTGCACATATAAAAATACTTCCATTAGTTATAACGTACTATGCAATGACAGCACATACAATAACGCTTACTTTGGTTATAACATACTACAGAGTGAGTGCACATATAAATGTGCAAGAGGAGGCGGTCCCGCTCAGAAGCTTGACTCTTCAGAAAGTTGAGCCTCATATGGTTGCAACCATATAATTGACTTTGGGATTGTAGTACAGTGGGGATTGGGGAATTTATTATTTTCCCCCACTGTGTTGCGATCTCGGAGATGGTATGTAGTATGTTATAACCAAGGGAAGTATTTTTGTTATAACCAAGTGAAGTTATTGCTGATTACAAGCTATATCCTAAATTAAAGTCAGTATCCTTATGCGATGTACCTTTCCCTTTCTTAATTGCCAGTACATACCATGCAGACCCTGCCCCATCACTTGCTCCCTTACTACATGTCCTTATGCATTTCTCTCTGTTTGACTCCTTGTCAATTACATGTATACAATCCCTACACAAATGTCTGTAGCTATGTAGATACAATTTGAGTTCTCTCTCACAGCACATAGGAATATAATATTTCTTCATATGGTATATAGGTGCATATAATTTTGTATTTCCTCCTAGTTGTCTATCTTTTCTCCTTAATAACTTTCTATTCATTCTTGCTGTACTCATCTTTCCTTTACTGCATTGTTCTTATATCCATCAAACCCCTTTAGACCAAACTGTACTTCCTCTGAAATCGTTTTAAAATTTTGAATGTATTAATTTTGTAATTCCCCAGTCTCAGTTTACAATATGTAATATAAATGCTTAGTACAAATGTACTAAAAGAACAATATAATTGCTTTTTCCTGTTGTGCACACTGCAGCCTAACTTGATTTTTAACTGTTTTCTATAAAATGTACTAATTGCATTTTCCTTTTTGCTTCTCCTGTACTGTCTGTAAAATGTGCTCTAGTGACCAATAGCTCAATGACTTTATATTAGTTGTTGTAAAACTATATTGGCACTTTTCTCTCAGGGCATCTGTTGTAAATAAGCTCTGCTTAATCTGAGTGTTCCAATGATGAAATATAGCCAATTAAATGTATAAATACGTAAAATAACACACAATGGTAGCAGAGACAATAATTAGAAAAAAAACGTGCTGCATTCTGGCAACATTCTGCAGAAAGAAAGCTTACATGATAAATACAAGTGTACTAGTTTTATACAAACTGCATGACTACATTTGCACTGATTTTATTTTACAAACATTAGTTATATTTTTGAGTACCTCGTTTTTTTTTTCTTTTTTGTGACTCAGAATATAAACCAATATTTCAAGATGTCTTCCTCGGCTGTTTTGAGGATTACTGTTTTGTGGACATGGCCACAA
This sequence comes from Protopterus annectens, assembly GCF_019279795.1. NCBI lineage: Eukaryota > Metazoa > Chordata > Ceratodontiformes > Protopteridae > Protopterus > Protopterus annectens. The sequence goes on along the minus strand of NC_056728.1, from coordinate 939,528,461 downwards.
TTTGAAGCTGCTTGTTGGCTTTATTTTGGCACATCTGTTACTCTGTGAATGTGAATCAGTATGTCTAAGTCTCCAAAAACATACATTAATGCTGAAGAGTAACACATTCTAAACATTAGCTTGGAGAAAAGAAAACGTGGAAAGTTAAAACTACTGTGGCTGATATGCAAGTTAATTTCATACCTGAGTTTACAACTGATCAGAATATAAGTGCAAAGATTACAAGGAAACTACAGTAACTGCATGCAACATTTTAGGGATAACACCTTAATCATGCATGGATCTTGCCAGTTAGAGATATGCATTTAACATTATAAAAAGCAGTCAGACAAGAGAAGAGTTTTATTTTAAGAGGATTTTCTTTGAAAACCTATGAACAAATCAAAATGAGAAAGAAATGTATTTATAAATCTGCATCTAGCATGGTATACCTCTTAACTGTTCCTGATTTTACAGAGCATCTATCATTATGTCTCGTTTTTGCCCTATACATCATACAATTTTTGACTTTTGGGTAAATTACTGAGGAAGGAAGTCAGTCAATAATGTCATACATTAAAATGGAATGCTTCTTATATTTAAGAAAATGGGTAGTATGCAAAGCATGTTATATTAACGTTCTTTAAGAGAATTAGAGTAATATTTAAAATTTGTCTTTGATTTTGGACCTTTATTCCCCCATTATTTTTTACTTTGTCCCCGATTCTTGAGCAAAGCTATGTGACATAGGCTGAAAAACAAACATTGTTTTCTTGGATTCATGTAAAACTGCAGTATATACATATATATATATATATATATATATATATATATATATATATATATGGGTCTACCTGATTACGCTGAAAGCTGAGAAGAACGACAACGAGATAACCGACACCAGAAGATCGACAACAGAGAAGACCGACAGTTGAGAATCCCGATGCTGAGAACACCGACATGTTAAGGTATGTGTGCGATAGGGACGGACATTAAGGTCAGGGTGTGGGTAAGGTAAGTGTCTGACAGTAACAGACATTAGGGTAGGGTGCGGGAGAGGTAAATGTGCGATAGTGACGGACATTAGTTTTAGGGGCGGGTTAAGTGAGTTAGGGTTAGGGTGCGGGTAAGGTAAGTGTGCGATAGTGACGGACTTAAGGGTTGGGGTGGATTAAGTGAGTTAGGGTTAGGGTGCGGGTAAGGTAAGTGTGCGATAGTGACAGACTTAAGGGTTAGGGGTGGATTAAGTGAGTTAGGGTTAGGGTGCGGGTAAGGTAAGTGTGCGATAGTGACGGACCTTAGGGTTAGGGTTTGGGTTAAGGTTAGTGCATATATAGTTGTGTATGTAAGGTTTAGTGTAGGTTTGTAAGGTTTTTGGTGTGCTTGTGTTGTGTGTGTGTTTTTCAGGAAAGTTATTTGTTTTGTTGATTGTCAGGATTGTGGTTTGTCGGGCATGTGAAGTTTCGTGTTTTTGAACTTTCGGTTTTGTCGTGTCGGTTATTTCGTTGTCGGTGTTTTGGCGTGTCAGTGTTATCAGGTAGACCCATATATATATATATATATATCTGACAACATTGTACCAAAGCTCTTAACGCTATATTCTTGCAAAATACCTTAAGTAAAAAACAGACTATCGATGGTGACAGGGGTAATTAAATATGTACTGAAGCTGTCATGCCATAAAACATTGCGACCTTAACACACATACTGGCTTAACATTGATTAGAGAAATTTAAAAAAAAAATGAATATTTGTCATGATAAAGGTATGTTTTCTATTATCTGATTGATGGGGGTTGGCTTAATGGTTAAGGTGGTTGCCTTAAAGATTTGATTCTTACTTTTGGTCACTTTCTGGTTGTTAGATAGGCATGCAATAGTCTACGTATTGCCTAGTATCTACCTATGAAGGAGTTTATGATTTTTATAATTTTTTTACAGTTACTGGTAAAGCTGAAATAGTTGCAATAAGAGGATTTCAGGGTTGTTCAATGGCATTCACAACTTAAAAATAATATTTAGTGAAGCATTATGTTTCCCTTTCTGTGAGATCCTTCTTTTGGGGTACACAGTATCTAAATATAGCTATCTTCTGTAGCTTAAATTGTGGAAAATGATACATATTTTATAAACACTATCAACATCTATAACTATATTGCAACAAAAAGGACCAAATATAGGATTAGGATGCTGGTCATCATTGCATAAATGAAGCTAGTGGAAAACAAATGAATAGAGCAATGACTTTCCCAGCCTATGGCTACTCTTTGTTGATTTTTTTTGTCAATACAAAGCATTACAGCTGGAGCTGACATAATGGGAGGAATGTGCCAGTCAGTTAGAAATGTTAATGTGGTCTGCCTTGGGCAAGCTGATAAATTTAGATGAAAGCAGTTTGGGTTGATAAGATAATGACTAATGTGTTATGATTAATGTGTATGCCCAGCTGATGCAATGACATCATAACATCTGACTCAGTGTGACACAAATAAATATTACACTCATGAAACTCAACTCTTTTTCATCTTTTGCTGAATAAATCTATGATGAATTCACTACATATATTGCAAATTACCTCATGATAGAAACTGTGCCCATAGCTATTGGAATTACCATTGCTTATGTATTCAGTATTTCTTATTCCAAAATGTATTTTTTAATATAGCCAGTCTGACAAAATAAATTTAGTAACGTGATAAACATTAACACAGTGCAAACAAGTAAAATCCTAATTTTGCACCTAAATAAAGGATTGCCTTTGTGATGACTAAATAACTTTTGCTCCTTACCTGTATGAACGTGTTGTATACAAAAGTAGAATACTGACTGATATATGACCCATACCTGTGTTCTGACCCAAGGCCAATAGCCAAGGGGGTTGAAATGCATCTGTGGCAATACATGTATGTAAAACTCTACTATAAGTAGATTGTGGCTTACTGTCTTATCACAAATTACTTTGTCATTATTTGGTCTCTATGCAAATATGTGCATTTAAAATGTTTACTATACTAAATGTTTCTTGGCTTTCTGATCACACAACATTATTTTTATTTGATTTCACTTTTCATTTCCAGGAATCTAAGGACATTATCTTAGGTCAGTGCTCATGATGGCACCAGAGAAAGAATTTTGACAATTTCTATAAAATTTCTTAAGTGTCATTAATGATACTGTCAGTCTAACTGTTAGCAATGTGGTATCAGAAACAAAATGCACAAATATGTAAACACACACACATGCACTTGCACACACACACACACACACACACACACACACACACACACACACACACACACACACACACACACACACACACACACACACACACACTAGAATAAGAGATAAACACTGGAATTCATAAACATTTTTGTTGCCAAGTATAAGGCTACTGTGGTTAATGAATGAACAAACATAAGAATCTGTCTAGTTCCATCCACTCCACCATGAGTGTTGAGGAAAAATTAAAACAGAGAAACTAGTGGTCTTAAAACTTTGTTGGTGAGCTCAGTCACAATAATTCCCAAAAATAATGAAAACCGGGTTTTGGAAATTATTGTGACTGAGCTCATCAACACTAGTTTCTCTGTTTTTATGGCTAATATGGGGACACACAAATGAAATGCCATTCTTAAAAATAGCACAGATGCTTCCATATCTTTGTTTAAGCAAATGTTTTAAAGTTATACTGTAATGAAGTAGGTTACAGGTATTTATTCATTTAAAAAGCAATTATAGACAACATGTGACCATCTGGAAAAAGCTAAGAAAGAAGAACTTGTTAACAAAACAAAAAAAACCCTCTACTGGAGACAGAAACCATTTCCTGAAAAGGAAAAATGCTTACAAATTATTATATTATATTAACAATGCATGAGGCAGCTATAGGGACAGCCGAGAGGTATCACAGCCAGAATAGTGGTACACATCAAATTCTCACCAGATGATGCATCAAATTCTACTCTGCATGGTCTCTGTGTGAAGTCCACTAGGGCATGCTGGTGATAAAGGCGATAGATAGATAGATAGATAGATAGATAGATAGATAGATAGATAGATAGATAGATAGATAGATAGATAGATAGACATAGATAGATGGACAGACAGATAGATAGATGTCTATAGCATCAGAGTTGTGATGAATGTCACTACACTAAGACAAATGAGTAATGTGTAAGTTTGGAAAATGGTAGGTTATGCAGTTTGGATTTGAGTTGTAGGAATATACAGTGAGGGAATTTGATGCAGCATAACTGTTTGAAGTGACAGAGAGGATATTTTCAAACCCACAATAATATTATTCATAGTGGAGTACTAGATTGAGTATAGGATGATAAGATCAGAGTAGTAGCTAGGTCATTTGGATCCCAGGGTGAGACCCCCCACCTCACCTACAGAGCAAAAAAAAAAAAAAAAAAAAAAACAGGTGTTGGAAGAAATGCATTGACAACAAATTTTCACAAAAACATAGACCAAGAGGCTGACAAGCATGTTCAAACAGGAATTTTTATTGAAAGTTTGTTTTGAAGCATTTTTCAGAGTTAATCATTTAGCTGTCATGTAATCCATAACAAAACACAACACAGCTTTAGCAATGTAAGGAAACCATGCAGATTTTTAAAATAAAGCAGAATTCAACAAAATCCACATTTCTTTTCAGGTACAGTCCAAATGCCAGCAACAGCATAACAAATTATATTATTAAAAGCTTGAACTGTAACACAGAAAAACACGAACTGTGGCTGTGACAGACAGAAAAATCATGAAGCAGCTAAAATCTACATCCTGCTCTTCAGAATGTATCTATAATGTGTACTGAACCAAAATGGTTTGCATGCATTGTGCCACCATTTGAAACTGAAGCTTACATCATATCGACAACTCCTTGTAACACAATGTTTTAATAGTTAGTGCCAGTTCAGTGGACACTGGATCATCTACATAACAATGGGTAGTATATTATCTGTTAACAACATTCCCCAGTGGCATAAGATACTAGACACTTACACAGTGTGTCTGTTTACTGTTCATCAACAGGGGGTGTGCTCTACTAGACAATATAGGCTGTACCTCTGAGTGCCTTGTTTTAGTTATAAAATGATCCCCAAACCTAGCAAATAAATAAAGATAAATGCAAAGTGTAAACAAGTAAGCAATAGAAAAAAATCAAAAATTATTGAAAAAAAACCCCAAAAACTGTCCATTGTATTAAAAGGTTTCTGACAGTATGAGTCTTACTGGGTTTATCTCATACGTACAAGGTACAAGGTTTGATTCCTACCTTTGGGATGAGAAATTTGGTTAGGTTTAAAATGTCCCACAAGGGTTGATAGCCTAGTACTATGAACTTAGACACACACACACACACACACACACACACACACACACACACACACACACACACACACACACACACACACACACAATTCTTTTGTTACTGCACAGAACAAACCATGATAGGCATATATCCATTTCTAATGCTAGCTGTCAGTAAAGGGAGTATCTCAGCCAAAATGAGCTTCATTTTAATTAAAACACATTCTATAAAACCTAAATGTAAACTCCAATAACTGTTTGTATACTACATTACATATACCTAGCCTATTTTATGATACTCCTCAGCTATTTAAACACCAAAGGAAAATGTTTCCAAAGCCCTACACCATTGTCTGGCTGAAGACATATAATAATTTGGAAAGCACAATTTGTTGTTCTGCAAACCTGCAGTACTCATAATTACATAGGAAGCCTATTAAGAATACAGAGTACAGTGAGGCCTCATTTTGGTTTGATTTTTCTCCATAGTACATCTAGGCAACAAATGAACTTTCAGAATATTAAACAACATGTGCTGAATATGTAGCCCTGGACCCTAACCATACCTCTCAACTGTCCAGATTTTTGCAGAATGTCCAGATTTCTACCTCATAAAACCTGTTTTTTTTTTTTTTGGCAAATCAGTAAAGATTGGTCTCATTAAATAATGGCATATGTTGTGTGTCAGATTTCATTTCCTCCAGAAAATTCATACTAATACAAATTCTGTTATTCTATCAACTTTCTAAGTTTAAACTTTATAAGAGCAATATTTAAAACTTGTCCCTGTTTTTGGACACTCATTATTTTAGGCTTTGTCCAGACTGCTTGTGCTAAGAGGGTGGGAGGTATTCCCCCTGACACTACTTTTCTGGGAGGCAGAAACATGTTACTTTTTTCAATGACCCGGAAGAGACTAGTAATATACATTTGGAGAGTTTGGGTGTCTCCCCCTACATTGGGGATGCAGGGGAGCCTGCTCTCCTGCAACAAACACTTCAATTTCAGTGAGCCAGATCATTGGGGGGGGGGGGGGTTAATCTTCATTGAGTCACAGTGGAAGGATGTATTATATCCTTGTTTTAAAATCAAGATGAATATACATTAAAATTCTGCTTGGCTTTGCTGCATTGGTGCCTACCAAGCAGTGGAATTACCTTGTTTGATTTCTTTCTCTAAATATCATAGTGATCCTTTCAATAGTTTGTCTATGTATGCACAAGAATTTCACTGACATCAAAATGAATAATTCCCCACAAAGGTCCCTTCAGTAGTTTGTCCATTTATGTCCAAGCAAAAAAAAATAATAATAATTATTTCCCACAAATATGCCTTCAGTAGTCTTTTCAAGTATGCAAAAGCACCAAAGTGAAACACCCCCCCCCTCCCCATGGACCCTTTAGTAGTCTGTCCAAGTATGCAAAAACACTCCAATGACACCAAAATTTAACATTTTCCCCAGCAACCTCTTCAATAGTCTGTCCAAGTATATACACGGATTAATGTGAAACATTTCCCCAACCACTGCTTTCAGCAGTCAGTTTATGCATGTATAGACAAGCACCAAATTGCACTAGTAAGTAACCCCACTTACTTCAGAGACTTACTTTTTTCTTCCCTAGTCTCACTCCCCATGCACTAAATGCACCCATAGTGAATCATTTCAATTGGGAAAACACTGCATCTCTCAGCTCGCTATGGGTGTCAATGATTACAGCCCAAGACAATGCCTTTCTTGCACCACAGCACTGTCTCCTCAACCTGTACAGTCAGTTAAGGGTGTTTTTGGGGCAGTGTTGAAGCAAGATGATGTTCATACATGTGGGAGGTACATAGGAGCATCTTGTGTGTCCATTTAGGACATATGTGTTGCCATTTTCTTTAACAGGAAAAAAAAGTATATGACTACAATCTTTTTTTTATATTTTCCATTGGTGAGTTGCACCCTAGAAAAGACAGCACCTGGGGTGATTGTCCTGTTCCTCCCACCCTAGTTATGCTATTGATAAGACTGGCTGTGGTTGTGGAAACTAGACGAAAACCCTAGTAAAGATGCACTTGATATAGACCTTCTAAACTTAAGGAAATAAATTTGAGGAACAACAAAATTATACTAAAACAATCTCCTAAAATCTATACCAGAACCTGAATCATACCTCTCAACTGCACCGAATTCCTCAGTATTTCCTGGTTTTGAGGGCAAAATAATAGGGTGCTATGTATTCCTGAGTGGCTTAATCAAATCCCGATTTTTTTTTATTTTCAATTTTTCATTGCCAATGATGTAATCATAAAACTTGCAGCTGCTGCCAACCAAAGAGGATGACGTGGGCTGTTTAAGACTTAAGTAGAATTAAGAGTTAAGTATGGTGTAACTTTGCATTTTTACTGAAAACTAAGTGACTCTTAAATAATATTTTTCTTTTATAACTAATACTAACTTTTTCCTTATTTTACAAATCACGTCAAAGTTTGCCTCAGAGTTGACAGGTCTTCCAAGTATTAAGTGGATCAGAAAAACCAGGCAGTACATGTGATGTGGTCATTTACAGCAAGTCCAGGGTAATTGGTTTCTGCAAAGGCACAAATGAAAAGAAAATAGTGAAAATGTGCGTTACAGTGCTGAGCACGTCATGCAGCTGCAGCACACATGCCATCTGCCCTGCCAGACTCCTGCACAAAAACATGGTAAAGTACACTAACCGCAATGATATTCAAATGCAAAGTGCAGTTAAATCTTAGACACATTGCTCAAACATGCAAACTTAAACTCTCTACAGTGTTCTGTGACAGCTGCTGAACAATCTCCTTCTCCCCACCAAAAGACAATTCTGCTGTCAACAAAACAAGCACTTAACTAAAATGGTGAACTCAGTAATGAAAGTTGTAATGAATTTCTGGAATTGTGGAGCAGATAATTGCAAGATCATTAAAAAAAAAAAAAAAAGCTTCTCCAGTGAAATTCAAGCTTAGGTCCCTTTGCACTAGATGCATATGTATATGTTTTGGTTTTCTCCTTTCTGAGACCAAACTATCTACCTCTCTTGATTCAGGCCTTACCAACAACATTACCTTGCAGGGGAGGGGGAAGAGCAGCAAATCTTTAAAAAAAAAAAAAAACTCTGGTGATCTGCTTAAAATGAGAAGTCCAGTCCTATATACAAGATTGGAAACAAACTATGGTGTTATGATCTTTTGCAAAGCAGAAGAAAAATGCTCCCTTTGAGGCCTACAGCAACTAGTTTTTTGATTTGTTGAGCTTTTTGTTCCCCCTCCAATTTCAGATTCCCTCTGTGCCGCAGTAATGCCTTCCTCTAATCTCCTTTCTTCCAAACCTTGCAAATTGCCCTAGCCACCTGTCCCTATTTTCTTATGCAGGGTTGTCATTCAGGCCATAAAACGGCTTCCATCACATTCCCTACTTGCCCCTAAATCACCTCCAAATCCTATATACACTATGGGAAAACATACAGCTCAAAACTACCACACATTCAACAAATGATTCCCTAGCGACAATGTAGTTATTTTGTGATTCAGGCCTGCTTTCTGCATAGATCAGTACCCTTCACAGTTTGTACAAATTATTTTGGCATGACTTTACCTGGCTTTTGCTGTCCTTTTATAGCTCTATCCTGCACCTACAGCTAGAGGATCTCCAAAAAACAGATGTTGGGTAATTCCTATCCATTTAATTGTGGCTCGCTCCTTTGTTCTGTTTTTTTTTTGCCCCCCTCTTTTTTTCCAGTGATACGTAATGTGACTACTTACAATTTCCTTATATTAATACCAGACCAGTTGTAAATAATGATGAATAAATTGGCTTTATATTCCTTCTCTTTAGGCCTGGCAAGTAAGCTTTTGCAGTCTCTTGTTTTGTGTTTTTGTGTGTGTATTTTATCCTGTTATGGTGGATGGTGTTACAGAAGAGGCATCAGTTTCCGGATCAGATATTTGTGGGGTGGCCGCACGTAAGGTCTTGCCCTCAGCCCCTCTGAGATGGACGACCTGCCACCTTCTGCTTCTCGAACTGGCTTTTCATTTTTTTTTCATGGTGCAGCCATATTTGCAAGAAAAAAAATCCTTCTCTTAGTACCTTTCTCTTGTGTGTCTATTTCCATGGTGATTGTGGTAATAAGAGTATAAGAAGGTTGCTGAGTGATGAAGAAAGATGCTGCTCAGTGGGAATTTTTGGCCAGTGGCGAGTATTTTTTTAATCTTTTGACTTTTGCTTTTGTGCTGAGTCTGCGATTCGTTTAAAGTATTGAGACTTCTATGTGGCTGGATTGTGCATGTTTGTTTTGCTGTGTGGAATGCTTGCTTTGTAGCATGAAAAATAGTGATTCATACCTCTCAACCTCTTGCAAGAAATCTGGACAAAGCCTAAAATAATGCGGTAAAAATAATAAATAATAATAATAAGTAATAACAGGCCTAAGAATAGGGGCAGATTTTAAATATTGCTCTTATAAACTTAGAAAGTTGCTAGATTAACAGGACTTGTGTTAACATGCATTTCCTGAAAGGTATTAAGTCTGAAACTCAAATGTGTGTCATTATGTAGTGACTTTAATCCATACTGATTTGCCAGAAAATCTGTACAGTCATCATCTATGGACTGAGGTTCTTTTTCTGAAGATCTATGTCAACTTTTGAGACTGCCGCTGCCAATTGCGAGTCTCTTTTGCCTCAAGATTGAATTTCCCGCCTTAGTCATTACAATTGCTGCCACGGATCTTTGTGAAGAGATAAAAATATTATAGTGAGCGTTGGCCGTGTGTCACTATATCCTTAACTATTCTTTGAATGCATGATCTATACACAGTATCTATCCATGCATGTCTTTTTTCTGCCTGTTATGCATGATGTAGGCACAGTCTCTTAATTATATGGCACACTTTCATCCAGGCTTATAAAAGCCAGCTGAAATGACATGAAGGATGGGATTAAAGAGTGGAAGGGGACAGGAGAAGGAAAGGAGAAAACAGAGGAGTTTCCTAGGCCTGTTGCATGCAGAGCTGTTGGTTCCAGTGTGTAATGCAGTGTCGTACTATGAACATTACAGATCTATGTAAAGGACCGACTATGAGTGGGGGTGTCGGATGTCATTCGGAGGATTGTAGATACGATGGATTACCTGTGAATAAACATCTGAACAGATGTTCCGAAAGTTGAGGGACCAATTAAGTATTGGTGAAAAGCAAAAAAGATAATTGCACATTCGGATTACACTCTAGCTTTTTGGCTAAAGGACTGTGCATGCTGAAGGAGCAAGATAGGAGAATTGGATTGAAAGACCTCTTAGCATTTTTCTTTACTGGGGAAATAAATGGAGAGTCTCTGTTGTTGACTGTTGATTGGGGAGGAGTTTGGGATAATGAAAGCCTGAGTGATGACTGAATGTGATGAAATGTCTGAGAGTGTGGGAGCACGTTGATCCACTTGTCCCAGGATGTTTTGCATTGGTTGATACATGATAGATTTATGGATTTCTGTTGTCTGCTGTGTAGTTTTGCTGTTCATCTGGTGTTAGTGCAGGTGCTTATATTATATGTTGATGGCACATTGTTTTCCGGGAGATATTTTCTATCATGGATGGGATGGTGTCTCTATATGGAGTCCCTGCAGAGCTCCTTAGCAGACATGTGTGCTCATCATACTCTCAGATTAATCATATCATTATTGTAAATACAACAAGTTTTTCAAGCTAAATATGTGGAGCCGGGAGGATGAAACTAGAAATACTCAAAAGATAATGAAACGTGTTTTATAGCATAAAATATGTGGGGTGAGGTGATGACCAGACCCCGGGATATTCAAAAGATATTAGAACAAGCATTTCATCAAGAAGACTGTACCTTGACATAGAAAATTCTGTATGCCAAACGAGGAAGGCTTTTGTAAGAGTGCATTTTTTACACTAAGAAATATGAAAATCTAATATCTGTCATTGTTCACTGACTGCAACAACCCATAAGCCTACCTCTCAATCTCTCAGGGCAAGAAATCTGGACAAAGCCAAAAATAATGGTGGGACAAATGCTCAAAAACAAGGACAGACTTTAAAAATTACTCCTCCTCCTGCAAACTCAGATAGTTGTTAGAATAACAGGTTTTGCATTATTATCTGAGGGATATGAAATCTGAAATTCAAATGTCTACCATTATTTATTATTATTTAGTGACTTCAATTTGCATGTTGGTATCCCACAACTCCATTGGAGTGGGTGGGGTTACAGGATTATGTATGCAAATTTTATGTTAAGCAGTGTCCCAATTTTTGGCCAGTTGTACCTACTTTTCATGGGCATTTGTCCAGATTTTTGATGTTTCCAGGTTGAGAGGTATGACCTGAATATACTTCTTCTTCTCCTTTCTACTGCTCCCGTTAGGGGTCGCCACAACAACCAGTATCTGAATATACAAAGGAATTAAAAGAAATTCTAAAATGTCTAACATATTTCAGTGAGATCTGCAAACTACAATGAATTTTGATCAGATCTCTGTGATCAAATCAAAATTATGTCATTGTCAAGATTCACCTCTCCAACTTCACTTCACTCAAATGCAGAACAAGCTGTTTACAATCAGACACATGTTCATAATTTTCTGTTAATGAACTGCCTTACAGGTTCATAGGAGGTTACTAGGCCTGTAGCCTTAAAGCCTTTATTTTTATTTATTTAATATTTGTTAACTGGGAAAGTCCAACTTGGAACAAAGCCAATTTTCAGCAGAGGCCCAGGGAGAAACACTCCAGACATATGTCTTTACAATGTGGGAGGACACCAGAGCACCCAGAGAAAACTCACACAAATGGGAGGACATGCAGACTCCACACAGAAGGCACCTCAGCCGAGAATCAAACCGGAGAACCCCTTACTGTGAGGCAACAATGCTACCGCTGTACCACTGCGCCGTCCAAGCCTAGCCATGTTAAACCCCAGTATCCCCTTTTGTTCTTTTTTTGGGTAGTTTGCAGAATGAGTTTATGAACAAAGCAGGTCTGTGATCAACACCAGCTATCCCTGTCCATGAAGGACATGGGTGCCACCCCAGGGGTGAATTTGTGGTCTCCCATCCAATTATCTAGGTTGCATTTGAATAGGGTCAGTAAGGAGCTCTGTTTTACATGAATAGGAAGTCTGTTACAGAGAAGTGGCAGTCTCTGTGAGACATATTTGCCTCTCTAGGATGTTTTGTTAATGACACAGACTAGGTTAAGATCCCCAGAGTGAGTGACTCGTGTCTCATTTGATTTGCAGATGGGCTGCATTTCCTTTAAGGCAGTAAGTCAGGGTTGGAGATTGCCCTATAGGCCAGGCGCAAGTCACTTCTCAACAGCCTGTAAGATGCATAGTAAAGTGTCAGGGCTTTCAGCCTGTCCATGTAGGTCATGGCTTGGAGTCCCTGTATTTTCTTAGTGAGAAACCTCAGAGTTCTCTCCAGCTGCTGCAGGTGTCTGGTAAGGTACATGAAAAAGGGTGCATTATACTCTGTTAGTGGTCTGATGAGGGTGAAGTTCCATGGAGTTATAACAACCCTTGACCTGGATGCTATGCCCTTGCTTATGAGGTGCATTATGTAGAAGACTTTCCTTACTATTGTGGAAACTTAGTGGTCAAAGTTCAGATTGCTATTGACCTGTGTTCCCAAGTCTCAAACTACTGGGTTGGAACTCAGGAGGTGCTGTCAATATTGTAATTTGTAGGGAATTCCATTTTGCCAAAGGGGATAATAATGCATTTTTTTGTGTTTAGTTTTAGACCAAGGCTTTGGCACCAATCATTCATTTGTGTTAACCCTTCCTGTAATATGCTGACATCATTAGTGGACTCAATGATTGCCCCCAGTTTGCAATCATCAGTGAACTTCATGAGCCAGAGGCCATCTGCAATGGCCTGCCTGGACTTCTGAGAAATAGATGCCAAGCAGTAAGGGGCCAAGCACAGACCCCCTGTGGTATTCAACTGGTGATGGGTCTACTGGTTGAGGTAGAGTCACCAATTTTGACAGAGTGTGTTCTGTCAGTGAGTCAACTGGCTACCCATCTAGTAATGTAAGGGTTAATCCCCAGTTGGGAGTGTATCTTAATAATTCCAGAGTGGGGAATTGTGTCAAAAGTCGTGGCAAGGTCGAGATAGGGTGTATGTGCTGTGCTGTGCTGTCTTACCCTCATCCATGGCTTTGGTAACACTCTGAAAGAAGCTTTTATAAGCATGATCTACCCTTAACAAAGGGAAACTGGGTTGGGTTCAGTGTTTGGAGGTTGCCTATGTCCTTGTTGATAAGAACATTGATAATTATTTCCATGGCCTAGCAAATGAGACTGGTTAGACTTATGGATCTGTAGTTCCCAGGATTAGTTGTTGGCTCACCTGTGTGCATGGGATTACTGTTACCGTTCTGCATTCTGCAGGAACATAGTCAGTTCTCAAGCTATGATTAAAGAGAATACCAAGTGGTTCACTAGGACTTGTTTTAGATTGTTTAGTAAACAACCTGGGATATTATCTGGGCCCACTGAGGCTGCATTTTTGGCTTTGGCAAGTGCAGGGATGACCTGTTCTCTAGAGATGCTAGGCAGAGGACTGATGTCAGGTATACAGGTTAGCAATATTTTCTAGTGTAGTATGAGTGATCCCATCTACAACCAGTTTGGCACATAGCTGGGTATTCCCTTTTAGACTTCAGATGTAGTTAAAGAATGCCTTATGATTATCCTTGGCTACGGATGCAATTTTAGTTTCATAATTTGCTTTAGAAGACTTTACAAGGTTTTTGAGTTTCTTGTTTAGGCTTAGAAGGGAACTCTTCCACTGCAGAATGATATCCCTCTTGGTTTTGGACAACAGCTTCTTCCTCTTTTTATATAATTTGTTTATACTTGAAGCCCACTGTGGTAGCGTGTTTTTATAGGAAAGGCCTGATTTTGATCTGGTCAGATACAGAAGAGTTTATGCAGTCACTTAAGTGTTTGTACAAGGCATTTGTGTACACTTCCACGTAATGATCATTGAAGTCTGTGATTGCAGGCGGTATGAAACTTTTTATACCATTGCTTGGTAGGTTGTAGTTAGCTTTGGTAAAGTTTTTTTATATTTTTTGTTCCTGTGAGGGTGTCAGTTCCACTAGTTACTTCTAAAAAGACTGATTTGTGGTCTGACCTAACCAGGGAAGGCATCCTGCCTGGGGAAGTACAGTGACCCCCCCCCCCCCATGTAGGTGAGTACTATGTCCAGAACATTGGAGCCCCAAGTGGGGGTGCAGACTGTCTTTTCCAGAGCATTTGTGTTAACAAAGTCCAGGAACCTCTGGGCAAGCATGTTTTTGCTTGTGTATATCCCTCAGTCTATGGAAGGATAGTTAAAATCTCCCATGACTAAGGTGTTGGGGTGTATGGCGAGGGATTACAGTAAAGTGAGGTAGGCATTGTGCTTATCCTGGTTAATGGTGCAATGCACTTATAGACACCTACAATGAGATCGAACACTGTAAACTGGGGAGAGCAGAGACATATAAAAATACACTGGCTATTCCAGTGGCAAAAAAGAGTGAGAGGTGGGCCACCCCAAAAACCTACCAAAGTCAACTCTTTCTTAGGAAGCACAGACACATGCATATGTAAGCAAGCACATGCACACACACACACAGACACACAGACACACACACACACACACACACACACACACACACACACACACACACACACACACACACACACACAAACATACACACGCGCACACACACACACACACACACACACACACACACACACACACACACACACACACACACACACACACACACACACACTGTCTATATCTTCATCTGGTCTCTCAGAAACAACATCACCATGGGGTTCAAGAAGCAGGATTTGAAGGGGCATAGAAAAGAGCATACTTGACTTTTCAGGTGTGCCCTAGAAATTTACACTTGTACTAGAGTACTACCTTTTTTTAAAAACTGGAAATTGATCTTTAACCATGCAGGGAAGCATGTATGCATACACATTTACATACATAATCCCCTATGTTCCTGGAGTGGTTTGGAGGTTCTGGGTAGTTCTTTCCCTTTAGTGCAAATTATTCTAAAATCTGGTTTGTATATGTAATGATGACTAACAAATTATGCCACAGTTTTGCCATAGTTTTACCACAGACTGCAGCCTAAAGTTTATACTGTGCTACCTGAGATTTCATAACTCGTGATAATATTTTACACATCAGGTTGTGAAAAGCAGTATCAGGAATTTGAAGCTATTAAAGAGATTCAGGGTTCACACTGCAGAAAGGCACTGCGTGATTAAAAAGTCAGATACACAGTTCATATGGAGTTGTGTCCTGCTGCTACTGAATAAATATGTTACTCTGCTACAAAAATGAAGGCAATGCCCAGATCATATTCATAAGCAAGTACAAAAATGAATGTTACTGCAACTGACAGTCAACTATATGGTATACCAAAGCTGTGTTCAAAGGATGTGGAGCATTACTACTTCTGTGTTCCAGTGATAAAGTACAGTAACAGAGGAGAAGCACAACCCTAGTAATGGCATATTGCTTGTTATATAGAAATAACTTATCCTAAACACAAAAACACATACATCTATGGAATAGATTCCAAACCACATGAAGAACTGGGTATGCCATGCCAGCTCAGTGGGCCTGGGTTCTGTCCATCCTCCATTTGCAAAGGGAAATAAATGGCAGTACTCTACACCCATTTCCAACATGGGAATTGGGCTCTCAATGCAGAAAATGTTGGATTTGTACATTGCATGAATACAAATGTAGAAACCCAATGCAGCTGAGTTGTCTATTGATGAGTATAGGTAAATACAGCATTGTAATGGTCCCATCTGTAAGATGGAAGAAGTATTGCAGGCACTATCCATGGTGATAAGCTCAACTACCCGCATTTCCTAGCAGTTCCAGGTCACACATACAGCTGGTGCTATAATGCAGGACACAGGAAAACATGGGGGGTAGTGCTAAGGACCACACATATGCACAGTAGTGTATTTTGTATGACACTCTCATTGTACAGCATGGAAAACTCAAACCTGTGTCTGTTCACACAACTATGTCGGTGATCTCTACAGGAACCCCACTGCATGCCCTCCCTGTTTTATGAAGATTGGAATGCATGCAGGGCACTTATGTATTTGTCCAGCATGCATGCTCATGCCTGAGATAAAGATGGCACTGTGGTGAGGCACAAATTCAGATGAACTCAAGGGAGTGCAGGGCAGGCATGTCAGCAGTCAGAGAGTAGTAAAGCTACCACTGAAATGGTACTCAGTATCTCAGTTGAAAAAAGACTAACTAGTTTGTGCATTGAGGAACACTGTCCCATGAATCTACTCCTACATAGGTGAGTTTTTGCTTCTAGCCTCAAAAGCACCCAAGAAGCTAACCTGCTATTAACCTGTCTTGTACCTCAGCCTTGTAGTTCACTTAGAAGTACCTGACATCATACATATGCATTTTCCCAATGTCTCTGTCACCATTCTGGTGGATATGGCATCCTGAGACAATGTAACAATTGTTTCATGTGTTCACTGACAACAAACTAACCCTTGGAGAAGCCAATGCAGTATGTGAGAGATGTAATTCCACAAAGTAATTGAAGGCAAGACTCTTGCATACAAGAATTCAAAATAACAATCAGGTTGTCAGCGACACACACACTACACCTACCACACATAATATGAACCTGGCACATAGACTAACATATGCTTAGGAACTAAAAAACAATCTTCCCAAATCACAAAGACCTCCCAGACACTCAACTTGCATCAGTCATCCTCAGCAAACCCAAACACCCTCTACTAAAATAACAGACAACACCACACATACAGTCACACCCCATGGAACCTTAAGTGCAAAGCCCATAAGGCAAGCCAACACCCAATATTTTACCCATAGGAGACACCAATGTGAGACATAGTGATGCCTCACTCACCAGTCTGAGCAAGGAAAAAATCAGTCAGTTGCCTATCAGAGGTCAGGATCTGCCAAGTCTGTGCATGTGTGTCATCCTCACACATTCTGGTTGTTGAACCACAAGTACCAGTATGAGTCAGTCACAGGCTAGGTAAGTGTAAATGAGCTGAGGCCTACCTCCCTAGACTACATACATTATGCAGCTCTTGGATTATATGTCCCAGGCTGGATTGACTTTAATAATTGGCATAACTTCTGATGTCATTCAAAGGGGGAACAATATTTCAATATTTGTCGGCATAGGAGCAGACCACGTTGCTTTGCCAAGGACGAGCAGCAACTGCCCCTGCTAGACTTTCGAATATTGGCTGAAACATTGTCCTCCCTATTGTACTCTATTTTAGGCTATACCACACTGACAAACCTACCAACATAGCACAACAAACCCAAGGGAATTTAAAGGTGTTCTTGCTCAATCCCCAAAGCCTAAACAAGAAACTGCACTCTCTCCAAACACTTCTCACCTTGGAAAACTCAGACATCTGTGCAGTTACCCCTACATGGTTAAAAGCTGCAGAGAACACCTTGACAATGCAGAGATGCAACACCTTCCACAAATTTAGAATAGCTACTGCAGAGACAGGGACTACCAGTGGAGATGTATTGATGTACATCTTCTTTGTCTTTTTGGCTTTTCATAGTTAGGGTTCTCCACAGCGGAACTTCGGTCCACTAATGATTGGCAGTCAATTCTTATGGTGCTGAGTTGCCAGCCCGATGCCCAACCTTCAGCAAAGGCATGCCCATTCATGCATATCTTTCAGAGGCCACTCGACCAAGGGGAGGACATGCAGAATCCACACAGAAGGCACTCCAGCTGAGAATCAAACAGGAGAACCTCTTGCTGTGAGGTAACAAAGCTACCGCTGTACCACCGTGGATTTGATGTCTTGATGTACATCAAAAACAAATATATGGGGGCAGAGCCTAGATGACCAACTGAGAGCAGTGAATTTTGAGAGCTCCATAAACTAGTATAATAATATAGGAAAAATGTATTATTTTCAAGTTTAAAATGTCAGAAATCTATAGATAAATTACTGAGCTATATAAATATCAATTTTGGTGGAGATATACAGAAATGTTCCTGTCAAGTAACTTGGAGATATATTGAATCACTGAATATGATCAACTCAAGGAATTCTCATCCAGATGCTGCTTTGAAGAAAGAACTGCAATTGATGACATCTACCTTACAGGAATTATCTTTGAAGGTGGATGGCTTTAAAAATGACTTAGAAACCCTCCAATTAAATTCTCAAAAACAGACTGATACTCTTAAGGAACTATTACAGCAACACCATACAAAAATATCAAATATAGAGACCACTCTAAATGACATTCAAGGGAGACTCAAAGAGGAAGAATCCCAAAAAGAATTTCTGCTTAAACAGAATACATGGCTGCTTAACAAAATAGATGACTTAGAAAACAGTGAAAGGAGAAACAACATAAAAATGTTTGGTCTGCCTGAAAACACTGAATGAGAAGACATTATTTCATTCTTAACAACCTGGATTCCTAAATTTTTGGACTTGAAAGAGGGACTTTTCTTTACCTTGTGTTTTACTTGCATTCTGCTTTAACTGCATATTAAAACTTCAAAATAGACCACAGCTCTGTCTCTTTTGAGTAAGGAAGAAATTAGAACTGATCAATTAAGAACTCATTCATAACATAGAAGAGGTTACTTAAGGTTAATCATTTGTGAACTGAGGGGGTGGAGCTAGGAACTAAACCTTCTATGTAAGGGGTAAAATAAAACATTTCAGAGCATTACCAGAAAGGCTCATCCAGACTCTGCTACACTTTGTTGTGAAGGAAAGGTTAGTTTGCTTTTATTTGTTGTATTTTGTATTACTTTATTGCTTTTTTATATTTTGAATACTGTGGTTTGTTTTCTTTACCTTGTGTTTTATTTGCATTCTGCTTTAACTGCATATTAAAACTTCAAAATAGACCACAGCTCTGTCTCTTCTGTGTCAGGCAAAAATTAGAAATGATCAATTAAGGACTCATTCATAAAATAGAAGAGGTCACTTAAGATTAATCATTTTTGAACTGAGGGGGTGGAGCTAGGAACTAAACCTTCTATTTAAGAGGTAAAATAAAACATTTCAGAGCTTTACCAGAAAGGCTCATCCAGACTCTGCGACACTTTGCTGTGAAGGGAAGGTTAGTTTGCCTTTATTTGTTGTATTTTGTATTGCTTTATTGCCTTTTTATATTTTGAATACTGTGGTTTGTTTTCTTTACCTTGTGTTTTACTTGCATTCTGCTTTAACTGCATATTAAAACTTCAAAATAGACCACAGCTCTGTCTCTTCTGAGTCAGGCAGAAATTAGAACTGATCATTTAAGAACTCATTCATAACCTAGAAGAGGTCACTTAAGGTTAATCATTTGTGAAATGAGGTGGTGGAGCTAGGAACTAAACCTTCTATTTAAGGGGTAAAATAAAACATTTCAGAGCATTACCAGAAAGGCTCATCCAGACTCTGCTACACTTTGTTGTGAAGGAAAGGTTAGTTTGCTTTTATTTGTTGTATTTTGTATTACTTTATTGCCTTTTTATATTTTGAATACTGTGGTTTGTTTTCTTCACCTTGTGTATTACTTGCATTCTGCTTTAACTGCATATTAAAACTTCAAAATAGACCACAGCTCTGTCTATTCTGAGTCAGGCAGAAATTAGAACTGATCAATTAAGGACTCATTCATAAGATAGAAAAGGTCACTTAAGGTTAATCATTTGTGAACTGAGGGGTGGAGCCAGGAACTAAACCTTATATTTAAGGGGTAAAATAAAACATTTCAGAGCTTTACCAGAAAGGCTCATCCAGACTCTGCTATACTTTGCTTTGAAGGAAAGGTTAGTTTGCTTTTATTTGTTGTATTTTGTATTACTTTATTGCCTTTTTATATTTTGAATACTGTGGTTTGTTTTCTTCACCTTGTGAATTACTTGCATTCTGCTTTAACTGCATATTAAAACTTCAAAATAGACCACAGCTCTGTCTTTTCTGAGTCAGGCAGAAATTAGAACTGATCAATTAAGGACTCATTCATAAGATAGAAGAGGTCACTTAAGGTTAATCATTTGTGAACTGAGGGGGTGGAGCTAGGAACTAAACCTTCTATTTAAGGGGTAAAATAAAACATTTCAGAGCTTTACCAGAAAGGCTCATCCAGACTCTGCTACACTTTGCTGTGAAGGAAAGGTTAGTTTGCTTTTATTTGTTGTATTTTGTATTACTTTATTGCTTTTTATATTTTGAATACTGTGGTTTGTTTTCTTTACCTTGTGTTTTATTTGCATTCTGCTTTAACTGCATATTAAAACTTCAAAATAGACCACAGCTCTGTCTCTTTTGAGTCAGGCAGAAATTAGAACTGATCAATTAAGGACTCATTCATAAGATAGAAGAGGTCACTTAAGGTTAATCATTTGTGAACTTAGGGGGTGGAGCTAGGAACTAAACCTTCTATTTAAGGGGTAAAATAAAACATTTCAGAGCTTTACCAGAAAGGCTCATCCAGACGCTGCGACACTTTGCTGTGAAGGAAATGTTAGTTTGCTTTTATTTGTTGTATTTTGTGTTACTTTATTGCCTTTTTATATTTTGAATACTGCGGTTTGTTTTCTTTACCTTGTGTATTACTTGCATTCTGCTTTAACTGCATATTAAAACTTCAAAATAGACCACAGCTCTGTCTTTTCTGAGTCAGGCAGAAATTAGAACTGATCAATTAAGGACTCATTCATAAGATAGAAGAGGTCACTTAAGGTTAATCATTTGTGAATTGAGGGGGTGGAGCTAGGAATTAAACCTTCTATTTAAGGGGTAAAATAAAACATTTCAGAGCTTTACCAGAAAGGCTCATCCAGACTCTGCTACACTTTGTTGTGAAGGAAATGTTAGTTTGCTTTTATTTGTTGTATTTTGTGTTACTTTATTGCCTTTTTATATTTTGAATACTGTGGTTTGTTTTCTTTACCTAGTGTTTTACTTGCATTCTGCTTTAACTGCATATTAAAACTTCAAAAGTGGCCAAAGCTCTGTCTCTTCTGAGTCAGGCAGATTTTTTTCCCACTCTCCCCCTCCCACCCAGTTACAGTTGTCTTGTTAAATACCACTGTCTTTCTAGTTGCCTGCCTCTTGTGTTAATCTGACCATATATCTCATTTCCTGTCTGCTTTCACTGGCTTGTGTGAGTAATCACAAAATCATCATTTTTGAAAATCCTTCCCTTTCAACTATTTAAATTTATTGGCCACCCTACTGTATTCCATAGTACCAGAATACAAAAGTGACCACCCCTTTCAATCCATCTTGCTGTTTTAAAAATAATAACTCTCCACTAAACCTTAACTTTTTAAATAGGTGAAACTTAAGTTACCTACTTTCACATCTAACTTCTCTAGTGCACACTGCAGTGTGCATTTTTTTTCATCTTACCTTTAAGCATCCCTGTGACTAGCACTTGCTCTAATAGCTGCTGGAAAGCACTAGGAAGCCTTAAACTGATACAAGCACTCAACTCTCCTTGTTAATAAGGAGAAATTAATTATAGGCACTAAACAGCCTATAATTGCAAAGTACCTTGCTAAGGTAAGGGAAAACAGATCCTGTACTTTACAAAAAAAAAAGCTCCAAACTAGGCATGTCCAAGGGTCAGCTTCTGGTAATTTCTCCTGTCCACCTGGTGAATCTGATCATACTGGGCCAATGCAGTAATTGCCTCATGTACACAGACAACCCTCTCCTCCTACCACCCAACACTACTACCTGTGAGAGATGCACTTACATAGCCAAAATGGAAGCAAAGCTCTCTCCACCCAAGATTGTGCTAGACAGTTAAGAGGAGAAGGTTAACACCCACACTACACCTCAAGAAACACATGGCCCTTCTAAACCCACACCACCAACACCCACATATAGCAACACTAAATCCACATATGCAGAGGCCCTTAACTGTAACCTGCCCAAGCAACAAAGACCTCTGAAGCTGAAACGCAAACAAACACCAATCACAACCAAAGTGTCACATAGCTTACAACACCAGTGTGCCACCCAACAACAGCCCCTAAGGCAAGACAACGTATCTAACACTTTAGTCATAGGTGACTCTGTAGTCTGGCACACTGATGTCCCACTCACCAGGTTGAACACGGAGAAAATTACAGTCAGCTGCCTGTCGGGTGCCAGGATCTGCCACATAATGCATACACTCAAGTCACTCCACAACAAGTACAAATATGACTCTGTCATTTTCCATGTTGGAGTGAATATCTTGAGATGTACCTCCCTGGACTATATGAAAAGAGACATGGAAGAGCTCTCAGATCATGTGGCCCAGGCAGGTATGACCCTAGCCATGAGTAGCATCCTGCCTTCGCCCAGAATGATACCACAATATAAGGACAAAATGATTAACTTCAACAATTGGCTAAGCTTCTGGTGTCATTCAAAGGGGATCCAGTATCTGTCTGCCTGGGACGACATGATCGACAGACCACAATGCTTTGCCAGAGATGGTCTACACCTGTCGCCCCTTGGATTCAGGTTACTGGCTAAGGCTCTTGCCACCCCTATAGTGCCTTTTTTTAGGCAAAGTTCAAAGGACAAAACCACCACTGTAACAGGTACAATTATACAAAATCTGAAGGTAATGCTACTCAATGCTAGAAGTCTAAACCTTAAAATGCACTCTCTCGAGGCACTCCTTAAAATGGAGAACATCGATATCTGTGCAGTAACTGAGACCTGGTTCAAGGCTCCAGAGAGCACCCCTGCAATACCAGGCTACAGCTCTTACCACACTTTTCGGCCACCAAACCAGGAGCGAAACACTAAAGGTGGAGGTGTGTCAATATTCACCAAGGATATTCACACCACCAGGCTAGCTGCCCAACACAATGTGTCTGAAATTCTCCAGGTGCAACTAACACTAGGTAAGACTGCAATCCAAATTATAGCTTGATACAGATCCCCCACAATTCCCCAAGATTCTCACTACACCTTTCTAAACATACTGGAAAATATTAAGATAGAACCAAACACCCTAATACTGGGTGATTTTAACTACCCTGCCATTAACTGGGAAAACTACTTGTGTACCAACACCTTTGCCCAATGGTTCTTGGAATTCATAAATTTCAACACCCTGGATCAACTAATCCATAGTCCCACCAGGGGCTCCAATATCCTAGACCTGGCCATTACCAACATGGAAAATCGATGCTCCACACCTATGGTCACCCCCTCATTAGTGAGGTCTGACCATAAGCTAATCACCTTTAATATCCACATCCCACATCCACCCTCAGTAAGGAAACCTCCATAAAAAACTTCTCCAAAGCCAACTTCATGCTACTCAAATCAGAAGTGACAAACTTCATGACACCCATGCAGATGTGAACTGAAAGTTCAACTGCTGAATCGTACACTAAAGCACTGTATGGGCACATCCACTCAAGCATGAATCGTGCCATCCCAAATAGAACCAAGATGCTCTCATCCAAAAAAAGGAAGCCAATCTGGTGGTCCCCTGCCATAAACAAACTTTACAACAAAAGGAAGAAAATATTGTAGAAAAGAGGAAAACCCCAGGATGCAAAAAACTCCCTTACCAGCCTCAGTAAGAAGCTGAGATCCCTCATAAAATCCTCCAAAGCTAGTTACAAAAATATTGCCAAAGATTCCAAAGACAACCGCAAGGCATTCTATAACTATGTCAATAATCTAAATGTCAATGCTCAGATCTGCTCTGAGCTAAAACAGAATGGCATTAAATATACTGATCCCAAGGATATTGCCAATATCCTGGCAGATAGATTCAGTGCCAACTTCACCCCCCTCTCACCCCCTAAATGGCCCATCTCAATACGGGAAGATTGCCAAATTCTGGTAATAACAGCCACACAGGTAAAAAAACACACTCTCCAAAGCTAAGAATACAGCATCCATGAGACCAGATGACATCCCTGGCTGTGTACTACATGAACTGCAGTATGAACTGGCACCTCACCTAAGTGTCGTGTTTAATCATAGCCTCTCCTCAGGTTTCGTGCCTACTGAGTGGCACAGAGCTACAGTTATCCCACTCCACAAGGGGGGATCCACCTTGGATCCCAGAAACTACCGCCCCATCAGTCTGACGAGCCTTATCTGAAAGGCCATGGAGCGTATTATCATGGAACTTATAAACAAAGACATTAGCAACCTTCAAACACTGGACCACACCCACTTTGGGTTCGTGAAGGGCTGATCTTGTCTCCTGAACCTGATTGACTTCTTCGAATCAGTCTCTAGAGCCATGGACAAGGGTAAGGTGGTTCACACAGCCTATCTAGACCTTTCCAAGGCCTTTGACACCATCGCCCACTCTGGAATCCTAGATAAACTTACTAAGCTGGGCATTAATCCCTACATTACCCAATGGGTTGCTAACTGGCTTACTGATAGAACCAAAAACACACTTTAAATGCCAGAAAAGATTTAATAAGCAAAGCTTTTGGGCTAACCACCCTTCATCAGTACATTAGCCCAAAAGCTTTGCTTATTAAATCTTTTTTGGCGTTTAAAGTGTGTTTTTGGAAGAATTTTGAACAGTTTCAACAAAAGTTTAATTACTGATAGAACTCACACTGTAAATGTAGCCAACTCCAAATCCAGCTCCAGACAAGTGACAAGTGGAGTACCTCAGGGTTCAGTCCTGGGACCGGTCTTGTTTGGCATCTAATTCTCTGAAGTACAGGCCAACAGTAAGGGACTCTGGCTAACAAATTTTGCAGATGACTGCAAACTGGGAGCCATTATTGAATCCCCAAATGATGTGGATACTCTACAAAAGGGCCTTACAGAAACAGAAGCTTGGTGCCAGAGCCATGGGCTCAAGCTCAATGCAAGAATTGTATAGTTATCCCCTTTGGGAAAAAAACATGTACCCATAAATTACCATATAGGTGGCAGTACACTAAACACTGAAAGTGTGATAAGAGACTTAGGGACACAGGTGGACAGTGGTCTCACCTTCGATAACCACATCGCCACAACAGTCAGGAAATCCTTCTATGTGGCACACCTCATCACTAAGGACTTTTCATCCAGAAAAAAGGAGGTCATTGCCCCACTGTACTCATCCCTCATTAGACCCATTATAGAATACAACAATATGTACCTCTCAAGACATCTGCAACAACTGGAAAGGCCACAGAAATACCTCAATAAAGAATCACAGGCCTAAAGCAGATGCCCTACGCTGATCGCCTTAAAAATCTCCAGTTATACTCTGTCGCATATTATCTACTCAGAGACGATCTCTGCTTAACATACAAGGCCATGTCAAACCCAGAGCTGTTGGACATGCTACATTTAAATAAATCCCAATCTCTTAGAGCCACACGCTCCAGGGATCTAAACCTTGTCATCACAATAAACAAAACATGCTGGAGGGATAGGTTCCTGACCCAGAGACTCCCCAGACTCTGGCATAGATTGCCCATACATGTCAAGCAGAGTGCCTCTTTGGCCCTCTTCAAAAGGAACCTTGATGACTGGATGGGAGAAAGGAAATTCACCCTGGGGATCATGTCAGTCACCCTTCTAGACAGGGGTCCAGGGAAGTAAATAATGTAGGAAGAAATAGCCAGGGAATTGTTATGTCTATGCTTGTATAGGCCCTAGGGCTGATAGCCTATTACCAACCTATGAACCTATGAATTGAAAGGATGCGTAGAGAACTGAGGAAACCTGCTTCTAACTCAACAAATACTTCACCTAGATTCATAGTTATAAAATTTCTTTCATTTCTGGACAAGGAACTAATATTAAAATCTGCTTGGAGAAAATCACCCTTAAAATACAGTCAAAGCCTGATAAGGTTTGACAATGCTTATTCTTCCAGAATACTAGAACAAAGGAAAAAAGTCTGTCCAATAATAAAACTGTTGAAACAAAACAACATTAAAGCACAGATGGCCTTTCCAGTCAAGATAAAAATACTTTTTGCTAATGAGATGAGAACCTTTAATGACTCAGAATAAGCTACTATATTCATCAAAAACAACAACATAGTGTCTATCCCGGAAGAAATGGGATGGATGGCCCCTACGCTTAAAAAAACTTGACACTCATTAGACCCATTATAGAGTACAACGTCCCTTTTGGAATGTACCTCAGAAGACATCTGCAGCAGCTGGAAAGGCCACAGAAGTACCTCACAAAGAGGATTACTGGCCTCAAACAAATGCTCTACACTGACCACCTCAAAAAACTCCAGCTTTACTCCGTAGCATATCGCCTACTCCGAGGTGAGCTATGCCTAACATATATAGCTATGTCAAACCCAGAGCTGTTGGACATGCTACACCTAAAGAAATCCCAATCCCTCAGTGCTACACGCTCTAGGGACCTAAACCTTGTCACCACAAAAAACAGGACATGCTAGAGGGATAGATTCCATTCCCAGAGACGTCCCATACTGTGGAACAGGCTACCCATTTATGTCAAGCAAAGTTCTTCATTAGCACTCTTCAAGAAAAATCTTGATGAGTGGATGGAAAATATGAAATGCACCCCAGGATCACTTCTGTGTCTCTGCTCGACAGTGGCACAGGAAAATAACTTTCTTGGGTAGCAAAAGTCAGGGAACCTTGTTGGCTAGGCTTACATAGGCCCTTGGGCCGATAGCCTAGTACCTACCTATGAACCTATAAAAGAAACAAATCCTTGGACTGATGCTAGAAGGAAGAAATAAAAAACTGATTCCAAGATAGCTGTCCCAAAAAAAAAATAACTCTTACAACTACATCTCTCAAAGTATCAACTGATATGGTCTATATTAAATAAGTGAATGCTTATTCATTGACCCTAGTTCAGCGAACACTGAAAATGCCGAACACTCGGAACAGCAATTTTTTTCTCAGAGAAAAAAATCGCTGTTCCACAAAAAAAAATAATGTAAAACAGTATTTAATGTGGGGGGCTTTGCCCCCCACACCCCCCTACTTAAATATATCAACTCCAAGATCGCACCACAGTGGAGGAAAGGGCAAACTCCCAAAATCAGCCCAGCAATTTTTTTTTTCCCTGAGAAAAAAATTCGCTGTTCTGGGTGTTCGGGATTTTCAGCGTTCGCTGAAATAGGGTCAATGAATCAGCGTTCATTTTTTTAAGTGTTCGCTGATTCAAGATAGACCCAACTGATATGGTACATCACTTGTCATCTGTTTTTATTTAAAAAAGGAGGGTTTCTTAAACAACTGAGAAACAGTAATAACTTATTCAGAATGTTCAGAGTCCAATAATTCTTCACAAACAAAGGTAGGTCAAGATGGGTTACTATTTACATTATATATAAGCCAAACAAAGCAAGATATAATACAAACATAGAAGTTTCTATTCCTCTACTTGGACTCAATGAATACTTATCTTGTTCATTTTTCATTGTTTTTACTTATAATAATTTAAGTAATTAATTAACACTAATTCAACAAGGTGCCATTCATCAGCGTTCAGACTCAAATGTAACAAATCAGCACCATATATAATAACAGTAACAGCAGAGTGTTTTGAAAAAAAGATGCTGTCATGGAGACTAATGCTTTCTTCAGTTAAATTATGATTTAGAAATGTCATGTATATCCTGGTTAAATAATAGTAGCAAGCTCTTAGTACAAATGTCATCATCATTATTCTGTCTAAATATAGTTAATATCAATTATGGCAGGTATCATAGGTTTGAGTGGTGTTTGATCAATCCTGATATGGTGTGCGTGGATACAGCTGTGACTGGCAGCTAGTAAAAATGTCATTATTATTCTGTCTAAACATAGTTAATACCAATTATGGCAGGTAGCATAGCTTTGAGTGCTGTTTGATCAATCCTGATATGGTGTGTGTGGATGCAGCCATGTCTGGCAGCTAGTACAACTGTCATTATTATTTTGTCTAAACACAGTTAATATCAATGATGGCAGGTATCATAGCTTTGAGTGCTGTTTGATTAAGCCTGACATGGTGTATGTTGATGCAGCTGTGTCTGGCAGCTGTTGTATGTTGCCGTTTACATCTCCGGGAAGCTGTGGATTGCAGCATGTGATCAAGGTTTACTGATGTTTGTGTATTAGGAAGAGACATTTGGTGTTTTAGCCTGGATAAAGGGGAAGGGGGTGGATAAAACTGTGATTTTGGATTTTTTGGCAGAAAATAGTTTGTTTATACATCTGCTGAGAGGTGGGAAGGCTGGAAGAATTATCTCTTGTTGTGGCAGCTTGTTGGGAATACTTTTTTTCATCTGTTTGCTCTCCGTTCTTTTCCTGGCTGCTCCATTACTGAAAGGGAGGGAATTTAGGCTTACAGTTGCAGTGAAGTGAAGCATTGCTTCAGGTGCATCGCGAGCCTCTGGTATGCAATACACAGACACACTAACAAAAACAGATGCTCCCAGGTTGCTATGGAAACAGAGACAGACTGACGATAATGCTTAACGGCTCTGAGGAGCCTCTGAGGTGATTCTCATCAATTAAGTTTTTGGTTTAAAAAAAATATAATAAAAGGGCTGCTTTAAGCCACATGTACACATATTGATGGTTTCCAACACATTGTTTAGCTCATTAAGTTGATTCTTGATAAGAAGGGAAAATAATAATAATAATAATAATAATAATCACAATTTTATATTTAAAATGTATTTTGGTCCAAACACATAAAGGACTTACATAAGAGTGGAAGTCTGAGTTATTGTGAAAGACTAAGAGCACTTTGTCTTGTGTAGTACCCTTTGCAGTGGTCTGGGAGGTGAGCTTGCTCAGACGTGTTGGTCATATGGGGAAAGCTGATTCTAGGGGTGTTTGGGGTTACCGAGAATTGCTAGAGAGTCATCAGATTTCCTTCAAGGAAATATCTGTGGGAATGGAAGGTCTGTTGAGTGGTTCACTGGCAGAGTGGCCACTGCATGGAACAGGCTGGTAATTGGAACAAGACACATATTGGTTTGGATATTTAAGAACAGCCTGGAAACATACCACATGAACTAGTGAATGGTATTCTGGCAAAACTGGATGGGCATTGTTGCCCATGCTTGAAGTACTGATATGTGTGTATGTAAGGCTGGAACTATACTTATAACAAATGAGAAACTAGAAGGGTCTCATAATTTAAAGTCTATGGACTGTATAACCATGTTTGGAAGGAGCTAATAATAAGAATAAGTATTATAGCCTGTGGTCTCTCAAATATATAAGCAACCAAAAAAAGAAAAAAAAAACACAATAGTTATGTAATGTATGATTTTAGTAAATTTAGATATAAAATATGTAATTGTCATATAAGATGAAGCAGTCTGCTGAATTTAGATATTAAATCCAGGATTTAATAACATTGTATAATAACACTACTGTCTTAACTTGACATAAATGACATATACTACATTGAACATCAAGGGGAAGCAGGATGATTTTTCTTATATAAGTAAATATGCATAACAAGTCATGTAATTCCTTTAACTTGAATTGTAGTTTTTGTAACCCATCTTGACCATATATAATACTTAAGCGGTTACCAAGGTAACTAATGTTTTACACATGACATCAAACTGACAAAATTGTTCAAGGTAAACAATAGAAGCCTGAACTAGGAATGTCACAGAATGTAACAATCACATTCTGAGCAAATAGTATTAAATTGAAAATAATCACTCAGTTTAACCTTTGCCAATTATACAAAATAGAATGTTGCCATTTAAATCTAAAACCTTTCAGTATATACCATAAAATGGCAATTTATGAATATGGAAATTGAACTTGTAACAATTAATCACAATAAGTGAATTTGTTGTTTTAACCTATAATTTCACTCATTTTATAATAAGAAATGACAGATATGAAAATCCTTATGTGTAGGGAATGGGGGAAGAGGGATGCACTGATAATTAAAATGCACTAACTTTCATCAATGTTCACATAAAACAAACTTGATGCTTTAAGTAAGTTAGCAACAAAGTGATTACTTAAATGCTGGCAAACAATGAAATATAACTTCTGACTAAACTTTTTCAGATAAATTTCACAAAA
>NC_056728.1:939472426-939498071 GCF_019279795.1 Protopterus annectens | reverse complement strand
TCGCACGGATAATGCAAATCATCTACCTCAGAATGCTAAATACATCTGTGACGTGTGTACAGCCCTACACCAGTGTCCATGAGGCAGTTCCCATGGATGGACAAATGTACGGCCAAGATGGCACCCATAACTGCACACCTGGCGGAATCCCACAGCTGTAGTAAGGCAGAACACAGGGAACACATTTAGGGAGTACAGCAGACACTCCACATAGAATGTCAGGCCGCCGTGCGAATACCGGTGTACACAGCTCTCAACCTGCCAGCAAGTGACTGGGGATCAGTCGCTTGCATACCGCGGAACAAATGTGCGACCTGCAGAACACATACTGATGGCACGCCCACAACGTGAACTAGGATGGTTATAGGATGGTTAAGCTATGGCATACCCACATATAAAGAAATCCTTCAGTGAATTAATAGGATCTACATGTTTCGTTCGTGTAAAGTTGACAATACAGAGGCAGGAGTGTCCCAATGGGATATCTGCAGATTGGTGAAAGCAATTGTTAGCTTGCAACATTGGAATTACACCATTTGGGTTCAGTGGCGGATAACCCTTTTTCCGTAGCACTACATAATATGGGTACTCAAACAGACATCCGTGATTGCTGAACATACGGCAGCAGTCAGACCCACTGGCCAGATGGACACAGTACAATACGTTCTACAGTTGACATATGCACATTGGTGTCCATTGTAGGACCCAAAAATTATCCGAATGCAATGTGAACAGGCGGCGATCTAGAGAACCAGAAGACCTGATAGCCGTGACTACGGCACAGCCACATATGTGCACCACCAGCGTTTACAAGGTTGATGACAAGTGTCCATGACATGCAGGACATATGGATCGGACTCCCCAGGTTGCCGAGTCCATAGGCGATGCGTCCACATCCCATTCACGCACACATGGAGGATGTGCAATGGGTACCGTCGAGGGTTGCAGACATGGGATCGTGGGTATGCAGAAATGGGGCTGTGTGTCGATTGGCAGATAATGCGTTACCGCCCCGTGGGAGGTATGTGGGTATAGCACATCACGTTACTCCACACTAATAATGCAAATCATCCACGGAGAATGCTAAATGCAGCTGTGATATGTGTACAGCCCTCTACCAGTGTCCAGTAGCCATTCCCCATGGATGGACAAACGTTCGGTCAAGATGGCACCTATAACAGCAAATCTGCTGGGATCACACAGCTGTAGTAAGACAAAACACAGGGAATACAGATAGGGACTACAGTACAGACTCCACATACAAAGTCAGACCACAATGAATACCGGCGTACACAGCACTCTTTTTCCCAGCAAGTGAATGGTGATCACTCGCTGCCATACCGTGGAACAAATGGCCGACCTGCGGAACACATACTAATGGCACACCAACAACGTCAAAAAGAAAGGGTATAGGATGTTAAAGCTATGGCATACACACATATAAAGAGCATCCTGCAATGAATCAATAGGTTATACATGGTTTCTTCGTGTTAATGTGACAATACAGAGGCGGGAATGTCCCAATGGGATATCTGCGGATTAGTGAAAGCAATTGTTAGCCTGCATCATGGGAACTACACCATTTGGGTTCAGTGGCGGAAGACCCGGTTTACGTAGCACTACATAATATGGGTACTCAAACAGACATCCGTGACTGCTGAACATGCAGTGGAAGTCAAACACACTGGTCAGATGGACACAGTCCAATATGTTCTACACTTTACATATGCACACTGGTGTCCAGTGTAGGACCCAAAAATTTATCCGTACGCAATGCAACCTGCTTGGAGCGGGAGACCCAGATGAAGCAGCAGCCGTGACTACGGCACAGCT
The DNA here is from genome assembly GCF_019279795.1 of Protopterus annectens. Taxonomy (NCBI): domain Eukaryota; kingdom Metazoa; phylum Chordata; order Ceratodontiformes; family Protopteridae; genus Protopterus; species Protopterus annectens. The sequence goes on along the minus strand of NC_056728.1, from coordinate 939,496,238 downwards.
ACATATATGCACCACCAGCATGTCCAAGGTTAATGACAACTGTCCATGAACTGCAGGTGATATGCACATGAATCCCCAGATTGTCCAGTCCATACAGGTGCGTCCACATCCCATTCCCGCACACATGGAGGATGTGCAACGGGTACTGTCGAGGGCTGCAGCCATGGGATCGTGGGTATGCAGACATGGGTCTCGGTGTTGATTGGCAGATGATCCGTTGTCCGCCCGTGTGAGGGATGTGGGTATGGCACATGCGTTACTCGCAGTAATTATGCAAATCACCCACGAATGCTAAATGCAGCTGTGAAATGTGTACAGCACTATACCAGTGTCCCTTGGACAGTTCCCATGGATGGACAATCGTACGGCCAAGATGTCACCCATAACTGCAAACCTGGTGGAATCACACAGCTGTGGTAAGGCACAACACAGGGAATACAGATAGGGACTACAGTAGAGACTCCACATACGATGTCAGACCGCGGTGCGAATACCGGCATACACAGCACCCAATCTGCTAGAAGGTGAATGGGGATCACTCGCTACTATACCACGGAACACATGGCCGACCTGTGGAACACATACTAACGGCACTCCAACAACGTTAAGTGGGAAAGTGATAGGATCCTGACACTATGGTGTTCACGCTTATGAAGAACATCCGTCAATGATTTAATAGGATCTACATTCTTTGGTTGTGTCCGTGTGCCGATACTGTGGCGGTCATATCCTAATGGGACATTGGAGGATGACCTAAAGCTTCTCCTAGCCTGCATCATTGGATCTACACCATCCGGTTTCAGTTTAGAATACCCTGGTCAACGTAGCACTACATAATATGGGTAGCAACCACACATCCGCGATGGGGGAACATACAGCAGCGGTCAAACCCACTAGCCAGATGGACACAGTCCAACAAGGTCTACACTGTACATATGCACAATGGTGTTCATAGTAGGACCCCAGAGAGTCATCCGTACGCAATGTCAACCAGCCACGTTAGGGAGACCCGAAATAACTGACAGCCGTGTCTACGGTACAGCCAGACATATGCACCCCCAGCGTGTTCAGGGTTGACGACAGCTGTCCACAGAATGCGGGACATATGTACAGATATTCCCATATTGTAGAGCCCATAGAGGTGCGTCCACATCCCATTCCCGCACACATGTAGGATGTGTAATGGGTACCATCGAGGGCTGCATCCATGGGATCCTGGGTATGTAGTAATGGGGCTTGGTGTTGTTTGGCAGATAATACATTGTCCCGCACCATGGGAGGGATGTGGGAGTAGCACGTGCCTTACTCCCCACTGATAGTGCAAAGCATCCACCGTCTAATGCGAAATGCAGGTGTGAAATGTGTACTGCTCCATACCAGTGTCCAGTAGACACTCGCGAGGGATGGACAAGCGTAGGACCGAGATGGCACCCATAACCGCGAACTTGGTGTAACCACACAGCTGCAGTGAGGCATAACACAGGTAATACAGATGGGGAAACCAGTAGACACTCCCCATACAAAGCCAGACCGCTGTGCCAATACCGTCGTACACAGCTGTCAATATGCCAGCACCGGAATGGGGATCACACGCTCCCGTACCGCGGGAGAAATGGGTGACCTGTGGAACACATACCAATGGCACAATATCAACGTCAGCTAGGAAAGCCATACGATGGTGAAACTATGGCGTCCCCACCAATGAAGAACATCCTTCGGTGAAGTAATACTGTTAATGTCAATCGACCATGGAATACACATAATCCACATCAAAGACCCGCTGGCACCTTATGGCACACAAAGCACGACACACATAGGTAGATGATACAGTCAACGTAGACGTTTCGTCCACGACAGGTCACATGTGGTATGCAAAGGTTACTCCATAGACATGTAAGCGCTATCACCCGTACGCTCCATGAGACGTACACATAACATAGACGCGTCCAGGCTTTATATATCCCCCCTTACACTTCCATGTGTTACCTTCTGTGCAAACAATGAACATGTAACCACAGCATACAAAGCACAGACGCAATGTTTACCACACACACATATGTTAACACCTCAGAAGGCATCCTATTAACACATGTATCATATGATATTGTACTATGCCGAATACTCATCATTGAATGATTTAACAATGTATATGGCAGATATGCATAGCATATCACTGTAATACAGCGGTACAGAACTGAATGAGTGGATGAATGTGTGCTAACCCTACATCTGTACCTAAACTACATTCACGTTATGGGGGCTTGCTCCACCTGCCTCTCAAAAGAGGCCTCATCAGTGTTCCATCGGTCAGCCCTGGTGTGTGGGCAACCCTCCACCTACTAAACCAAATAGATCCGCATTCTATAGCATAGCTGATGAGGTCCCCCCTCTGGTATTACAACCTGGACGTCATAAAACACCGAATGTAGACGTATGCCTTGTGATGTGCCCACATCCAGCCGTAGGCGTACAGCATTCCTGCGGCTGGCCAGGGTGCCACACTAGTAGGGCCACCTGTCTAGTAGGTGTGTCATGTAGGTATACCATGATGGGGGCACCATGTGCTGTGGTGGTGGGCGCCAAGGAGCCCTACAGCCTAGGGCAGCAGTCGATCTAAGTCCGCAGCCGTAGGAGGGGTAGTACAGTCTGCAGGTATGTGCAGACGTGCACATGAAACTGCAGTCCACAAGGATTACCCATGGTGGCGACACATGCACAGATGGCTGTAGTGGGACACACACACAACCATGCATACAGCACAGGTAGACATACACACACCATAACTAGCCAAGTACACACAAGGTGTATGGCGTGTACGGGTACACTGCCAGGACAGCAAGGATAGCTGTGTGTCACGATATCCAGCAGATGTCAATACAGTGTTCTGGAATACGGACAGTGCATGGACAATGAGTGGATACGCAACGGACCACAGTCATATGTGTCTGCCGTGCAAATATGCGATACATGGGAAAGACAGCCGTCCATGCTAGAGCAGCAGTACGGCCACAACATAGGTACGTAGATATACAATGACAGAGATACAGACGGACACATGTGGCAGGCCCGGGTGTGTCATGTACACAGCATCACCCCAGCACACCATAGCATGGTGCACGTGGGGATCACGCTATGGCGGTCGCCGACCACAACAGACACACAAGCGGTACACGAACTGCATACCGCCATCCAGAAACACAGGGATGGTGGCAGGATAGGTGTGTTCTGCGTAAACCACAAGGCAATACCATATGAACCCATGCAGCTGGGAGCATGGACACACACACACATGTGGCAGGCATGTTGTTTGACCACACACCCACATACCCAAACGCACAAACGTACAACACAGGTATGGAATGTGCTACGTGGACCACCGAGCACACCACCAGCAGAGGCACATGTACAGGTGGGTGGCAACATCCATAAAGGAATGGCCGCTGATAGCCAAGGTTTGTGTTGCGAAGCGTCTAAAAGCATGTTCATCTGCAGAGGCAGCTGGAAACACACACACACACACACACACACGGAAGGGCCGGGAGTCGAACCTACGCCTATCTACATGATCTCACTACAGTATGAAGCATTTACAGAGCCGCTACAGAGTTTACTGAGCACAGCACTGTCAGAGGCATACTTCTAGGTGGGTGACATCACTCGTAAGACAATAGCTGGCAATAGCCAAGGTATGTGTTGCGAAGCGTCTAAAAGCTAGTTCATCTGCAGAGGGAGCTGGAAACACACACACACACACGGAAGGGCCGAGTGAACCTACGCCTATCTACATGATCTCACTACAGTATGAAGCATTTACAGAATGCGCTACCGAGTTTACTGAGCACAGCACTGTCAGAGGCATACTTCTAGGCGGGTGACATCACTCATAAGACAATAGCCGGCAATAGCCAAGGTATGTGTTGCGAAGCGTCTAAAAGCTAGTTCATCTGCAGAGGGAGCTGGAAACACACACACACACACGGAAGGGCCGGGAGTCGAACCTACGCCTATCTACATGATCTCACTACAGTATGAAGCATTTACAGAACGCTACCGAGTTTACTGAGCACAGCGCTGTCAGAGGCATACTTCTAGGCGGGTGACATCACTCGTAAGACAATAGCCGGCAATAGCCAAGGTATGTGTTGCGAAGCATCTAAAAGCTAGTTCATCTGCAGAGGGAGCTGGAAACACACACACACACACACACACACACACACACAAGGACCGGGAGTCGAACCTACGCCTATCTACATGATCTCACTACAGTATGAAGCATTTACAGAACGCGCTACCGAGTTTACTGAGCACAGCACTGTCAGAGGCATACTTCTAGGCGGGTGACATCACTCATAAGACAATAGCTGCCAATAGCCAAGGTATGTGTTGCGAAGCGTCTAAAAGCTAGTTCATCTGCAGAGGGAGCTGGAAACACACACACACACACACACACACACACACACACACACACACGGGCCGGGAGTCGAACCTACGCCTATCTACATGATCTCACTACAGTATGAAGCATTTACAGAGCAGCTGCGGGTTTACTGAGCACAGCGCTGTCAGAGGCATACTTCTAGGTGGGTGACATCACTCGTAAGACAATAGCCAAGGTATGTGTTGCGAAGCATCTAAAAGCTAGTTCATCTGCAGAGGGAGCTGGAAACACACACACACACACACACACGGAAGGGCCGGGAGTCGAACCTACGCCTATCTACATGATCTCACTACAGTATGAAGCATTTACAGAACGCGCTACCGAGTTTACTGAGCACAGCGCTGTCAGAGGCATACTTCTAGGCGGGTGACATCACTCGTAAGACAATAGCTGGCAATAGCCAAGGTATGTGTTGCGAAGCGTCTAAAAGCATGTTCATCCACAGAGGCAGCTGGAAACACACACACACACACACACACACACACACACACACACACACACACACACACACACACACACACACACACAAGGGCAGAGAGTCGAACCTACGCCTACCTACATGAACTCACTACAGCATGAAGCATTTACAGAACGCGCTAACGGGATTACTGAGCACAGCACTGTCAGGAGGCATACCCCTAAGTGGGTGGTATCATCTGCAGAGGCAATGCATCCGATAGGGAATGAAGACAGAGTGCGCAGTCACGCAGCCTGTTACCATACCAAGGTGTCCGTACAGTAACACGTTAGTGCTGCAGTCGGGAATACAAAATAACTACTGATCAGTACATCACGACAGGAATACGGGATGCACCACATGACACTTTACCCTATGAGAGGGCATCCGTCGTGCAGGATGTAGGCAGCCAATGTGGCATGACAGCCACATATGTGTCACCTGGATGGTCACCATGGCTATACAGGATGCCATTGGCCATGGCTACACGCCCTGTTGCAGACATCAGTGACGACTGTCGTGTGTACCCCCGGCGGGTGTACTGGCCATGCCTCCCACACCTAGCGGTTGCAAAGGGGAGACAGACATGCTCACGGGGTATCAACGCAGTCGGGCGCAGTGTGCACTGTCCTGTGTGTCTATCTACACAGCTGCTTACTGGGCATGCTCAGACACTTAGACTCGGCACAGAGCAGACATGCATACACATGGAGCAACAGCATGGGTGGCAGAATGTGGACCGTCGTGTGTGTCCAGCCACACAACAGCAGCCCAGCCATGGCACAGAGGTGTCCATTGCAAAGGGGATACAGGCATGCACCCGGGGTATTACTGCAGTCGGGAGCGGTGTGCACTGTACTGTGTGTCCATCTACACAACTGCTTACTGGGCATGCTCAGACACTTAGACTCGGCACAGAGCAGACATGCATACACATGGTGCGACGGCATGGGTGGCAGAATGTGGACCGTCGTGTGTGTCGAGCCACACAACAGCAACCCGGCCATGCCACAGACGTGGCCGTTGCAGCGGGGAATATCCAGGTGCAATTAACCATGGGTAGGACTGCCCTACAGTTTGTTGCATGCTACAGACCACCCTCCCAAACCCAGGATACCTGCACAGCCGTCCTGAGGACACTGGTGAGTGTGCATGCTCTCACTACAGCACCATATTGGGTGACATCAAGCACCCATACATAGACTGGGAACATTACCCATGACACAACACCCTACGCCACAGGTCCCGGGTGTTCATACACGTGACTGCTGTAAAACAGCCATGAACCATACCCACTAGGGGGGGACGTATACCAGTTCTGCCCATCACACATGGGGAGGGTATGCTCCACACAGGATGTACATCCCTCAATAGTGATGTCAGACCATTTAGTGGATCCAGTGGTAATCCACATCCTGCACCCAACACTGGCATGGGAGACCTAAGTGAGGACCTCTCCACAGCAAACCACACACATCATACGACCGGTGTGGTACCCTACAAGTCCTCCATGCCAGTGGTGAACACAGGCCACACTGCCAACTCCCTTACAAATGCTTTCTCTGAGCAGCCCCAGGGATGTCTGCAGCAAGCGATCATGATAACATCAGGACCTTGTCCACCAAAGGTAGGCACATGGTCTGGTGGACCCCAGCCACTGACAAACTGTACATCAACAGTTGGAGCTAATACATGGCAGAGCAATATCAGTACCAGGGAAGCCATCACCCATTCATACCAGCGTCAACATATGGCCACACATACAATCATCCAAGGCCGCTTGTGGGAGTGGTACTGCAGAGGGCACATGAGACAACCATAGGGCCTTCCTTAACTGTAGTAGGGACATGGGTGGGAGCGCACAGACATGGCCAGAAATGATCCAGAATGGTACAACAGTCACTGCACCCACAGACATTGTCAACAAACCAGCGGACATGTTCCATGCATACATCCACCCCCCCCCCCAGAGGGGACATATCCATCCCACCAGAGTCTAGCCTCTGGAACATCTCATATACCCTGGAGTGATCTGATATCTGTTAGGCGGTTAACACAGCACCAATGGGCCCTGATGGTGTCCCTGGCTGTGTGCTACCCAACCTCATTGAGGCCCTCGCCCCACACATAGGGCCACTGTGTCATGTTAGCCTTACTACGGGCTAGGTCCCCGCTGGATGGCATATGGCATCTGTGGTCCCACTATGCCAGGGTAGTGCTCTTATGGACTGTAGACATTCCCGCCCTATCAGCTTGACAAGCCTTGTCTGCACAGCTGCGAGGAGGTCCATACAGGTGCCCATGAATACAGACAGTGGTGTACAGCCAATACCGGAACATACCCACAACGACTTAGTCAAGGGCAGATCCTGCCTCCCAAACCTGCTCGTCCTGTCTGGAGCGGTCACCAAGGCCATTGATGGGGGTACGTCGGTTTGCACACACTACCATGACCTGGTGGGAGCGTTCAGAACACACTCCACGTGGGACTCATGGAAAGGCTCACCAGCGTACATGTGGGGACATATGTCACACAATGGTTCTCAGAATGGTTGGAGGTCACACCACACAGGGTTTGTGTTCCTGGTGCCATGTCAGACTCAAAGCTGGTCTCGAGTGGAGGCCCACAGGGCTGAGTCCTGGGCCCCCTGCCGTTCGGCATTCGACCGGGGTAAAATAAAACATTTCAGAGTTTTACCAGAAAGGCTCATCCAGACTTTACTACACTTTGCTGTGAAGGAAAGGTTAGTTTGCTTTTATTTGTTGCATTTTGTATTACTTTATTGCCTTTTTATATTTTGAATACTGTGGTTTGTTTTCTTTACCTTGTATTTTACTTGCATTCTGTTTTAACTGCATATTAAAACTTCAAAAGTGACCAAAGCTCTGTCTCTTCTGAGTCAGGCAGAAATTTTTTCCCACCCTCCCCCTCCCACCCAGTTACAGCTGTCTTGTTAAATACCACTGTCTTTCTAGTTGCCTGCCTCCTGTGTTAATCTGACCATATATCTCATTTCCTGTCTGCTTTTACTGGCTTGTGTGAGTAATCACAAAATCATCATTTTTGAAAATCCCTCCCTTTCAACTATTTGAATTTATTGGCCACCCTACTGTATTCCATAGTACCAGAATACAAAAGTGACCACCCCTTTCAATCCATCTTGCTGTTTTAAAAATAATAACTCTCCACTAAACCTTAACTTTTTAAACAGGTGAAACTTAAGTTACCTACTTTCACATCTAACTTCTCTAGTGCACACTGCAGTGTGCATTTTTTTTTCATCTTACCTTTAAGCATCCCTGTGACTAGCACTTGCTCTAATACCTGCTGGAAAGCACTAGGAAGCCTTAAACTGATACAAGCACTCAACTCTCCTTGTTAATAAGGAGAAATTAATTATAGGCACTAAGCCTATAATTGCAAAGTACCTTGCTAAGGTAAGGGAAAACAGCTCCTGTACTTTACAAAAAAAAAAAAAGTACCAAACTAGGCATGTCCAAGGGTCAGCTTCCGGTAACTTCTCCTGTCCACCTGGTGAATCTGGTCATACTGGGGCAATGCAGTAATTGCCTCATGTACACAGACAACCCTCTCCTCCTACCACCCAACACTACTACCTGTGAGAGATGCACTTACATAGCCAAAAATGGAAGCAAAGCTCTCTCCACCCAAGATTGTGCTAGACAGTCAAGAGGAGAAGGTTAACACCCACACTACACCTCAAGAAACACATGGCCCTTCTAAACCCACACCACCAACACCCACATATAGCAACACTAAATCCACATATGCAGAGGCCCTTAACTGTAACCTGCCCAAGCAACAAAGACCTCTGAAGCTGAAACGCAAACAAACACCAACCACAACCAAAGTGTCACATAGCTTACAACACCAGTGTGCCACCCAACAACAGCCCCTAAGGCAAGACAACATATCTAACACTTTAGTCATAGGTGACTCTGTAGTCTGGCACACTGATTTCCCACTCACCAGGTTGAACAAAGAGAAAATTACAGTCAGCTGCCTGTCGGGTGCCAGGATCTGCCACATAATGCATACACTCAAGTCACTCCACAACAAGTACAAATATGACTCTGTCATTGTCCATGTTGGAGTGAATGACTTGAGACGTACCTCCCTGGACTATATGAAAAGAGACATGGAAGAGCTCTCGGATCATGTGGCCCAGGCAGGTATGACCCTAGCCCTGAGTAGCATCCTGCCTTCACCCAGAATGATACCACAATATAAGGACAAAATGATTAACTTCAACAATTGGCTAAGCTTCTGGTGTCATTCAAAGGGGATCCAGTATCTGTCTGCCTGGGACGACATGATCGACAGACCACGATGCTTTGCCAGAGATGGTCTACACCTGTCACTCCTTGGATTCAGGTTACTGGCTAAGGCTCTTGCCACCCCTATAGTGCCTTTTTTTAGGCAAAGTTCAATGGACAAAACCACCACTGTAACAGGTACAAGCATACAAAATCTGAAGGTAATGCTAGAAGTCTATACCTTAAATTGCACTCTCTCGAGGCACTCCTTAAAATGGAGAACATCGATATCTATGCAGTAACTGAGACCTGGTTCAAGGCTCCAGAGAGCACCCCTGCAATACCAGGCTACAGCTCTTACCACACTTTTCGGCCACCAAACCAGAAGCGAAACACTAAAGGTGGAGGTGTGTCAATATTCACCAAGGATATTCACACCACCAGGCTAGCTGCCCAACACAATGTGTCTGAAATTCTCCAGGTGCAACTAACACTAGGTAAGACTGCAATCCAAATTGTAGCTTGCTACAGATCCCCCACCATCCCCCAAGATTCTCACTACACCTTTCTAAACATACTGGAAAATATTAAGATAGAACCAAACACCCTAATACTGGGTGATTTTAACTACCCTGCCATTAACTGGGAAAACTACTTGTGTACCAACACCTTTGCCCAACGGTTCTTGGAATTCATAAATTCCAACACACTGGATCAACTAATCCATAGTCCCATCAGGGGCTCCAATATCCTAGACCTGGTCATTACCAACATGGAAAATCGATGCTCCACACCTATGGTCACCCCCTCATTAGTGAGGTCTGACCATAAGCTAATCATCCTTAATATCCACATCCCACATCCACCCCCAGTAAGGAAACCTCCATAAAAAACTTCTCCAAAGCCAACTTCATGCTACTCAAGTCAGAAGTGACAAACTTCATGACACCCATGCAGATGTGAACTGAAAGTTCAACTGCTGAATCGTACACTAAGGCACTGTACGAGCACATCCACTCATGCATGAATCGTGCCATCCCAAATAGAACCAAGATGCTCTCATCCAAAAAAAGGAAGCCAATCTGGTGGTCCCCTGCTATAAACAAACTTTACAACAAAAGGAAGAAAATATTGTAGAAAAGAGGAAAACCCCAGGATGCAAAAAACTCCCTTACCAGCCTCAGTAAGAAGCTGAGATCCCTCATAAAATCCTCTAAAGCTAGTTACGAAAATATTGCCAAAGATTTCAAAGACAACCGCAAGGCATTCTATAACTATGTCAAGAATGTAAATGTCAATGCTCAGATCTGCTCTGAGCTAAAACAGAATGGCATTAAATATACTGATCCCAAGGATATTGCCAATATCCTGGCAGATCAATTCAGTGCCAACTTTACCCCCCTCTCACCACCTAAATGGCCCATCTCAATATGGGAAGATTGCCAAATTCAGGTAATAATGGCCACACAGGTAAAAAAACACACTCTCCAAAGCTAAGAATACAGCATCCATGAGACCAGATGACATCCCTGGCTGTGTACTACATGAACTGCAGTATGAACTGGCACCTCACTTAAGTGTCATGTTTAATCATAGCATCTCCTCAGGTTTTGTGCCTACTGAGTGGCACAGAGCTACAGTTATCCCACTCCACAAGGGGGAATCTACCTTGGATCCCGGAAACTACCGCCCCATCAGTCTGACGAGCGTTATCTGGAAGGCCATGGAGCGTATTATCATGGAACTTATAAACAAAGACATTGGCAACCTTCAAACACTGGACCCCACCCACTTTGGGTTCGTGAAGGGCCGATCTTGTCTTCTGAACCTGATTGACTTCTTCGAATCAGTCTCCAGAGCCATGAACAAGGGTAAGGTGGTTCACACAGCCTATCTAGACCTTTCCAAGGCCTTTGACACCATCCCCCACTCTAGAATCCTAGATAAGCTTACTAAGCTGGGCATTAATCCCTAGATCACCCAATGGTTTGCTAACTGGCTTACTGATAGAACCAAAAACACACTTAAACACCAAAAAAGATTTAATAAGCAAAGCTTTCGGGCTAACCACCCTTCATCAGTACATTAGCCCAAAAGCTTTGCTTATTAAATCTTTTTTGGCATTTAAAGTGCGTTTTTGGAGGAATTTTGAACAGTTTCACCAAGAGTTTAATTACTGTTAGAACCCACACTGTAAATGTAGCCAACTCCAAATCCAGCTCCAGACAAGTGACAAGTGGAGTACCTCAGGGTTCAGTCCTGGGACCGGTCTTGTTTGGCATCTAATTCTCTGAAGTACAGGCCAACAGTAAGGGACTCTGGCTAACAAAGTTCGCAGATGACTGCAAACTGGGAGCCATTATTGAATCCCCAAATGATGTGGATACTCTACAAAAGGGCCTTACAGAAACAGATGCTTGGTGCCAGAGCCATGGGCTCAAGCTCAATGCAAGAAGTGTATAGTTATCCCCTTTTGGAAAAAAACATGTACCCATAAATTATCATATAGGTGGCAGTACACTAAACACTGAAAGTGTGATAAGAGACTTAGGGACACAGGTGGACAGTGGTCTCACCTTCGATAACCACATCGTCACAACAGTCAGGAAATCCTTCTATGTGGCACACCTCATCACTAAGGACTTTTCATCCAGAAAAAAGGAGGTCATTGCCCCACTGTACTCATCCCTCATTAGACACATTATAGAATACAACAATATGTACCTCTCAAGACATCTGCAACAACTGGAAAGGCCACAGAAATACCTCAATAAAGAATCACAGGCCTAAAGCAGATGCCCTACGCTGATTGCCTTAAAAATCTCCAGCTATACTCTTTCGCATAACATCTACTCAGAGGTGATCTCTGCTTAACATACAAGGCCATGTCAAACCCAGAGCTGTTGGACATGCTACACTTAAATAAATCCCAATCTCTCAGAGCCACCCGCTCCAGGGATCTAAACCTTGTCATCACAATAAACACAACATGCTGGAGGGATAGGTTCCTGACCCAGAGACTCCCCAGACTCTGGCATAGATTGCCCATACATGCCAAGCAGAGTGCCTCTTTGGCCCTCTTCAAAAGGAACCTTGATAACTGGATTGGAGAAAGGAAATTCACCCTGGGGATCATGTCAGTCACCCTTCTAGACAGGGGTCCAGGTAAGTAAATAATGTAGGAAGAAATAGCCAGGGAATTGTTATGTCTAGGCTTGTATAGGCCCTAGGGCTGATAGCCTATTACCAACCTATGAACCTATGAATTGAAAGGATGCATAGAGAACTGAGGAAACCTGCTTCTAACTCAACAAATACTTCACCTAGATTCATACTTATAAAATTTCTTTCATTTCTGGACAAGGAACTAATATTAAAATCTGCTTGGAGAAAATCACCCTTAAAATACAGTCAAAGCCTGATAAGGTTTGACAATGCTTATTCTTCCAGAATACTAGAACAAAGGAAGAAAGTCGGTCCAATAATAAAACTGTTGAAACAAAACAACATTAAAGCACAGATGGCCTTTCCAGTCAAGATAAAAATACTTTTTGCTAATGAGATGAGAACCTTTAATGACTTAGAATAAGCTACTATATTAATCAAAAAAAACAACATAGTGTCTATCCCAGAAGAAATGGGATGGATGGCCCCTACTCTTAAAAAAACTCGACACTCATTAGACCCATTATAGAGTACAACGTCCCTTTTGGAATGTACCTCAGAAGACATCTGCAGCAGCTGGAAAGGCCACCGAAGTACCTCACAAAGAGGATTACTGGCCTCAAACAAATGCCCTACACTGACCACCTCAAAAAACTCCAGCTTTACTCCGTAGCATATCGCCTACTCCGAGGTGAGCTATGCCTAACATATATAGCTATGTCAAACCCAGAGCTGTTGGAAATGCTACACCTAAAGAAATCCCAATCCCTCAGAGCTACACGCTCTAGGGACCTAAACCTTGTCACAACAAAAAACAGGACATGCTAGAGGGATGGATTCCTGTCTAAGAGACTTCCCATACTGTGGAACAGGCTGCCCATTTATGTCAAGCAAAGTTCTTTATTAGCACTCTTCAAGAAAAATCTTGATGAGTGGACGGAAAATATGAAATGCACCCCGGGATCACTTCTGTGTCTCTGCTTGACAGTGGCACAGGAAAATAACTTTCTTGGGTAGCAAATGTCAGGGAACCTTGTTGGCTAGGCTTACATAGGCCCTTGGGACGATAGCCTAGTACCTACCTATGAACCTATAAAAGAAACAAATCCTTGGACTGATGCTAGAAAGAAGAAATAAAAAACTGATTCCAAGATAGCTGTCCCAAAAAATAAAATAACTCTTACAACTACATCTCTCAAAGTATCAACTGATAGAGTCTATATTAAATAAGCGAATGCTTATTCATTGACCCTAGTTCAGCGAATGCTGAAAATGCCGAATACTCGGAACAGCGATTTTTTTCCCAGAGAAAAAAATCACTGTTCCACAAAAAAAAATGTAAAACAGTATTTAATGTGGGGGGGCTTTGCCCCCACACCCCCTACTTAAATATATCAACTCCAAGATCACACCACAGTGGAGGAAAGGGCAAACTCCCAAAATCGGCCCAGCAATTTTTTTTTTCCCTGAGAAAAAAATTTGCTGTTCAGGTTGTTCGGGATTTTCAGCGTTCACTGAAATAGGGTCAATGAATCAGCGTTCATTTTTTTAAGTGTTCGCTGATTCAAGATAGATCCAACTGATATGGTACATCACTTGTCATCTGTTTTTATTTAAAAAAGGAGGGTTTCTTAAACAACTGAGAAACAGTAATAACTTATTCAGAATGTTCAGAGTCCAATAATTCTTCACAAACAAAGGTAGGTCAAGATGGGTTACTATTTACATTATATATAAGCCAAACAAAGCAAGATATAATATAAACATAGAAGTTTCTATTCCTCTACTTGAACTCAATGAATACTTATCTTGTTCATTTTTCATTGTTTTTACTTATAATAATTTAAGTAATTAATTAACTAATTCAACAAGGTACCATTCATCAGCGTTCAGACTCAAATGTAACAAATCAGCACCATATATAATAACAGTAACAGCAGAGTGTTTTGAAAAAAAAATGCTGTCATGGAGACTAATGCTTTCTTCAGTTAAAGTATGATTTAGAAATGTCATGTATATCCTGGTTAAATAATAGTAGCAAGCTCTTAGTACAAATGTCATCATCATTATTCTGTCTAAATATAGTCAATATCAATTATGGCAGGTATCATAGGTTCGAGTGGTGTTTGATCAATCCTGATATGGTGTGCGTGGATACAGCTGTGACTGGCAGCTAGTAAAAATGTCATTATTATTCTGTTGAAACATAGTTAATACCAATTATGGCAGGTAGCATAGCTTTGAGTGCTGTTTGATCAATCCTGATATGGTGTGCGTGGGTGCAGCCATGTCTGGCAGCTAGTACAACTGTCATTATTATTTTGTCTAAACAGAGTTAATATCAATGATGGCAGGTATCATAGCTTTGAGTGCTGTTTGATTAAGCCTGACATGGTGTATGTTGATGCAGCTGTGTCTGGCAGCTGTTGTATGTTGCCGTTTACATCTCTGGGAAGCTGTGGATTGCAGCATGTGATCAAGGTTTACTGATGTTTGTGTATTAGGAAGAGACATTTGATGTTTTAGCCTGGATCCAGGGGAAGGGGTGAATAAAACTGTGATTTGGGATTTTTTGGCAGAAAATAGTTTGTTTATACATCTGCTGAGAGGTGGGAAGGCTGGAAGAATGCATTATCTCTTGTTGTGGCAGCTTGTTGGGAATTCTTTTTTTCATCTGTTTGCTCTCCGTTCTTTTCCTGGCTGCTGCATCACTGAAAGGGAGGGAATTTAGGCTTAAAGTTGCAGTGAAGTGAAGCTTTGCTTCAGGTGCATCGCGAGCCTCTGGTATGCAATACACAGACACACTAACAAAAACAGATGCTCCCAGGTTGCTATGGAAACAGAGACAGACTGACGATAATGCTTAATGGCTCTGAGGAGCCTCTGAGGTGATTATCGGCAATTAAGTTTTTCGTTTAAAAAAATATAATAAAAGGGCTGCTTTAAGCCACACGTACACATATTGATGGTTTCCAACACATTGTTTAGCTCATTAAGTTGATTCTTGATAAGAAGGGAAAATAATAATAATAATAATAAAAATAATAAGCACAATTTTATATTTAAAATGTATTTTGGTCCAAACACATAAAGGACTTACATAAGAGTGGAAGTCTGAGTTATTGTGAAAGACTAAGAGCACTTTGTCTTGTGTAGTACCCTTTGCAGTGGTCTGGGAGGTGAGCTTGCTCGGATGTGTTGGTCATATGGGGATAGCTGATTCTAGGGGTGTTTGGGGTTACCGGGAAGTGCTAGAGAATCATCAGATTTCCTTCAAGGAAATATCTGTGGGAATGGAAGGTGTGTTGAGTGGTTCACTGGCAGAGTGGCCACTGCATGGAACAGGCTGGTAATTAGAACAGGACACATATTGGTTTGGATATTTAAGAACAGCCTGGAAACACACCACATGAACTAGTGAATGGTATTCTGGCAAAACTGGATGGGCATTGTTGCCCATGCTTGAAGTACTGATATGTGTGTATGTAAGGATGGAACTATACTTATAACAAATGAGAAACTAGAAGGGTCTCATAATTTAAAGTCTATGGACTGTATAGCCATGTTTGGAAGGAGCTAATAATAAGAATAAGTATTACAGCTTGTGGTCTCTCAAATAAATAAGCAACCAAAAAAAGAAAAAAAAAAACACAATAGTTATGTAATGTATGATTTTAGTAAATTTAGACATAAAATATGTAATTGTCATATAAGATGAAGCAGTCTGCTGAATTTAGATATTAAAGCCAGGATTTAATAACATTGGCTTGTGTATAATAACACTACTGTCTTAACTTGACATAAATGACATATATTACATTGGACATCAAGGGGAAGCAGGATAATTTTTCTTATATAAGTAAATATGCATAACAAGTCATGTACTTCCTTTAACTTGAATTGTAGTTTTTGTAACCCATCTTGACCATATATAATACTTAAGCGGTTACCAAGGTAACTAATGTTTTACACATGACATCAAACTGACAAAATTGTTCAAGGTAAACAATAGAAGCCTGAACTAGGAATGTCACAGAATGTAACAATCACATTCTGAGCAAATAGTATTAAATTGAAAATAATCACTCAGTTTAACCTTTGCCGATTATACAAAATAGAATGTTGCCATTTAAATCTAAAACCTTTCAGTATATACCATAAAATGGCAATTTATGAATATGGAAATTGAACTTGTAATCATTAATCACAATAAGTGAATTTGTTGTTTTAACCTATAATTTCACTCATTTTATAATAAAAAATGACAGATATGAAAATCCTTATGTGTAGGAAATGGGGGGAAGAGGAATGCACTGATAATTAAAATGCACTAACTTTCATCAATGTTCACATAAAACAAATTTGATGCTTTAAGAAGTTAGCAACAAAGTGATTACTTAAATGCTGGCAAACAATGAAATATAACTTCTGATATATCCAGTAAAATACATTGTATTATAAACATTAGATATAAATATTATTAACATCTATTTATATTAAGTAATAAGTTTTGAAAGACTTCATCAATAAGGGTGAATATGTTAAATAACTGTGTGCTATAATCTTTTACTGAGGTTTTATATACGATACATCCTACTTTACTTGACTGAATTGCTTGTCATCTATCTTTCATGTAAATATTAATTGCTTATTCAATAAGCAGGCATTTATATTGTATTAGAAGTCTGTCTAATCTACAATAGTACTATATCTGCTCAAAATAAAATAAATATTGCTTATTCCTATTTCAAATATTCTCCATATGATAATTCAATTTATGGAGCTCAGATGCTCTGGATTGTTAAGATATGAGTGATAATATGATGGACTTAGGTTTATCCATCAGATTAGGAATGATTTTCATTCCATGGCTAATGTGGATCTTAGTTTTGTTAGCATTTATTAATTTAAATTTGTTATTTCACAAAAACATTTTTAGTATGCCTGACCAAAACATTACTTTATTGGTAAATACTTGAAGTATAAAACTGATAATTTCCTTTAAAAGCTCAAACATGTACTTTATAGTTATCAGAGGAAAATGTTTAATAGTCACAATAAAACAAAAATACATAATCTAAATAACCTAAGATAGATTTAACTAAATTATCTTTAAATACCAATGACTTAAACAATCCTAGCAAGAGATCAAATCTACTGAAATATTTAAAACTGAACAAAGCACAAATTGTCTTCCTTCAAGAAACTAATTTCAAAACAAATGACAATTACAAATGGAATCCTAAGGAATATATGAAATTGGTGCAATCCACTTATAAGACAAAGATGAAAGGGGTAACAATCTTATGGAAAACAAATGTGATTAACCCAGAAATCATTTATAAGTATGAAAATAGAGAAGGCCTTATGGCATTAGTAATAGTTAAATATAATAACAGAATATGGACCCTAGCCAATCTATATTGATTCCCAGGCATTGGAACAGGAACTGTTAGAAAACACTTTGTTTTCATTTCCAATAATTATAAAGGCAACTTAATATTAGGAGGAGATTTTAACTGCATATTTGATATTTCTGAAACTACAAATAAAGACTGCTGCGTACATCTGCTGTATCAAACGTTTAAACAAGCGGGTAGAATCATTTCATCTTGATACTTTCAAATTTAAAGAAGATAAATCTTTGTTGTTTTCCCATCAAGATAACAGATTTGGTACCCAAACTAGAATAGATAAAATATTTCCTGGCCATAACTTACACTGTAAAATCATTTCTCAATCACTCCCTGCCCTTTTTCAGACCACAATTCACTGATACTAAAACTTCAAAATGGGTACAGACTATTAATCTTTAACTCCAGAATTCCAGCATAAATAACTAAAATTAAAGAGTTCAGACCCTGGTTATTATCTGAGTTACATTTCTTCTTAGATATTAATCACACCACAGAGATAAATAAAATAATGATATGGGACTCATTAAAAGCATACATATATGGTAATATATATGTTATATATATATATAAACGTATACATATATAAATGTATATGGTTTGATATAAAAAAATCAGAGAATGGGATTCTGAATTATTAGATCTATAATCCAAAATTTTCTGTCAGTAAAAGCTGAAAAAAAATCAAAATTATTCGGATATGAAAAAGAAAGTAGAATAAATACAATAAACAAATAACAATAAATACAATGAAATTCTAACACATAAAACTAGTTTACCTTTAGCAAAACTAAAAATTAATACCTTGGCCACTTCTCCCAAATATCTACATAATTTATCCACAAGAATCAAAAGCTAATAACATTAAATTAGCTTAAACTGGGTGCCATAATCGACTCTCCAGCCGACACAAGCATCCTCCAAAAGGGCCTCATAGAAACAGACAACTGGTGCCAGAGCCATGGCCTCAAGCTAAATGCCAAAAGTGTATAGTCATCCCCTTTGGCAAAAACAAAGTGCCCACAAATTACCACATAGGTGGTAATCCATTAAGTACAGAAGAAGTAATTAAGGACCTGGGGACCCAAGTTGATAGTAATCTCTCATTTGACAACCACATGGCCAAAGTGGTTAGAAAAACATTTTATATAGCCCACCTAATCATGAAGGGATTCACATCTAGATCAGGGGAGGTCATCGTGCCTCTTTACTCATCCCTCATCAGGCCCATAATTAAGTACAATGCCCCTTTTGGGATGTACCTTACCAGACACCTGCAGAAACTGGAAAGACCCCAAAAGTACCTCACCAAGAGGATCACAGGGCTCAAACAGATGCCATATGCTGCCTGGTTAAAGAAACTCCAGCTCTACTCAGTGGCATACCACCTGTTCAGAGGCAATCTGTGTCTGACTTATAAAGCCATGTCCAACCCAGAATTAATGGACATGCTGCACCTCAGAAAATCCAAATCCCATCGAGCCATGCTCTCGAGAGACTTGAACCTCAGCACTGAAATAAATAGGACATGCTGGAGGGACAGATTCATAACCCAGAGGCTTCCTTCACTCTGGAATAAAATCCCAGTCCAGGTTAGGCAGAGTCCCTCATTGACTCCTTTCAAGAGGAATCTTGATGAGTGGATGGGAGATCGTAGGTTTACCCTGGGTATCACTTCTGTGTCACTGTTAGACAGAGGCACAGTATACTAACCTCGAAAAAGGGCATAGCAAAATAAATTTAAAATGGGTGGCGAAAGCCAAACACATTCTGGCTAGGCTTATAAATGCCCTAGGGCAGATAGCCTAGTATGAACCTATGAACCTATGAACCTATAAATGAACCTTCCATGAAAAGAAAGGGAAAAATGTCTCGGATATAGGTGACATTCTTGATGCCTATAGAAATCACTATATGGAACATTTCCAAAAAGAAAATATACATATCAATCAATTAAATCTAGATGAAAAATGTTCTCATGTAAACAAATACCAGAAAAATTAAAAGTAGATCTGCAAGTACCCATATCCTACAAAGAAATTACAGATACAATAAAAGAGGTGAAAATAATAAAGCTCCAGGTATAGATGGCATAATTATGCAAATATATAACATTTTTCCTTCAAAGATACTATCCATCTTCCATAAAACTCTATTAGAAATTCAGTCGCAAGCTTTAATAACACCTTCTTGGAGATATTACTTAATCACACCAATCCTAAAGGAAAACAAATCCCCAAACCTCTGTACATCATATAGACCTATATCATTATTAAACAATGATTATAAGATATTTATGATAATATTAACTAACAGAATGAAAATACCACTACCAAAACAATAAATAATGATCAACTGGATTTATATATCATAGACAAGCAATTCTAAAATAATGCTATTTGCTGATGACATATTACATTAGAAGAATTAGATATATTAATTGGCAAATTTCACATGATTTCAAGACTCCATTTCAATAAATCAAAATCAATTTTTTTATTTTTAAATAAAAAAAAAGTAGACTAAGGGGGGGTCACATCTTAGGGAAACAAGAATCTATCTTAAAATATCTAGGAATTGAGTTATGCATGGATAATAATGAATTAGTCTCAAAAATACAATAATATCATCAATGCAATTAAAATCTCTGTGGAAAAATTTAACAAAATAATATTAACATTTGAAGATAGACTACAGTTAATAAAATGGTTTTACTGCTCAAGATCATATATATAGCCTTGGCAATACAACTATTACCAGAAAGGAATATACTTAAAGAAATAGATTCATGCCTAATAAAATTTTTATGGTTTCCCAAAAGAAACAGAATAGCATTAATTCATCATATCAGACCATGGAAACAGGGAGGGTTAAACTTTCCTGCTATAGAAACATATATAAAAGCATTGTTTCTACTTCATGTTGTCGTAAGCTGACAATATTGAGTCTGATATTGTCGGCATGACAATATTGAAAATTAAGAACATTGTGCAAATAAACGGAAATCTCCATAAGGGGAGATTTCTGTTTACCTCAATGCAGTGTGGTCTCGGAGTTGGTATATTTAAGTAGGAGGAGTGTGGGGGGTGCAGGGGGGCTTGACCCCCTGCCTACGCCATTTAGTTCTTTTTTTTTTTATTTATTTATTTTTTTACGTTATTCGATGTTTTGCTTAATCGATCAATAAAGTTCAACCTTTATTGATTCAATTAAGTAAACTTTCGATAATGTGATATAGATGCAAAGCATCAATATCTAAAACAATCTCCAATTGGATAAGTCCAAATTACTCTGAAAATTGGAAAGAATTACTAACTGTAATATCAATAAATGAATTTGATTTACAAAAAAATTTCAAATAACAGATAAAAACAATTTGCCATGGCACATATTATGTATCAGTATGCAGTATATAACATATCTAAACCCACTAAAATTCCTATGATTAATTATTACATTAACTCATTTAGGAAAATTATTAATGCAAATATAGATTTAAAAATCTGGTTTGATCTTTTAACACAATTTATAGTCACAACGAACTTTCCACATGAAAATATATAGAGAAATTATTAATTCCTGGGAACAGAAAGGATTTGTTTGTTGGCTCCAATGTATCAAAGAACTAAAAGTTTTAGATATGCAAGTAATAAAAACAACATACAAAAGTCCACAACAGGACTGGCTAATTTTACAGAGTATTCTGGCATATTTGTAAAATTTAAGTAGAATAATTAACAATTCTTCATTTAAAGAAATACCTAAATTTACGAAATACATATATGAAATCATATATAATGACTTTGACATCGGGAAACAGTATTTCAAAATTTTACAAAATATTGATAAACTATAAAACAATACCCAACACCTCATATTGGAAATATATAACAAAAGGACACTCAGTACAGTTACTGAAGATATTAAAACAAATATCTTATTATCAATAAAATATACATCCTTTGCACAATACTGGAAAGTTTTTAATTGGAAATGCTTGCACAGACCATACTTAACCCAGATAGAATCAGTAAAATTAGTTATTCCATAAAAGGAATACGTTGGAGATGTGAGCAAGTACACAATGTAGATTGGAACCACATTTTCTTTGATTGTGTTAAAATTAAGCTATGTTGGAATGGTATTAATAACTTTCTACAAACTTTATTTAATGAATCATTTTATTTAACTAAAGCTCTTGTATTATTAAATGTGAACAGAGGTCCTCATTTGATTAGGTCAAACATATATCTAGTATGGACTATACTTTCAATGTCCAGGAAGTGTATAACAAGAAGATGGAATACAAACACAATACCAATTTTGGAAGACTTCTCCTGCCTACTGAAGACTACAGCATTATTGGAAATTAAAATTAAAAACTAAGAATTTATCCAAAGCCATTTATCAACAACCCTTGGGGAAAAGTCTTATCGTTGATTGACACTATACAATAATTGATCAGACACTCTGATAATGGATTGGACATACTTATAAAGTAACTGTATACATTAAGATCTGTTATAGTGTCAGGCTAATGTAAATAATGCACATAGTTATTTAAGATGTTAATGTATAAATACTATGAAATTCATTCAAATGTATTTGAAAAATAAAAAAAAAAATTGAGGAAAAAAATATATATACCGCAAAGTTGGTCAAATGGGATGACACATTTGAACTTCTTTATGTTCAAATTACCTTAGTAGAGTCCAGTATCATATCTTTGCAAGCTATAGATCACCATTTATGACCCATGAAATCCATTGTTCATATTTAGACCTACTAAAGACATGTGATATTCAATCTAATAGCATATTCATGAGGGACTTTAACCCTGTTTAAACTGTGAATCCTACATAACCCAAGACTTGAAGGCCAACACCCTGGAACAGTTATTTTATTTGTCCTCTAGGAATCAAACATACTGTATCTGGTACTCACAAATATGGGAGAATGCAGCCTCCCAACCGACCCCCTTGTAGTGTACTCTGTCATAAGTTCAGACCATAAAGCTGTCTCTTTTGAAATAAAAATCAATGCTATGACCCCACCATACCATGTAACAGTTAGGAAACCCTGTAAAATAATGTCAATAGATGCATACAAGCAATCATGCCTACCAGAAACAAGCCAAAACAACCTCAAAAAGCAAAACATCTTGGTGCAATCCAAGCATAAACAGATTGTGCAAAAAAGGAAAAAAGTCATAATTAAATTAGGAAGTACAATGTCCAACAGGATAAACGTTCATTCATTGGGCTAAACAAATACCTAAAGAGGGCAAATTAAGTCTGCCAAAGCCAACTGTAAAGTACAGATATCCTCCTAAGCTAAGGATAATCACAAGGCTTTCTTTAGCTATTTCCAAAACCTCAAAGGTAGTGAAAGGTGCAGAAGTGAATTTTAATGGAAAACTGCTGACTGACAAATTCTGCTCTAGCCCCCCCCCCCCAGCTGCCCGCAAGTAATACCATCAAACACAAACCCCTCAACTATCACTAAAGTGCAAGTCCTATAGGCACTCTCTAGGCTAAGAACACCACATCACTGGGCCCAGAAAATCTTCCAGAAAGCCTCCTAAATAGCCCGAAGCATGAGCTAGCTGGACCTCTGCTCTGGAGTCACTATTTAGCCATAGCCTCCAGACATGCTTTGTGCCATTTATATTGTGGGCTGCAATGGTCTTCTCTCTGCACAAGGATGGTCCATTAACTGACTCTGGGAACTGCAGACCCATAAGTCTGACTAACCTCATATGATGCAAAGCCATAGAAAAAATCATCATGGACATGATTAATAATGATATAGGAAACCTTTAGACACTGGATCCAACCCAGTTTGGCTTTGTCAAAAGCAGATCATGCCTAGTCAACCTGGAGGACTTCTTTGAAAGGCAAATGATAAGGGCAAAATTGTGCATACTGCCTAACATGACCTGGCTAAAGCATTTGATACAATACCTTACTTGGCAATCGTAAACAAACTCATGGAATTAGGCATTAGTCCTTACTTTACACTCTGGATAGCCAGTTGGCTCTCAAATAGTACCCGAGA